>NC_140031.1:32423558-32778558 GCF_963513975.1 Fringilla coelebs
TGAGCTTGCTGAGGGACACCTGCCCCTTCATCCGAGGCACTGATGGAGAAGTTAAACAGCACCAGGCCCACTCTTGAACCTGGGGGGTCACCACTTGTGACAGGCCTCCAACCAGAGCCTCTGTCAGCACTCTGGGATTGGTTGTCTTAAAATTTGAAGATGACCAGTAAAAATTATTTCTTCACATAACTCTGTTGAAGACCAAGAAGGTAAAACAATAGAGCCTAAGTACTGTTTGGCACTATTTAGAAGTGGATGTGAGAAAAGGCTTCCTCTGCAGTTGGACACAGCCTGAGTCACTAAAGGAGGAAACAGGCAGCTAATGCTTTTTCTGATTTGGAGCTTTGCCATAGCTCTCTGTTGAACTGGAGGATGTGTTAAGTGAGGTTTTCCACAAATACTGCAAGCAGGTAAATGGGAACAGTTTTAGCACAGTTTTTTGCTAAAGGTAGGAAATAGGTTGTTATAGGAAGTGAATGGGATGTCAGCCTTTGATGATGCTGTTCTTCATAGGAGAACTCAATCAGAATAAATTTCCTCTTTCAGAGAAACTGAAGGGAAGCCTTTTATGCTGAGAAGAAATGGGCAGTAGCTCCAAGTGACAAGATCATAGACAAGACCACACGCCTCCAATCTAGTAAGACTGTCTGAAGCTTTACAGAGAACTTATGAGTAGTCAAGCTGAAAAAAAAAAACCCCACCACCACAACAAAAAGCAAGCAAAAAAATAAACAAAAATCTGGAAAAGAAATCAATATCTATTAAAAAATAAAATGCGTAGCAGCAGAAACAACAGCGGGGAAAATTCAATTAAAATAAAAGAAGAAATGAGCCAATAACCTTTTCTATGAACTCCAGTATTCAAGTTTTCTATAAACACCATCTAACTCATGCAAATATGTTGAGGCAAAAGCATTTGAGAAAAAGAAAAAATAAATAAATATCACATGGAGATTCAATTGGTCACCATGCCAGAACTGAACTTTGAAACGGGCTGTTGTTCTAAACATGGGAAATGGAGAAAGATGGGAAGAGAGAAAAAGAATAAAAGATCTTTTGTTTTCTTTACAGAAGAGAGAAGGCTCATTGCTCCAGACAGTTTCTGGGAGAGTTTGCTGTTCCAGTACACTTTTCTACCACAACATTGTCGTGGCATTGCTAGGTTCCTGCTCTTTGTCATATTCCATTGCAGTCTGAGACCTGACAGCAGCAAAGGATTTTTGTGAAATGGATTCAACTGGTTAGCATTGCATCCACCCACTCACATGCAAAAAGTCCCAAAGTATCATCAGTCACAGATAATTTTCTGAAAAACATAAACTCTTTGACTCTCTCAGGAGCCATGACAAAACCCCACTGCTTTAGCAATTATTTTGTCAATGGAACTCTGTTTTTTTCATGACCATTTTTCCTTTTTATTCTCCAGAGTTTCTTTTCTGAAATAGAGTGGAAGTCAAGTCTTTCTCACAGTTTTGTATACAGGTGTCACATTTAGACATCCCTCTTCTTTTCTCAGAAGCAGGTAACTAAATGTAACCCACCACTTCTGTTTAGGACATGCTGTTAGAAACTTTATACATGACAGAAAGGTGGATATGCCTTTCCTCATGTTACAATAGGATTTTCACTGATCTGCTCAACTCCCTTCTTGAATTAGACCACTGCAATCACAAGTATTTCTGGTGGCATTGATAGTTATGCTTCAGTATTAGCGAGCTTTATGAGAGACTGGCAGTCTGTGCAAGAATGCCCACTTGCTGATCACATTACGGATATAATAGGAAACCTAGCTCCACACATAGTGTGATAAATGTAATGGTTAACTCTCGCCCAGCTACATGTTCAGGGATGGGAGAAACTGAAATACAGGAAACTGGTTTTCCCATTTCTAGGCCAGAATGAAAACTTGAGTCAATAACACACACACACACACACACACACACACACACACACATACACACACATATATATATATATAAGTAGGGGAAATTTATTCTATATTGTTCTGCTGAGTATGAGTCTGTGAGAGAAAAAACTCTCATGTTGTGATGAATATATGTGTGTAGGGTAGCATCAGCTGAGCAAAAGCCATAAGAGGTGTGTGGAGGTGAGCAAGTGGGACTGAAAGAGAGAACTGAGGAAGGAGCATCTGGGGATCCTCAAACAACCCAATAATTTCAAGGGATATAACTTCACAGCATGTATTAAAATTAAATCAAGCGAATGACTTGACTGTTGAAGAGGGAAGCTTTAATGCTCATAAAATACAATGAACTCATTTAAATTGTCGGGGGATATGTAAGCTGACTGACTTCAAACCAAACAACCGTTTGTCTCCTTGTTTGGCAATTATTAAGTTTTAGTATTATTAATGTTTGCTAAATCTTAGGGTGGGCAAAGCCAGCATCTGCCTCCATAGCTATGTTCATTGAAGTTGGTTCAGGAAGAGAAAGTTACTGGAATCTATTGTTATATTCTAATCATCTGCTAAATTCCTAGCAATGCAAGTGTGTTTAGGCATAAAATTAAGCAACTCTCAATTACAGGAGAGATCCAAGGGAGCAGCTAGATTCTTGAAGTTCTCACTCATTTTCCCTAGACCAAATTTTGAACTTTCTCTGTTCAGAGGATACTTTTCTACTGTGAGTTCAAGTTAATATAAAACATACTGAAAACTAGGTGGTATTACATCAAATTTGGGTCAGGTGCTAAAGCTATGTATTGCTCAGCTTTGCAGAAAAGGACTTGGTTATCATGGGGGACATCAAGCTGAACATGAAAATAATATGCCTTTACTGCAAGGAAAGCTGATGATATTCTGGGCTGTGCTAGATGGACTACTGCCAGGAGGTCAAGGGAGGTCATCCTTTCCTTCTCCTCAAGTGCTGGTGAGGCCACCCGGAGCACTGTGGCCACTTCTGGACTCCATAGTACAGCAGAGTCATGGACATAGTGGAGAGAGTCCAGGAAAGGGCCACGAAGGTGATGAAGGGAGTGGAGCATCTCTCGCGTAAGGAAAGGCTGAAAGAGCTGGCACTCAGCCTGAAGAAGAGCAGGCTTAGAGGGATCTCATCCTCAAAAAGAAGATGCAGACAGAGGTCATTCAGTGGTATCCAGAGGCAGGACCAGAGGCAGTAGGTGTGACCTGAAACACAGGAGGTCTGTCTGCACATCAGGAAACAATATTCCACTGTGAGTGTGTCTGACCCCTGATACAGGTGGTCTGAAGAAGTAAGGGAGTCTCATCCTTGGGATATTCAAAAGCTGTTTGGGTATGGTCCTGGGTAACTGGCTCTGGGTGGCAGCAGAGGAGACTGCACCAGTTGATCTTTAGACACCCCCTTCCAGCCTCATTCAGTCTGTAATTCTGATACATGTGAGAGATTCCTGGAAGGCTATTTATTTCTTGCACTGCCTCCAAATAATTTAGTGTCTTCATAAGAAGGATCAGTTGCGCCAGGACTGATAGTCTATCTTTTTGATGGACTTCTGAACACAAGGTATTTTATTTTCCATTCTACAATATGATTTTATTCTTAGACAGTTTATGGAGTGTTAATAAATGCTTACTAGAGGTGAAAAAAGTATAAGCCTTGCAGTAACAAGTGATATTAAAGCTTATAAGCCTTCCAAGATGAGGTGTAATGCATATTTTTTAATAATGGTTAGCAACCTATTGACTGCCTGAATTTAAAAATAATTTATTATTTATTACAACTTCTATTAATACTTTCTTTTTGCTAATCATTTAATAACTTTCAATTTTCTATTTTTAAACTGAAATTTTATATAAAATCATAACTCCAGTGAAAATAAAGAAATGAAGGTAAATGCAGAATATTAGAGTCTGGCTAATGTATGAAAAGACTGAGTTTTAATTATTCTTTGTTTGTGTCTCAGTCTTGCTATACCAAGAAGTGTAGGCCTGATTAATTTTGACTCACGCAAACATTTATTTGGTATACAAGGACATTTCAGTCTTTGAATTTATAAAGTCTAAATTATCCCCAGAAATTTTGCAAGAACTCATTTTATAAGAGAATTAGGGAATTCTCCCCAGCAATAAAAACTTGGCTAAGAATCGAGGGTGTGATCCTTTTTTTAAAAAAAAATGAAGACAGATATTTCTTGAAGTTAGGAAAAAATGAAAAGCTTTGCTATTTAATGTTTGATTACTGTTCCAAGAGGAGCTGTTTATAAGCACACTAAGAGCACAAACTGATGCTGATCAAGGGCCTGATTTAATGGGAATCTGCTGTACAGTCCATTTGTTAGCTTTATAAAAACATTTGTTAAGAAGGACATCTAGTGGGTCATCTGGTTCAGCAGCCACAGTGTAGTTATTTGTGTTGAATTCCTACGGGGTTGAAAGGTAGAAGGGTTGAAGGACAAAAGGCACAGAGGTGAGGCTGAACTGCTTGCCCAGAATACCTCTTCTCCCTCTCCAGCTCTGCTGTTGTGGGCACAAACGTTTGCCTGCAAACATGTTCTCCATCCTGAAGCTCTTCTCTGTTCAGTGTTCAGATGATGTTCATTCCATCTCAGAAGTAGAGACATAGGCTCAGTAATACTTTTCTTTCCATTTGATGCTATTTAGGTAGCAATAGTGCAATTTGAGAAATCATTAAGTCATTCTCCTTCCCACTAAAATAAACAGAATTATAGAAATATCTTCAGTTGGACAGACTAAGGCCTGCATGAATCTTTGGAGAAGAAGGTCTTTCTGCCATTGTCAAGAGTTGTCTTCCCATGGTGGGAGTTTGACTGTGTGAGGTTGTCATCCTCTGTCCTGGCTGCTCTGCTCTATTCTGGGATGCAGGAAAGGTCTATTCTGCCCTAAGTGTCTGCCTGACTGTTTGAATGATATATGTAGGAAGAGTTCTCTCCTTTGCAGCTCCTACTGCTCATAGTGGTGGTATCATGTCTTTCTCTGCCAACAGAGAATTCTCACTGTAGGCATGTGGGACATTTCTTTCCTCCTTCTTAGCACTCATGTGGAAGATGAGAGTGCACTCCACAGCCAGTGCACTATTTGAGCCTGCAGCTGTTCTGCCATTGCAGGCTCAAATAAATAACCCTGTATCATGTTTCCTTTCACAGTAAATTCTGCAGTATATAAGCATGTTGCTCAGCAGTCATAATGTAACTCGTAGAAGCCCTTCACTGGTTCATAGTGTCCTGATGGGGCTGCCATGAACATAAACCCAAGTTTTGCCCTGATTTTCCACAGCACTGTAACGAGTTTAAAAGGGTCTTGTTTCAATGGTTGGTACAAAGCATCCTTTTAGGACAAGGAAAGTCCTGTATACCAAATCAGAAGGTCTGATTGAGTTGGCTAATTTTTCTAATAGAAGCAAAAGCAGCAACTGTAGAATTACAGGCAGAATTTCCCCCCACAACCACCACAATTTTTCGTGGTTTAATTTGGGATGAGGACTAAGCCCCAGCAAGGCATCTACTCACTTCCCTCACCCCTGGTGGGATGGGAACAAGAATTGGAAGAGTAAACCCTTGTGTTGAGATACAGGCAGTTTAATAAATAAAACAAAAGCCACAGACACAAGCAAAGCAAAACAAGGGATTTGTTCACCACATCCTATGGTCAGTAGGTGTTCAGCCACCTCAGGAAAGCAGGCCTCTAGCGTGATTAACAATGACTTGGGAAGACAAAAGCTGTCGCTCTGAACATTCCCTGGCTCCTTCTCCTGTCCCAGGGTCTATATGCTGAGCATGATGCCATATGATACAGAATATTGCTTTGGTCAGTTGGGGTCACCTGTCCCAGCTGTGTCCCCTCCCAAGTCCTCGTGCACCCCCAGCATACTCACTGCTGGGGCTGTGTGAGCAGAAGAAAAGCCCTTGGCTCTCTGTAGGTGCTGCCCAGCAGTAACAAAAACATCCCTCTATTATCAACACAGCTCCCAGCACAAATCCACAACACAGTCCCATACCAGCTACTGTGAGAAAAAATTAACTCTATCCTAGCCAAAATCAGCACACCATTTTAGCTTGAGATTCTGAACTTAGAAAAATGCCTGGATTCTTTCCCTTTCCTTTTCACTATCATTTCCAGTCACTTAAGACTCCAAGTCCACTGTTTTGCCTAGTCAAGAGGGAAGACTAATGTTGCTTTCATTGATAATGCTCCCAACATCATGCTTGCTGAAGAGAATATCCATGTAACAGACAGCTTTAATGCATGATACTTTTAATCCAATACTAGTCTTTGACCGGAAGGGAGTTATGGAACAATTTCCCCATGATGTACTTATCCCTCTGTAAACCTCAAATCTTGAAGTGTGGAATGCTCTTAGTGGACTTTATTTGAGCTAAACTTTGCAGGATTGGTCCTCTAGCTTATGGAAGAATACAGCCCGCAGGGTCAGAAAGCAACACAATTAAGTAACTTGATGAAAAATGGTGGTGAAGAGAGGTGGCTTCCTGAAAAGAATGACTCTGACAGTTTAACAGAAAAACAAAACCCCACCGCTTCCCTGCTCTTACTAGGTTATGGTTCAGCTGCTTTGGCCTTAGCACCAGCCTACAAGGAGCTCCCTGTCAGTTGCCACGTCACATCTCATTCACTTCTGCATTGTGTCATTGCTGTCACGGAGAGAACAGGCAACTCGGAGAATTTCCTTTGCTGTTACCTGATATACCATTATTCACCTCTTATCATTTTAGCAAAGTAGTTACACTGCTGTCAGAGGTAATGGAGAGCATGCCGCTAAGAAAATTGGCTGTAATTTATTTATCAATTGTTTCTGCATACCACAAAAAGAGACCATCTACTTTACGGCTGGGTCTAAGGTATCTGAGAGCCCTTGAAGTTCATGGTTTTCCGGTATTCTAAGTTCTACTTATGGCTTTTCCTGTATATGACACACAACACCACCCCTGTGGTCTTCAAGGCTGATTTCTTCTTTGCTTTCTTTAGTCACAAATCATTCTGAGGCGTCCCTTAAGTGCATTTGTATTGTTAAGTGCACCGGCCTGATTTGGTGTTAATTCAATTTGAGTGCCCTTAATATCTTGCGGGAGTGAGGCAATGCATGAGAGCTGTACCTTGTAAAAACAGGTTCCAGGTCTGCCTGAGAGCAAAGCACCTTTCCCACAGCAATTTACCAAAGTTGCTGATAAAATTTTCATAAGGAAACCTTTTTAGTCTGACCCTATTGTGTTGTTCTACCATTAAGAGTTGGGGAACTGAGACTATATTCTGGTGACAGTGTATCACTATCTCCATTATTTTAGTGTATAGACAGCCTACTGATGGGTCACAGCCTGCATCCTGTCCTCTTACAGTGTGGAAATGGCTTTCAGAACTGGAGCCCAGAGGCCCAAGTATGCCAGCTGCTGCATTCATATGTCAATACAACTGAAGTGAACTCTAGATAAACCAGTCACCCCTAACCTTCAAATGATGGGAGATGGGACATTTCAGTGCATTTAGGGCCAAGCAAAAAATAAGAAAAAGCAGAAATAGGAATAGTTAGCCCTAAGGAATGTGCGGAAGAAACAATATCACATCTTCATTGAAGAAATTGCTAACAATCAAGATGTTAATCCAGTTTTAAAGATGAAAAGCCAGTTTTAAGGTAATTGTGGAAAACAAGCGCTATATTCCTACAGGAGGACTTATTCTGCTCTCAAATAAGTTATTGTAAATTCTAAAGAACTCCAACATTGCCTGAAAAAGTTTATCTCATAAAGCTGAGCTCCTGTCTAGTACCAAGAAAAGTGTTCATCTGCCAGGCAGATTACCTCTACACTACTTTCTTCCAACACACTCTGGAGAGCAGGGAGCTGCAGTAAGGGAGTCTGAATGAAGGGTCCAGCTGCTGCATATGTGATAGTCCAGAACCTGTATGTTCTCTCATGCTGTATGAACACATTTTTTTCTCAGCTGTTATAGAAAGGAAAACCAAAGTCATGATACCTAGTATTTTGAAGGAAAACTGAGAGGAACTAGAGAATTATGAAACAAAGAAAGAAAAGAGAAAAATGAAAGAGAGACAGGGTCAGAGAAATAGGGCAATGAGAGGGGGAAGAAAAAAGGAGAGGGAATGAGGAAGAAGAAGAAGAAAGAAAGATAATCATAAAGTTATGAAAATTGAAGCAAGGAAAAGATAAGGAAAAGAAGGGAAAATAAAGGAAATGAGAAAGAAAGGAAGAAAATTAGGAAGGGAATGAGGAGGGATGGAAGGAAAGAGGCACAGAGGGAAGGAAGTAAGAAAATTACCTCTGAGTTTTACACTGAATTTAACAGACACTGAATGAAAGTTTGGGAGTTTAGCCAGTGTGGCATGGCTGTTCAGCATAAGTACTAAATGATGAGGCTAGATGGCTTGATTATAAGGAGCATCTTCTGTAACCTAGCACGCAATGATAAATTTGTTTCACTCTAAATTGCCTTTGGGAATCTTGTCCTCCTTACCAGCATGACTTACTCTCACTCGCTGGTGGGCAAAATCTTTGATCCTATGTCCCACGGAAGTCAATGGGAGCACTGCCTCTGACATCAATGAGTGCTGGATCACACCCCAGGTGAAAAACAATAGCTTTGCTTCTAGTTGGACCAAATGGATGAATAAATCAGAGCCTTGTGTTTGTGGAATCAGGACTCATGTGTGTTTCTTGCAGAGGAATTTTACACTCCAAGTATGTGTGACCAAGGCAATCTGATTAATTATTGGATAATGCTTGAGGCAAGAACAGAGTTACAGATACCAGCTAGATAACTGTGTTATAGAGGAATTTATAATAACTTTGAGCATCGGCCTCTTGATCTTCAGGGGTATTCAAAGGAGAGAGAGATAAGGCAATTCTTTCTATGTGTTATTAAGAGAAAGAGGCAGCAAATACTTACACAGCAAATACTTTTACTTTTTTTCCTCTCTCTAGCATTCAGTATTATGCTGTGTTCTACTTCCAATTACTTTTGAAGAACTGTGGAAGTTCTCAGCAAAAAGAACTGGCTGCATTTAACATTGAGTACTTGCCCTTCACCAAACTGCAGCACTTGAACCGCACCACTGTGTTTGCAAACTACCCTGTCACATATAAACGAGGCAGAAATGCCAAAGGGCAGAGTAAGCATCATGGTAGGCCCTGTGTGTCTGTGTCCGTTCTGCTGCCTGCACCACGGAGGTCAGAAGCAAACCTGGTACTGCAGGATGCTGTGGAAGTGCTGGGCCACCTGAGGAAAGTGCCTGCAAGCCTGATTCAACCTTAGCTTTCTTTGTTCTATGATTTATGCTGGCCCTTCAAGCTACCCAGTCTCCTCACAGCTTTTCCTGGTATCTGCATAATGCCTTGTAACAAATTTTTGAGCATGGAGTGAATATAGTTTGACATATCTTTCCTATTCAAAACACTGGGAAAATGGTTCCACTTTTTCTCTTATTTTTTTCCCAAGCTGAGCCGAACATGGAGAGTTAGTGATTTTGGAAGGAGCCCTCGAGGATGTTCTGGATGACCTCCTGTGAGACACGTTTCTTTGAACTGCGGTGATCAGACATGGCTAGGGAGAGAAAGTCATGAAGGTAAGTGGCAGGTCCTGTGCCACAGCGCAGTGGAGTTAAAAACCATGTGGTCCTTTAAGATGCATAGGTAAATTCCACAACAGCAGCTGCAGCCACTCACTGTGAATGGGTTAGGAGGTCCTTTCTGATGGATCAGCAGCAGATCAAAAAAGGAATAGGGGAAAGAGTTTCACTGTCTTGCTCTCACACTATAAAGCAATTTTAGGGACACAGATGGTTATAGTTATTGCAATAGGTCCTGGGATTTTTAAGAATTAATGGGTAAATGCTATTTGCAGTGAATTTCAGGGGTAAAAAATTTTGTCTGCGTTGACAGGATGTGTGCTACTCTTCAAATAAGAGAGAAGGAAGTCTGTGTGAGAGATGGGACACGGCACCATTCTCTGGAGTCTTCCAGCGTTGCTTGACTTCCATCGTAGGATAAATAAATGCCTCTGTGTATAGTGTTTTTAGAGAAAGCTCCAGTTCAATTAGGCAAATAGTCTTTGACTTCCTAATCTAGTGAGAAATGGAAATGCTCTTCTGTTTCCCTTCCTCTTCATTAGTTTATGTACATCAGCTCCCATCATGTTTACCCATGAAGAAGTGGTTTCAGTAGGACTGCTATCTTTGTAGCTTTTTCTATAAACACTTCAAGCCCCATTGTATAACTTAGATGGAAGCAAACAAGCATTCAAATGAAACAGAAAACCTCAGGAGATCTTTCTGCCAGGACATAAGTTGTGTAGTCAGGACAAAAATAGCCAAAATAAGAAGCTATGGGCCATGCTTCATGTTAACAGAGACACGGGTGTTTCCCCTGACTATTTTGAAAAAAGGCCTCAGCCAAGCCCTCTCCACATGGCTTCAAGTGGGAATCCATCTTATTGCTCAAGATGCGCTTCCTCTGTTAATCATACATAATCCAAAACAATGGCACTCTCTTTGTGCACCAGGTTGGAAGTGTCTGTGTATCATATATTCAAATTAAATTGTGTGCTTGAGGGAGCTCATGATCCCCAGCATACTTCTGTGGCAGCATGGTTTGCAGGCTCGGCATGCTACTTGTGAACAATCTATTGTGTATGTGACGGCAAGCTTGAATCCCTGCCTGGGATTATCTGAAAACTCTGGAACTTGCCAGCAGGAAAATTTACAGCTAAACAATTATATTGTTGAAACTCTGACAAATCCACCCTGGTTTATGACTTTGAAAATAAGGCTAGGTGTATGCAACTGAATATATTATACACTGTAACTCAGCCTCCTGGGGGCTGCATTATAGAGTCTGTTTACTTTGACTGACACATTTCATTTTTCTTTTCTTCCAGACATTATTGCTGCAAATGATATCTCTGCTCAATATGGATTTTCTCCTCAAAAAACTAGTTAGGTAGTTGGATAAACATCTTCTGAACAAGTTCTTTTATTATTATGCTGATGATTTTTGGAAGCAATACAGCATTAATGCAATACCCACCCAACACCATGTAAAAAGCAGCAAGCAGACCTGCATTGCATTGGTTTATCAGACTACAAGGAGGTGGGATTTCCGGAACTTCTCTCCAATGGAAAATAGTTCCAAAAATTCCAAAGCTTTCAAAAGGAGAGCAGATATTCTTTTTTTCCTACCCGTCACTTTTCTATAAACAGAACTTTACATCCCCCAAAATAAACTGGTGACTTCTTTCCAAGGTTGAAATATATTTCATTCAAGCACAGAATAACATTCCTTTTACTTAAGCAGGCAGAGATGCTGCAAAGTAAAACTACTTAGAAAAAAGAAAATTTGTTCTTAAAGTCAACCATGGTTTTTACTGACAGAATCTGCACTGGGTCATGCAGAATGGCAGCACATTTTTTTCCATGCTGTATTGGTACCAGAAACTGGAAATTCACTACAATTTTCCAGTTTCTTCAGAAATTTCAACATCTCTGATGGTGAATGCCAGAAGAAATGGCAGTGGCGGGTGACCATGTCAGCCTGAAGAGTGGTGCTTTTCTTTCCTTGTTCTTCCAGAGAAAAAGTAGAAGAGCAAAATTTCTTTTTTGAGATCATTCTCTGACTGACAAATAAATCATCCTTCATCTCACTCAGGAAGGACCAAAGAGCACCTTTTATATCAAGAGATGGCTGAGAGATGGCATTTTTATCAATGCGGGCTTGAGTTGTAAAACGCAAAGTATACCTTTTAAGTATAATCTTATGAACAGAAAAAGTATATTTTGGTCTGATGCATGAATCTTTTATCTACCTTACTCCTGCCATTTGTATTTCCTGCCATTTGGGAATATCCCAAATGGTCTCTGCTTCTCTTTGTTGTTTTATAATTCCTTTTGTACGGCAGCCAATGCTAACATTTCTTTCTGAGTGCGAAAGTTGCTTATGGTTTTGATGTGCATGTAGTGTATGGCCCTTGCCAAGTACTTGGGGTGGACAATGTGCTTTCTGAGTTCATTAAGAAGAAAATTTGACCTTGTTCACCTTGAGGAGAGATAATTTCTGTGTTGAGTTCTTGCAGGACGTGAGAAATGTCGAAAAGCTGCAGAAGCAGAGGGCCAATGAACTCCAACAATAAACGTATTTCTCTAGTGCCTTTACAACTATCAGTAATGGCCTTTGCTGTGCAGCACATGGGAAAAATGAATGCTACTCAGTGGTATGGGCTCCACCTAGACACTGAAAGACCTGCTGTGATTTTTTCAGAAGATACTCAGAATGGATCTCAGAGAAGCCTCAGTGCCACCTGCTTCCTATGCTCTGGAGTAGCGCTTGCTCTGTTGTGGAAACCAGGGATGACTTGGGCTCATTTATTTTTCCCTTGTCTTATCAGTCTGTTTTGCTGTGTGCAGGCTCTCTCTGGCTGAATACCAGCAGCATGCTCTGATCTGAGACAATGTAGCCATAGGGCTGAGGACGCTGCTCCCTGGACTAAGGGACATTGTAGGACACATCCCCATGACATTTTTCCTATAGTGAGGGAATCCCAATAAATTAACTTAGGGCTGCTGTAAATGCAGCACATACACAAGCTCACATTTCTTTACTTCACTGAATTTAAGCTGTTTATTTATGTCTTATAGTGTAAATGGACCAGAGGTTTAGGCAATAGCTAGCATCTTGTAAATAATAATATATAATAAGTGTGTTATGCAGTCACCCCGTATTCATCTTTACTATAGGTCATCAAAACATGGAAGGAGAGAACAAGGGGCAGATCACTCAATGATCTTTTCTTGCAGTGTCTTCAACTTATTTACTGCAGCATGATAATTTTCAAGGCTTTCTATGCATTTATATTCTATGCATTTCTATGCATATATACACTTGGCCAGTTTGTGCTAAATCTGGCTGACACTTTGCTGAGGACTGAAAAGAAAAAGATACTAAGCACTTCCTGGGGCAGAAATGTCTTCCATTTTTGGCTTAGAGATTGAGCAAATTGAAGCACAGGCTTTGCAGTAAAGCACTGTTTCACCTAAGAATGTTTTACTGTCTCAGCAAGTGCTCTGCACTCCAACACTGCAAGTAGCACAGATAATTTACTTCATTCTGGAAAGAAGGGTAAGGTTGTAGGGGAACTGAGTAAACTTGTAGTCTTGAGAGAAGCATTCAGTTTGCTGACTGACCCTGATAATAAATTTTTTAGGGTTTTCTGTGAAATTTTCATTTTGGGAAAAACTGGGGTACTCAGCTGAAAAAGAAGAAAAGTAGTCCCAGTTATTCTCAATTTGCAACCACCTCAGATTCTCTACAGTTTCATTTTTGCAGCTTCAGTCAGGAGAAGGATGGAAGAAGAACATAGGAACTGTATGCAATTATAATTTTTTGTGCCTCCACCCTCTAGAACCCACATGCTTCATGACTGAATGGATTCAAAAGGGGCCCAGTCACTCCTGCCTGGTGATTTTGTATTTTGTGCATGTAATTTAGGGGAACAGCTAGCAGCAGACACAGATAGTGTAGTGATCTGCTGAGAGTAGGTATGAGTAGTGCCTTACTTCCAATGGAGTCCTTAGGAAGATGCTATGCAGGATCTACTAAGACCTAGACAGTATTTGAAACCTGCCACTCACACCAGAAAGCTGCTGCTCACTTTGAGATCCTATGTCAGCTCCTTAAATCAAACCCTTCAGACTCAGGAATGAAGTAAATAAATTATAAGCTGTATTGATTGTGTCTGCTGTGTGAATGTTCTTTAGCATTGACTAAACCATTCAAACCATTGTCCCAACATGGATCAGGCTCCCTGTAAAACCCGAAATGGCTGCTCAAGAGGGAGCAGAAATGTTTTCTTTCGTTCATCCAAGATTCTGTCAGGGAGGGGTTTGATCTCTGCAATTTTACAACATGCATATGGTCAGGAATGAATTAGTTGGCTCCTTTGACTGGGATATACAATCAGAGTCTTAGATTGGACAGCAGCCACCGTGATACAGCCTTTTAAATTTTTTTTTTTTTATTTTTTAAAGTATTACTGAGTTTCTCAAGATTTTTGTAGCTATGGCCCCAATTTGTCCCTTACTCGGTGTCTTGGTCTGTTATCCCATCTAAATGACTCTATTGACTTCAACTAAATCACTGGTATAAATGCATCTTAGACCTCTCTTCCAGCTAATGGAGGTAGTGCTTGTGATTGCTGGTTAGGGGTTATTTTGGGGGAAGGGATTGTTTCTGCTTCTGCTTTAAAACAAGGAGGTGTGGTAAATCACAGGCATCTTTCTTGGGATGGAGATTATAAATCACTCTTCCCAGGTGAAATCTTTTATTTATGCCTTGGGATTCCATTTCATTGAGGAAAGGTATGTTCTTTCGACTTCAGCCAGACTGCACTTTAGCAAGTGATTCAAATCAAGCTGACACTTATTAGTGAGCATGCTGAACACTTTGCTCCCAGGCACTTCACTGTGCTGCCACATTCTCCATTCTTCACAGATGTTTGTTCTCCTTGGGTTTCATCTGGAAGCAAAATCACTGCCTGCTCCTCATGCTAGTGGGAAGTCTACTGCAAAGAGCAGCTTGATTTTAGAGACAATGGATCACTCCCACCAGTTTAAAAAAAAAAGGAAAAAAAAGTAGGGGAGATGAAATAATACACTGACAGATCAGCTATAGTACACTCCCAAATCAGTTTGAGCTCATTCTCCTGGTCTGAAAGTGACCAAGCAAACTTTCTATTATCATTTATTGTGTGTTGGCCCTGTCACTGCATTCAGTGTTAATCAGAAAACGTTCAGTAACAGTAGCTCCACTGACAGTACCAGTAACATCATATAGATGTCAAATTATTTAATTTCAAAGCAACAATTTATACTGCAAGCTTGTGGGGTTTTTTTCCCCCAAACCAACCCCAAATCTTGAACAGTAATAAAAATTATGCATATAAGTAGTTCTAGATGTTTTTCTTTTTCTAGTAATACTCTTAAATTAATCCCTACACGTTCCAAGCTTGTGTTTCCTTTGCAGAGCATGCACTTATTTACCACCCTGAGAAAGCATGGTTCAGGGGCAAGAGCCAATGATGAAGTCCAGCTGCCAGGGAAAGGAGAAGAAATGGTAGCTCACTTACACAGCCTCTTGGTTAAATGTAGGTTGATATGTTTCTAGAAAGAGGTGTAACACCTCACCAGATCACAGGTAAGAGTGATGTACTTATGACAGAATGAAAAAGGGGCAGCAGTAAATTTCAGAAGATACCTGGAACGTTTGCCCAGGTTGAATTTCTGGTGGCAAAAAGCATCTCTGTGTGCAGGCTGCATGTCACAAGAGAGAGGGGGCTACTGTGAGGTCTAATAACCTGCATGTGCCCAAATGACCCTGCGAGAGGTGTGAGAACTGCAAGCCCTGCTGCCAAAGGCAGGAGTGTGGGCTCATCCAAGCTGATATGGCAGGGATATTTTTCACTGGCCATTTCTTACTGCTTGCTTTCTAACCCAGAATTACTGGCAGAAAAATGAAGGCTACCTATTACAAAGACCTGACTATTTTCTAAATTCACATTACTTCATGGCCATTACTGGATCCTTTCTACACTAAGAGGAGGAGGCATCTTGCTGTTTCTTTAGTGAGATCTTTGGCATCACTGTTGAAAATGGAATGTCTATAGTAAGGAAACAATCAGCAGCAGCATGAGTCAGTGTGTGCTGGAGTTTGAGCACTCAAGTCATATTTTCACACAAAGAGTTACTATGCAAAAGTGCATGATCTGCAAAGGTGACCCTGCCATTTAAGTAGCTGTGCATGGCTAATGAACAATGGAAGGAAAAAATCCCCTTTTAAAAAATTCTTTCAATTTCTTTTAATTTAGCATTAATATATAATAATGAAAAGGAAATCAAACCTGCAAAGGCAAGGATAGTGTTTCTTCCTTTCCTTAAATTTTTTTTTTTCCTTACAGTATTGCCACATATTGAATGTCAGTCTAATATGCCAAGTACATTAGGACACAAATATATATACAGTGTTTGCATAAAACTGTAGCTAATAAACCTTTCAAAATAAACTTCCTATATTCTAGCAAAGCACAACACAGTAAGGCTATGTTGCAACAGAGAAAGAGAAGGTCCCTGTGGGATGGTGCCTAACACAAGGTCTTTCCCCAGGAAAGTTGCAGGTGAGTTAGGTGGCTGCACATGCAGAGATGTGAACCATGGTTCATGAGAATCTTGTTAATTACTAGGAAGCTGAACAATGGGGAATGCATTGTGGAGATACCTGCAAAATGATGTGAGGATCTGCTAGGAAAGGAGGAAAGTGACTGACCAGATTTCATGGACTCCTGTAATGTGCTTTTTCATATAGCCTTAGGAGTCAAGAACATTTATGAATGACAGATGATTCCCTGCATGGGCTGATATGAGTAAGAATGGCTGGATTGAAAAAAGTAAAAGGATCCAGGTTTCAGGTTTTGCAGTAAGTTGCACTACTACTTACGTGGAGGAAGCTGCTTTTTTTTGTATCATGGCATGATGATCTTGAGGGGTCCTCAGCCACTTTCCAAATTCTGTTACAACACACAGACTCATTCACCTGTGGCTCTTTATTCTAATCTTGGCTGTCACCAGACTGATAATATTCAATTGAAATCAGTGAAGATATAGCACCATGACAGGTTGTGTCCAAAGCAGTGGAAAATACTGTGAGTTGGAATCTGCCAGGTAGAAAAGAAAGTGCATGTTGCTATGATTACACTACTAAAAGGTCTGTTCCTTTAAATCTTGACATTTGTGGTTTTGTTCATACATTACCATGAATATCAATGGCTGTCTGTATGATTGTGTTGATAGCAGAATTATTTGAGCAGGGGTTTTTACTACCAAATATAAATATAGCATGCATTCTTTTTTTTTTTTTTTAATTACGTGTAACGTTCAGTAAAGTGATACATTATTAAGAAAGGTCATTGATTATTCCCAGGCTATGGCAGCAAAATATATAGTATGTACTAAAATTGCAACAAGTTTTAGAGCAGCGTAGTGCGGAATAATGTAAAACAAAAAACAAAAAAAAAAGGAGCCAAAGTTAACAATAAATCTATGAATAGAAAAAAGAATGAAGAAGATGTCTTTTTATCTGACACTAGCTTGACCAAAATCAGAATTAGAAATGCAAGCAGATTTTATGAGTTTGTACTTGGTTTTGGTAAGATAAGAACATGTTGGTAGCTTGCAAGACATTTTTAACATTTTCATGACTTGATGAGAAAATGGATCACTAAGACTGTGGACCGAAAAAATTAAGTGCCAGCTCCAAGGAAAAGTCATTGCTTCTCAACTGGTCATGCTGTCTTGGAGATACTATATTAAGTATTTGAGATGCTGCCAAAATAATAAAAATTTTCTGTCTGCTCCAAAAAGACAACTCTTAATATCTCCTTATCCTTCTTGTCATTTAAAGTCCTGGTTCTGTAATCCAAGTTTCAACAGGAGGTTGCACCCATGCAGCAGCATGTGTGACCACTATCTTGAATTTGATGGGGTGAAGAATTTTTTATGGTGAGACAGCAATTAAGGCATGCACAATCTCAAAATATTTCATAATTCTTCCTAAGTAGCTTTGATGGCTCTAAAATGCTTTCCAAATATTCCAAATAATTTCCTAGCAAATAAACACTGAAAACCCTCAAAAAGCCCTATCTAGATTAATAAACATTTAATGAAAACAAAAAGAAACATTATCTTACTTTTCCTTTTTCACTTGCACTTTTATTTCATATAAAAGGTTGAATGACTTTTTTTTTTTTTAATATGGCAGATTGTGGTTTAAATAGCAGATTTCATTGATTAGATTTTTTTCCTGCTCTTGAGCTGACAGGATCCTTGCCACAGCTTACAGCATTTCCTTACATGGGCAATGAGTATTAGGAAATGTACCTTTTGCTCTTTAACGTGACCAAGCAGCTGGAAACAAGGTATTAAAGCAGTTTCATGTGATCAGCAGGTTGTCTGCAGAGCGTGTGGATAACACCTGCTAACATGCACTGAAAAAAAATGCACTGCAAAAAGCAGCAGAAGGCCATGACCCAGGTTATAAAGTAGCCCACAATGGAAGAACACAAGCCAAATCTAGGAAGATTGAAAGGATGTTGAAAGTAAATTGTCTATTTAACCTTTTCCTTTTAAAAAAAAGGGTTTTTTGCAAAATGAAACAGAATTTTACAGGGTGGAAGTTCTGATGGCAGTGCTTTACTGGTAACTTCTATTTTAGTTGTTGTTATTTGTTCTTGTTGGTTTTGTTTCTTTTTCTGAGATATGAAGGGCTGGGAGCAATCCTTTCTGAATTCACAGGCTGAGCTGTGTTCCTGGGAGTCCCTGAGAGGCTTTCTGGAGAGGGGAGCCAGCTGGCCCTGCCTCACTGATCTGCATTCCTGGTGCTGGTCAGGTGTTTTGCACAATACCACGGGGCACTGCCAGGCTGGGAGATATCTTTAAGTCCCATAGGAAAAGTGGGGGAGGGCAGCTGGACCCTGGGAAGGAGTGGGGGGAAGGAGTGAGGCTTAGGGGAGGTTTCAGGGCTATGCACAGGGTTGGAGAAAATGGGCTATTGTGGGCTTTGCTCCTTTAAAATAATATTTTGGGTGGGTTTGTGGAAGAGGAATTCATATTTCCACTCTGTAAAACATCAGAATATGCAACTTTACCTGGAGCACTGTCCAGTGTCTGGGCCAATGCAGTGTATCACTGAGATTAGGAGCATAATAAGCACCATCAAAGCATCAGACGGCACAGGGATAATTACAAGATCCATCATTATTAGGCAAGAAAAACAAATGTGTCTTATAAACCCTAAAGCTCTAGAGCAAAAACCACTCACTAATTGAGCAGGGGGCTAGGTGCAAGCTTCTCTTGGGGTCAGTTTATTCTAGGTTAGTCCATTACACAGTTATTACACCTTGCTCTGAAGCACAAGTATTCAGTGAGGTTAGTGAAGGATGATGGCAGACATCTCTCTACCATAATCCGTGTTCTCACTTCGTGCACCCACACTGAGCCAGTCTCTGGGCTCCTACAGTTGCTTTAATGAATTCTGGTCTCACACTGAAAAAAATCTCTTCCCTCTCTCTAATGCTAATTGGTTTATTCCTCCCTACTCTCTCATCTTCTTCATAAGAAATGCCTTATGCCTGGAAATCATTCATGTATTTGCATAAAGCAAATATTTTGGCACCGTAATTGATTGGGCTGCATGAATTAGTAGTTGCTTTGTGACAAATTAGCAGAGGGACAGTATTTCTGTGTTTCTCTTAAAGCCTACTGTGCTGTGCACTCACAATGGCATTCCTTGAGAGTGTTGGAAATCTCTTTTCTTATGTAAAGGAATGAGCAAATATGGTCTGTAAATTCATCACACCGTCTCACTTTGTGAGGCTTGAACTGAAGGGGATCATCTTAATTTAGAGGGAAATCCTAATTTAAAAGACTGCCAGTGGAGTTTGAGGGGTGATGAAGGAACCTTTTAAGAAATTCTGACGTACACCTGACTTGGTCTTTCAGTTCAACCTCGCTCTCATCTTGGGGAGGCTAGCCAAAGAAGAATTGAAGACTTTTCCATCCGTTTTATATTAGTGGCTGGTAGGTGAATACAAAGGGTTGCAGGAGTAGGACATCTGACTTGTCTCAGATTTGAAATCATGTTGCAATCGGGTCTCTGTCAACAGCAATGCTGCCCAGGGTCAGGTTGGCAAACAGGCAAATGTCCAAACTGCAGTTCCCAGGAGCCCTGACTTTGCCTGCAATGCACACTAAGAGGAAATCTTTCCAGTATCCTTGACAAGTCCTGCAGTCTGGGGCCCAGGAAGGGAGATGTCCATGGGCCTGCCTGTGTACTATGGCACTCTGCTAAGCAAGCAGCAGAAATAATGAACATCTGGAAGCCCTGGCTGCCCCCAGTGCCAAATTACCAGGCTCTCCACACCTTGCTGCTGGCCTCACTGACAGGTCCTTTCTTTCCCTGGTTGTGCAGTGACCAGTGAAGAACAGCATGCTACTGCAGAGACCCTGGGGGCATCCCTGAGTTACACCCCATTGGCTCATTCCCCTGTTCCTGTGCCTGTTCCTATGTTCCTGAGCCCCTCCTTCCCTATTCCCTGATTGTCCCTTATCTTTGTACTGCCCTGAGACCAGGGTCAGCCCCCAGGCCCCCAAAGAGAGATGTTCCTGGGACCAGAACATCTCACTGCGCAGCTGAATTTAACATTTGTGGAATTTTATGCAAAGGCCCTTTTTGCTTCTTTACCTTGGACTTTACTAGCAGCAATTCAGGCTGCTACATGCTACCTTCTCAGCTCTGTGTCAGCAGGTCACACTAGTCTTGCAAAGGATACTCACTTTTGAAAAGGCCATTATCTCTATCAAGAAGCTCTTGATCAGCAAAGAGTTCAGAGACAATCCTAGGTTGAACTTCCTTCTCTTTCCACTGGAAACCCTCTTTACAACCAGCCTGGAAGTTGTAACTCCTTCCCTTCCTAAACTGACATCTTCATCCTAGAGCTTGTCCCACCATCTTTCCTTTCTCTGGAATCTGGCTCAGGGACACCTTCCTCCTTGGATGGCCTTCCCTGTACAGCCCCAAGTCTGCAACAGTTCCCACCCCACTGTATATGTAAAAAAACATAACAAAATGGTTTGCCTTTATGGGTCATGTAAAATAACAAGGCAAGTGGGATGATTGGACATCATGACCTTTCCAGAGATCATTGGGCAGAGAGAATAGATATATGAAAAACCAAGATGAAAATTCACTTTATTAGTGTCCAGCCCACACATCCTTTCTGTATTCAAGTGCATGCATATGGCACTGCTGTCACAGAAAGAGTCTCCTGACAAGGTTAATCCCCAAAAACTGGCTCACAGTTCGTGGCACCCCAGGACTGTCTGCTCAAAAAAATAAGACAAGAGAGAACATGCACATAAAGTTTGGGCCTTAAGGTCATCTGAAATTAGGTGTGATTCTCTCACATGCAGATTAATTGCAGATGAACTTGAGCATACTATGGGGAACTTCAACTTTTGCCAAGGCTTGACCTCTGCAAGCACTTGAGAAACAAAGGATGCCCCAGAAGCACTAGGCTGTGCTCACACAAATTGAGCAAATAAAAAGAAGAGGGAAATGCTAAGCCACAAACAAAGGCTGTTGGATGTGTCTTTGTGAATATTTTTTCTAATTTTTTAGATAACGAGACTACTATGACCATTTCTTTAAGGACGTAAGAAAAGAATTTCACCCTGTGGGCAGCTAAAGAGGAGGGAAAGGTAGCCACCTTCCACCCAGTGTGGAAGCTCCTGTGGGACTCTGATGTCCACTGGCCCTGCCTACCTGTCTCCCCATCTGTTGTCCCTGTGAGTTCAGTCTATCAGGTGCTTGAAATGCTGGGCATCATGGGCTGGGGGGGCCATGGTCATCTGATGAGCAGACTGATGCATTCCTCCTGTCTCATTTCCCCTGTCAGGAGCTTGGTGCAGCCAAATCTCTCATCTCAAACACTCTCTACTCTTCCTGGAGACATCTTCAAAGTTGACTTCATTGTTATTTTTCTCCTTTATGAAAGCTGTCAAACTTGCCAAGACACTCTTGGGTGATGATGCCAGGAACACAAACCCCTAAACCAGGATTGCATTCCCACTCAGAACAGCTGTAACCATCTTTGCCAGGGATAAGTGCATGAGTAAGTTTTCTCGTCCTAGCACCTCACTGATCTCCAACTCACTGGTGCCCATGAGCTTGCAACAAAACTAGCTTGGACAACTTTTCAAAAATACATGAAACTGCTGCCACTAACTGCATGAGAAAGAGACTGCAGGAATTTCACCTGGTCCTGCTGCCCCTTCACAAACATCCCTTGGACAGCTTGAACAAGCTGTGATGACAATATGGTTCCAGGCAAAATGCTGCCTGCAGAATTAGTTGTTATGAGTGTTCATGGATTTCTAGAGCCCTGATAGCTAGGTCTTTATGCACAGAACACATATGCTATGAAATGAAAGCTGAGGGAAAAAATTACAATGGACAAGCTGTTCCCTTGCAGCAACTGTAAACTCTGCAGAAAGCCAAATAAAAGGAGAAAGATTGGTGTTTAACACAGGACAGATCAGTGTCTTTGGCTTGCAGCCCCCTCATATGCATTTGAAGAGATCATATCTTACTGTTGAAATGGGCAAGGGACACTGGCCATGGCCTGGATGATCAGACATTAGCCCAGTATTTTCAGTGCCTCAGATAAGAAAAAATGTAAAGTACAATTGTCCTCTCACAATTTCATGTGGTTCTATAGGGAAGAGAAGTTGTCCTGTCACATTTTTACAGGCAGGACTATAGGGTACTGCAATGCTACATTTATTTCCAGTGTTTACGTACACTGTGAGCTGAGAACAGGCTCCAGTTCTTTGGGGGATTTTATTGTTTGATGACATCTTCATTGTTACCATTACTCATTACAAGCAGAATTCTGAGAGTGAGGTCATTCAATGGCAAACCCATCACAAGTATTTCCCAAAAAGTGTGCCTGGAGAAATCTTTTGGATGCAACCAGTTTTTATGAAAAAGTTATAAATAAAAGAAGCTGATGTTGTTCATGATTTGCAAAACCTAAGACATAATCCTTTCTGTTTTCTTTTGCATGGTTCGCCCCTAAAATAGTCAAATACAAACATCCCAAAACACTACGAATTTAATTTAAAATTTGAAAACTATTTATTCAGAAGTAGACTTCGTCCTGAAAAAAAGCCCACTTTGGTTTGAAAATAACTCCTGATTCACCTTTGTATAGGACTTAGAAAATTAAAGAGAATTTAGGAAGTACATCAGACTGAAATGAAGTGATGACCACTGAACACAAATGCTAGCTCTTGCAACATCTGACCTGGACCCTGAATCTGTGACTTCCAAGCTAGCTCTTAGCTGGCACCAGTGAGCCATACAGGCAAGAGGAGCCTTTTGTAAAACTTGTCCCCTGATGATGTGGAGCTGTTTTTCTCAAGTTCTGTTGGTGGTTGTATGTTTTTCTAAATGGAGTCTTCTTGTGATACTTGCAGTCTAACAGGGTAAACATTTGGCCTCTAGCCTCCTAGGCCTTTGGCCTTTCTGACTTTAGTCTAGTCTCACCCAAGCATAAAGTATAATTAACAATTATTTTCTGTAAATAAGGTTAAAAGTCAATATAACTTTGAATATCTGTGCTGTTTTCAGCAAAGTTTAATAATTTCTCTTTTCTGTTAATAAGATAATTCAGATATATTTACCTTGGTTGTCCAGGATAGTGTAAATAGGAGGGGGTTTTGTATCAGAGTTTGCAGTGTCCCTTTATACATTTACTCATGATACTGACTTCTGTTCTACATCAGCTATGTTACACAAAGTTCTTCTTTTCTGATTAAAATACTTTAATTTCACACAACTATATGACTAGTTTTGATTTTAAAAAGTTCAGCAATGTCATTAAATCATGTTATAATTGTAATGGGGAACAGAAATTCTTATCTGCTTTGATACTTTAGTTTAGATTATTTGTTTGGGATTTTTATTTTGTTTTATTTTGCTGCATATTATGCTATTTTTTTTTTTCCTGGCTGAGTACCCTGACAGCAGTAACTCTTTACCAAAAATTAAAGTAAAGTGAGATAATGACTCAGGATACAATTTGAAGCAGATGGGTTGTCTTTGTTCTTTTTCACCTTCTTTTTTTATTTGGTGAAGCAGTAAATAAGAGAGACCTACACAGAATCATCTGAAAACTTTGGTCTTCAGACTCAGGGAAGAAATTCTCCCATTTTAAGCATAGTGTCTTCCCAGGGGTGTTGTCTGGGGCTGTCTGCTAGTTTGAGAATAGAAAATGGCATTGTTTTACCACTGAGTCACAAGCTGAAAGTTAACTCTGATCTTCTAGGAACTCAAGAGCTAGGCCAGTCTTTACTAATATAAATATTTCACTCCAGGATACTGTAGTTAGTTTATAATTTCTCAACATCTGCATTTTAGTTTTTAGATACAGTGAGCAGCACAACCTGTGATTACTTCGCACAGGACTGATTGCATATTCCAGGATCTGCTTTGTAATTAACAGAGATTTTGGCCCTTACTTGAGGGCAAGTGCACAAAAACCCAATAACTCCTCATGGAGACTGTGAAACCCTCTGCAATTTTAATAAGAAAACTAGACTTTTTAGAAAGAACTTATTTGATGTGTTTTTAACTGAAAGACCAGTTTACATCTTGTAAAATAAGGAGAAAATAAAATTTCAGCCTCAGAATGCTCATGTTAGGGAATTTTATGGGGTTACTTTACCTTTAGCTTCTTTCTGCAGACAAATTTTCTGCACTGTCAGTTTTAACTTGTCTCTTTGGTCTTTTTTTTTTTTTTGTCACCTCCCTACAAACCAAACCTTGTGTTGCTGCCAGGCTCCACTTACTCTTCTTTCTCAAGAAAGATCTTTTTTGTGTTCCAGAAAAACTCCATTTCCATTACTCTACCCCTCAAATCTGCATCCAACATTTTTACAGACTCTTCTTGTCTTATTGCATGTTTTATTCCAGAAAACTTTTGGAAAGATGTTGGGGACAGATTTTTTTTCCTTTGACATCTCCTTCATCCTTCTATCCATGAGTGCACACAGTACTGTTATTGTTTAAATGTTCTGGATGAAAGTATGTCTGAATGTATTTCCCTGTCTGCTTTGAAAGCTTTTTGCTTATAGCACGACACAATAGTAGTAAGATACTGAAAATATATTTTAACGAGCTGCTCATTATGTTGGGAAACTGACTGCTTTACAGTGATTGGCAATACCACCTTTGTTTTACACATGAATGTGAAAAGCTGGCTTCTGAGTTTCTGGAGGCCAGACCAAGTTCTGAAATGGTAACCTACATGTTGGCCTTTCCTCACCCTACCCAATTTAAGACATTTGTATAAAAATATCTAATTAAGAGGCTTCCTTCCTCACTTTGGGTTAACTCTGCTGTAGATGGTGAAAACATAGCTGAGCCCCTGACAGGTCTGAACTGCCCTTTGAAAGGATCCATTTCTCTTCAGCAGTTTAAGATCTATCTCCTGACTTTTCTGAATTCTCTGGAAGTTAAATGGTTGGTACTAGGGTCCAGATCCCTTGCTTTGGACATCAGTACTGTTCAATGACCAAGACCTGTGAAGAAGCAAGTAAAGAAGTAGAGGAGAAGGTCTGACACTGACCTGCCATTCTTTTCCAGCCAACATTGAAAGAGTTTGTTGAAAGAAAGCTAGCTTGTGAGAAAGTGTGACTGTCATGTAAGCCCTAAAAAATGAATTGTCACACAATCAAAAATTATTGTGTTTTTTACATTTAAGTAAGTTTGTCATCCCACAGAACCAGTCAACACCAAATACTGTGTCAGCAAGGTAAAATTCACTTGCATTTCTTTGTGTCTTTGACAATATCACTGGAATTCTGCTTGGACAGATACATGGCAATGAACTCATCCAATGGCAAGCATAACACACATTTATGCCAAGAGAATTTTTGCTGGTGAAGGCACTCAAAAACTAGCACTGCAATACAAATAAATAGGTCAGACCACTTCTATGAAAAAACCCAAGATGCTTAATCTTGGGTTGGTAACTTTTCCGAAAGCAAGCCTGAGTCTATTGCTTAAGTAACATAATATTAATTCAGAGCCCTATTTAGGGCAATTCTCAGTGATTCCCCATGTTTTAGTAATAATTAAATCTGCAAGCCATGGTGTTCCACCCATCATGATGTTGAGTTTACTCACTTAAAAAAGGATGTTTTTAGTACAAGCAGGAAAGTATCTTAGCCACTTCCTGTTAAAGAAGGGTTTCCTTCTCATGGCCTTCACTTCCCTTTGAAAATTCTTGTACAACTTTGCTGTCTGCTAGCAAATAGTTGCCAAGTTACACCATAAGAGTGTAGTGCCATTTTATCCAACATATCAGTCTTGGATAGAAGACAGTGTTAGATCCTTTAGCACCAATGTCTTAAGGAGCTGCTCAAGGGACCAGAAATACATCAGTTGCTTGTAGTCTTCAGAATGGAATGAACCACTGGAGATGCTGCAAAGTGATACTTGTGAGACAGTAGAAGGTTACCTACTCCCTCAGTCTTTCAAGGTACTGAATGCTGTCTTTGTCAAATAAGAAATGAGAATTTTTTGCAAATGTCTCTTAAATACTTGATATGTTTCAGACTGCTCTGAATGCAAGTTTCACTGTACTGTGTTAATCCTTCAGTGGTACTTAGCTACAGGCTTCAGCTGTTCTAGCACTTATGGGGTGTTAGTCTGTGCTCATGTGTGGAGTTTCCTGAGGTCAGTTTAGTTCAGCAAAATGTTCCACCACTGCAAACGCTCTCAGGGCAGGGTGACTTGCATAAATGAGAAATGTTTTCAACATCTGCACTGCTGAGCTTCTTTGAGGATTCAGTGGAAGTCTGAAATTTGGCTATGCCCACAAATCTGAAATTCCCGAGAGCATATACATCATTCTTTGACTTGAAATTCAAATCAAGTCAGACGTCTTTGGTTTACCTCGGTGGACCTGCATGTGTCAGATCCCAATTGCACTGGAGAAGGTTCATGGTGTTTTCAAACACTTCTCTGCTAAGCTGACTCCTAGAATTGCATAGTGTAGAGTGGCTCATGTCATCTGACAATGCTCTTCTTCAAAACCACTGTTAATTCAGAACTGCTGGAGTCTGGTATTCTGTGACTGCTGCTGTTTTCAAATTTATTCAAAATCTCTAAGCAAATTCTAACTGAAGAATGTGAAGGTCTGTTCTTGAACCTCATATTAGACATAGAAGCTGGTTTAAGTTTGCTCAGACATAAGTCAGAATTCAAACTTTACAAATGAACATCACTTCAGTGCTCAGCCTGAAAAAAAACCAGACTGCTTTTCAAATGTTATTGCCAATAGATTTTTGTTCAACTTTCTAAAAACTATGATATTATTTCTTTACATCAGGCACAAGACCTTTTGCATACAGTAAGGCGTTCAATCATTTTACCAGCCTAAATCTTTGCTGCAAGTTGCCTTTCAGCTGATGTAGTGTTTGGCAAAAAACTTGTCATCTAGAGAAGTTTTCATGGAATGCTGATGCATTATTGACTTATTACACAGTATGCACTAGCTGAGGTACTTTTGTCTGAGAAGTTTCAAGAGTAGACTTCAGTTCTTTAGTGTTTACTAAATCTCCCCAAAAGAAGTAAGACAGGTAGAAAAGCAGTGAAGCTTCACCTGCATTGCAGTTTCACTGCTGCCTCTCTTAAGTAATAAACTTATTATTATAAACTTTTAACTGGCCTGTTAAACGCCAGCTATTTACAGCTCAGGGTAGAATGAGGGTTGATGACAGCCAAGACATACAGTATTACATTATGTGAAAATTTTTATTCTGTGTGGTAAATCACTACCTAAATTATCTATTTTCCAGGTCAGTTTCGTTTCTTTCTTCCTTAGTAGAAGTCATGTTTATGGTTCTGGGTTGCATATATTTTACCACACCTTACAATTCACAGTCTCAGTTAAGACTGAGATTTCTGCTTCATAGAAAGCAAGAAATCAGCCCCTTTTAAAGAGAGAAAGAGAAAAGGAGGCTTTCTTTCTTTATACAGACTACACTAGAAATACTTGGAGTGGTAAATTATTTTCAGCAAATATGTTCTTAGAAAATTAGGTTGTGTGGTTTTTTTGTGTGGGTTTTCTATGTGTGGGGCTGTTTTTTTCCCCCTTCTTTTGAAGCAGGAATTACTTCCAGATCTTGCACTAGAAGGCAGTCTAAATTTACTGTAGCACTGAATTCTCCACTGGACCATGCTGCTGTGTGTTTGAGTAGCCACACTGCCTAAAGCATGTACTGCTACCTCCTGTATTAGTAGTACTAGAGAGAGAGTACCTTTTTCTCCTAGAAGTGGCAGGCCAGGCCTGTAAAAAAACTGGACTAAATGACACTCCTGGCATGTGCACATCATATCCTTATGCTTTCTAGAAAAAAGTTACCCCTTAATATCTGAAGTATGAGCAAGAAATTCTGTTTTATAAAACTTCATAGACTAGTCAATGTTGTTTAATTTTAAATTCCTTCCCCCCCCCAGTTGATAATACCTACATCTAAGCAATCCAAGCAAACCCCTGTGGGGTGAAGACATCTGTACCCTTTTCCTTGCTAAGCAAATCCGTGAGAAGGTGTCGTTTTCTGCAAGACTATATCTCAAGTGACAAAAGAGAGAAGGAACTGCTGTTATATAAACTACACGAAAAAGGAGCAGAGCAGCAGTCACTGAGCGACTTGCCTGTGATAACTGTGTCCAAGCTTTACCTGCTGCCCTACATGCAGTACAGCACATTGTATTCTTGTTTTTGCTTCCTCTTAGACCAAGTCACTCACACCAGTTTTGCAGCAATGTCAATGTGTCACTGCTGCACTTGGAAGAACTATTTGGAAACTGTATCCAGGTGGCTTCCAGAGAGCAAATGCGGAGCAGAAAAGGTCCCTGTCCGAGTGATTTTGCAACCAAGACCACTGCTGAACCTGAGGAATAATAGTATTTTCTGGTGTTATCTGGAGTTCATTCTTGTGCCACTCAGAGGTCACTGAAAGCCTCAATCTTCATTCCAGTCAAAGATGCCTCAAAAGACAGCTTTATCTGCAAAATTCACAGATCAGTGCAACAAGATTTGCATACAGGTGAGTATATAAATCCTGGTTTGCAGTATTTTTTCCTCTTCTTGCACTGCAAAATTTTAAAGAATTTTGCCTTAAGGAGAAGCAACTCTCTGACAGCACTAGAAAATGTGCTCTTTCCTTTTTTGAAGAACAGGAATAACCAAGAAGCAGTATCAGCTTTCTTTGACTGTGTCCACCCACCTGGCAGCAAGAATTTCTGAAAAACAGAAGATAACTGAGCCTGTATGTTCAGGCCTTGGTTATCTTTCCAGGAGTTCATTGTACAGCCCTTGTCCTACTGTTCTTTCACTCTTTATTAAAAATAGAAAAGTAAATAGATTTGCAGTAATTTTCAGGGTTCCTTATTTTCAGAAAATGTATGGAATTTCTGCAGCAGGGAAAATGAAAAGCTTTTTTTTTTTTTAAATATAGAAATTTAAAATGCTTGCCTAATTGAACCTTAAAAGAAATGTCTTTATGAATAGCAAGAAATTCACAAGACAAATCTGTGAAGACTGTAACATTTTGGCTGACACTTCTGATTCAGCTCATTTTCTCCTGAACTTGACCTGAGAACAAAAATACATTTTGCATAGTTCATTGGAGGTAAAAAAAACCCCAGAACTTTAGTTCTTGACATCTATGAAATTGAATTTGTGTTAAGAGCCACAGGGTCAGCCCTGCACTATCCCACTGACACTTCCACAAATCCCAGGGTTGCAGATTCAATCCCCATATGGGTCCTTCACTTAAGAGTTGGACTTGATGGTCCTTGAGGATTCTTTCTATCTCAGAATAGTCTGTGATTCTGTGACTTGCCGCTGCTTCATCTGTCTCTGAAGGTATATAAGGCACATTGCCATAAAGGACTTAGAGTCTCTTTATTTTGTTTTCCCTAGACTTGTATTCTGGTGTGACTCACAAGGCCATCCCTATCCTTTTCTGAAGGCCAGCAAAATCAGTTGTCTTGGTCAAAAATATACACAGTTGTCTCTCAGTGTAGCCCGGTCTGAAAAGGAGTCTGGTTAATTAACATTGATTACAATCCACCATCTGCAAGTAAAAATTGATTGCTAAGGTTCCTAATATGAATGCCTCTCTGTCTTGATTTCAATATTTCTGTGATTTTCCTATGACAGAAACAGGGACAGAGACTGAATCCACTTCTTAAAGGTCCCAGTTATTTGCAAACTCCCCTGAGGAGGACATTGGTGATTCTTCTGGTCCTACTTTATCACCCCATGGGAAGGTCATTTGTTAGCACAGCATCTAATTGCTGGAAATTGTCAGTGAGCACATTTGGACCCTGTTCAATGCTCCATTTTTTATTGAGAGAGGAGCAATGGTATTGATTTTGGATAGTCAGGGAGAATGCCAGGGATATTAGTAAGGAGCTCAGAGAACACAACACATAAACTTTTATGACATGATGTCAAACTGGATTGCGCAGGCATAAATGAAAAGGACAACATCTTCTGTAATTACTGCAAACATATACCCATATATCTATTAGAAAAAGGGTACATTTCAATGAAAAAGAGTCCTTGCAAAAAGGGACATCTCAGAAAATTTGTCTGACCAAAAGGGAAAAGGGATAACATTTTTATGTGTACCTTTTGAAATGACAATGCACAGTGCAGGAGCTGTGCTTCTTTTGATGTTGCAGTGTGATTGAAACCTACTGTGTTAGACTGGTGACCCATCTCCACCATGCTTTAAGTTTGGATATGTAAAATTCCAGGCAGTCCCAGTTCTAGTTAAATGGATGATAGTGTGAAGTACAGCACAGCCGCTGCCTAACTCTGCTAAGTGAGCTTTGTCCTGGTTCTCCACATCAAAACAACTTCATCTATGTAAGGATGATACTGCATATCCACAGAAAAGAACCAGCAACCACTTACATTAGTGTACAGAGTTGCTGTTGTGCAGAAGTTTAAACTAAATAGTAATTTAGCCAGCTAAGCCAAGACCTTCAGTGATCTTCAAGCACTTAATTCATAATCACAGGTGAGCTGTTGTATGTTAGCCCGTGGCTTAACTCACTTCTGAGTCATGACTTTTCTGTAAAGTGGTTGCATAACAGTTGTAAATATCTTGTGCAAATCAATGTTAGAGACATTAATTCAGAAGTTTGGTCTCCTTGTGTCTGCTGCCATTCTTGTCTTCTCACTGTCTCTTCATGGTGCATTGTGAAAGTCAGCACGAGTAGTTGTACTTTAGGAGTAACACCCGTGGAAGGCTGATGGCCCAAATTTAGTGTTCTATGAGCACAAACTCAAACACAGGGGCCCAGGGATGTTGTGGAGTCTGCATCCCTGGCAATGTGGCCTGGGCAACCAGCTCTAGTTGTCCTTGCTAGAGCAAGTTGGTTGGACCAGATGACCCTCAGAGGTCCCTTCCAACCTCAGTCACTGTGTCAGTAGCAATTCTGTGAGAAAATACGAAAAGCATAAATATCTTTGAAGGTATTGTGCAATTCTTTTTCTGCTTATGAGTTTGTTTATTTGTTTATTTGAAATTTTAGTGCCCTGAATTCACTGAGTGAAAATTTTGAAGGTATCCATGACTACTGGATTTAATTTTTGTAGTCAGGCAATAGGAAAGGTACAGGAGTTCCCAGAGGAACTGCCCTGCTGATTGATGAGACCTTCCCCCATCTTTGAAATACAGCTTTAAACTCAGAACAACAGTAGATGAATGGCAATGAATGATGTCAACAATTTGTGTGGAGGCCAAAGAAAATATGAGAGGGCCCCCAATAACTTCATCTCTGAATATGCTGCAATGCAGCTGTGAGCAATAAGTTCACTTTCTTTTCAGGCATTGTACACTACATCTGAAATAGTTTCTGAACTTAGCACACAGTTTCCTGACGATCTATTATTTTCCTTGGGGATCAGGAATCTTTCAAGCATTGCAGTGAAGAGTTTGATATGAGCAGATGGTGCATCAGGGACATGGGTGGTGGTCTGCCTGCCTGATCTCACAAGTTGCAGAGCTTGGGGGAAGTCACTATTTAGACATATTAATATAATTTTACTGCTGGCCCTATCATTTATTTTGACTCATCTGAACAGTGGCCAATTTTGTACTATTTTAAGTATGTGTGCAGGGAAGTCATGCAAATCTGTCAGTTTTCTGTGTGTGTGTGTGTTTAGAAGTATCTCATTGGGAATTTGGAACTAGATAAAATCTCTCTTCTACAGTCTGTGGAAGGTCTGCATTCATAGCAGTGGCTGCCATTTTAAGAGGTGAACACACACAGCAGAAAGGTGTTTCTTCATACACATGCAAAGTGCTATTTTGTAAAAAAAAAATGCATTTAAAGTATATTTTATTTCATGATCATGAAATTAGATTGATATTCTAAGCTGTAGCACTTATCTCTACATTGGAAGTTTTCATTAAATTCTTAACACATTTTGAAAATTACCACGTAACTGAAATAACTTAAGAAGAAGCTACCTAAGTGCAGTTTGAATGAAATAATTCTATGAAATAAAATCAAAAGTAATCAGCACTATGAAGCTCAGGCAAAGAAAAGATAATACTTTTGATTCTGAGTTGTGCTCCTGCTTATAGTGGCATCATCCTCTCCCAGCAAAGTGTGCTGCTGGACTTGTCAGGCTCGTCAGCTAACAGTTTTAGAATAGGAGCTTTTTATTTCCTAACACCTTTTTGTTTTCCTAAATTGAGAGGCACTTCTTCCCCCATCTGCCACTCATCTCTGGGGAAGGCAAGTGCAGCCTACAACCTAAAAGCAACTAACTGTTTAGTTAGAACAAGTACTCGATACTTACAAGACTGTGGTTCCTCTGATCCCTTCCATTTTTCTTTCCTGTGGCAAAATCTGATTTTTTAGTCCATTTGGTAGCTCGGAAGTTTACTGTGATGTGCTGTGGTATTTTGTTGATGATATGTGGGATGGGTGTTTTAAGAGCCTTTCAAGGCAAACCTTGTCTTTTTCAGATGCAGTAGGCCAAGCTTGGTGAGTCAGAAACTGCCTTCAAGACCTGCAAGCCTATATTTTCTTCACCCTTTCTTCCAGACAGAGTCCTTATTTCCCAGCAAAGCCCCTTGACTATGCAGTATAGTCCATTTGGATGAAATTAAAGGGAATCCAATTGGAGGAAATTAAAGGGCTTTGCGTACGTATAATCCTAAATGACTGTGGTGTAGGGACTGCCGGGTGCAAAATCTTTGCAACAAAAAATTTGTATTTTTCACTTGTGATATGCCTAGCCTATAGCATGCCTTAGTAATGATGAAGGATTGAAAGACTTTCATGATAAACAGAGCTTTTGGGACAAAAATAAAAGGCCTGTTTGGAATTTTGATTAGTGAGAAAAAGAAGGACTAAAATCTCAGAAGCCAAGAGAAAACATCTTCAAAAGAAGACAAGATATATTGCCCCCTTTCACCACTGCCACAAGGAACTTAAAAAGGAAAGAAGCAATCCTATCTAGGAGATTCAAATGGATAATTTCTCAGAGAAAGGTACAATCCTGTAACCTGCTTAGAAGAGAACAGAGACCCAAAACCAACCAGACAACCAACCCCACCTCCCCCTGAAAAAAACCTGAGAAACACTTGAGTGAGGTGAAGAGCAGAAATTCAGACATTCACTCACTTGGTGAAAGCCAAGAGGGATCAGGGATAACAGCCAAAGCTGTGAAATTCCCAGATTTGATTAGCAAGAATGTGCATTGCTGAGAGACTTTAGGAGCTTTGAATTAAAATTTATTTGGTCCTGAAATCCCACAAGCACAAATTGAAGCAACTTCTACCAGGAATCAAAGCATTCACTCTAACCCTGTAGATCTTCAGTCTCTGAATATCTTCCAGGATCCAGCCACCCTTTCCCTTCCTTTTCCACTGAACAATACAATTCAAACTCCAGGCCTTGCCAAATGGCTAGTCTGAATGTTTACAAAAAACCTTGAGTGTTGTCTGTGAAAATAAATGCATATCTGGCACAACTGCCATTGACACCTTCACCAGCTGGATCTTGGGTTTGTCTGATGGCTTAAGTCCCAAGAATAGTTCACACACTTGGTCTACTCGCTAAAAATCTACGCAGAGGGAGACAATGAAAGGATTTAATGCATTTAATTGCAAGCAATATTTAATTAAAATATTATTAATAAACTTTGGTGCCTCCCCACACAACACACTGGACAACACAAGTTGCTCAGCCTATTTTAGTGAGGACAAGTCACAAAAATCACTACCTTATAAAAACTGTGCCCTTCTATATACAATGTCTTCCAATAACTGTGATTTTTAATTTTACAAGACTGCATTTCTCAATAGTGCTTTACTTTTTTCATTTTTTTAAATTCATTGTGCACACATAGAAGATGAAAGTAATGCTGCTTTATGTGCTGAGAATTTGCTTTAGGAATGTGAAATTTAGATATGTGAGTGATTTTGAAGTCTAGAAAACTGAAAGATATAAGAATATTTCTTGTAGAGGGGAAAAAAAAAACCAAAACACGAGAATCATGTCAGTGTCCTAGAGAGGGGCAAGTCTCCTAAAGCAACAGGAAGGAAGAAATTTAAAGTTTTCTACAATAATAACAGCAGTTTAGAGTTTGTCAGCTGAAAGGAGAATAGACTCTCAAACATCCTGACAGATCAGGCCGTAAGGATTTTACACATTCACTTCCAGCATTTAGTCAGCACATAGTTTTAAAATGTGGTTTTGTTAATTAGCATAAAACATTTTTTATCTTATTCTGTCCCCTGAATGCCAATGTTCTGGTCATTGGTACCTGAATAGTTAGATAGCTGTTTCTGTTTCCGAAAGATGAGCAGTTGAAATAAAACAGAACATACATTTTGACATAACTCACAGCAACTATTTCTTTGCAGTTTATGACATCTTCACACTGAAGAGAAAGACAAGTGTGAGGGAGCTGATTGCTAGGTACTCTGCATGTTCTTCTCCTGACACTCTCCAGCAGGAAACAGCTTCAGCTGGCACAGGAGCGGGTGAAAGACGAGGCAAACTGATACAGATTTCAGGTGACTCTCCTGTCAGGAAGGTTTACCAGATCCTACTGAAAATATGACTCCTCACAAGAGTTATTGCCAGATTACCTTTAGAAAGGGCTGACCTGCCTCTGGGCTGCTGGTTTGGTTCTGGCTCTGTTATGCAGTCATTCATTACTCTGCAAACACCATAGATGTTGTTCCCAGGGATGGGCTAAAAATGCACTTGTTGACCTAATGAGCCAAATGGCTCCTTGGTCCTGCCTGCCAAAGTGCGGGAAGGGAAGGGAAGGGAAGGGAAGGGAAGGGAAGGGAAGGGAAGGGAAGGGAAGGGAAGGGAAGGGAAGGGAAGGGAAGGGAAGGGAAGGGAAGGGAAGGGAAGGGAAGGGAAGGGAAGGGAAGGGAAGGGAAGGGAAGGGAAGGGAAGGGAAGGGAAGGGAAGGGAAGGGAAGGGAAGGGAAGGGAAGGGAAGGGAAGGGAAGGGAAGGGAAGGGAAGGGAAGGGAAGGGAAGGGAAGGGAAGGGAAAAGTCTGAGGAACAGACGTAGTGAGGAGTAACATTTCAGAAGAACAGTGCGAACAACCATGTGAGCAATTGTGTGAAGTCAAAGAAGAAAGTTTGACCAAGTTCTGTTGTGTGAGCAAAACCAGATTACCTTGAAGGTCTGAGTTTGTGCTGTACAGCTTTGTATGGACTGTGCTTGAAAGTGAGAGGGAAATGAAACCTGCTCCAAGACCCATCACAAAAGCCTCTGGAAGTTTAATATTCTTGTAAGCTAAAGAGTGAAATCTTTACGTGAAAAAAAATGTGGTTACTAATGTTCTGATCACTTATGAAATTGACTTCTTCTATAAGCTGAATACCTCCTCTCCTCTCAGATTCTTCTCTTGTACCCACTATCAGACTTCCCCATTTTGCCTGAGCCTCATCTTATCAAACATCTTAGCCTTTTATATGTTGCAGTTCCTGCCTCACTTATTCTATAATGAGTACATTGTGCTGTATGCACAGAGATCTTAGAGATTTCTCTAAACCCCTTGTGCACCTCTACAAAGAGTTTTAAGATGACTGTTTTCAAGAGGGACGACTGAACAGGAAGAAACTGAGCAGAGGCTTAGCTAGGTCTGTACAGTACATCTGCCCCTCTAGCTGGGGTTCCCCCCACCCCCTGAGCAGGCAACTATTAAAACTGAGCAGATTAGATATTACCTCCAGGGCCAGCTATTCACTCCTTCCCAGCAAATGACTTCTTGTTATTCCAAACCCAACCCACAAATTAGCAAATGAATGTGACACCAACAAAAATAAAACCAAGTTCCAATTTGTGTGTTTGAATTATATATATTTATTATGTCTCCATGTACAAGGATGAGGTTTAAAAATTTTAAACAAATATCAAGATTCTCCAGTTTCAACAAGATTTTGAGATTTTGCTGCATTTCCATTAGCTGCAAAGACAAGAACTGCAATTTCATCTTCCCTGGTCAAATCAGTTAATTACACATGTCCAGTGTAGTGCAGTTGGTAGGGCAGAGACACCATGGAACAAACAGTATTGGATAAAATAAGGACAGGGATAGCTAGCAAACTTTACATTGGTCTGGATGGTGAACCTACATCCAGAATGTTCTTTTGACAGCCTTCATACCCATTAGAAAATTGTGTGTGTGCAGACTGATCCACTTCACTATTGTCTCACCAAAATTGCTTCTTATCTGACATTCTATGCAAAGTTGGAGGAGGGGAAAAAAAAAAGAGAGGAAAAAAAAGAGGAAAAAAAAGAAGAAAGAAAAAGATGCTATCCACAGTCATTGAACTAGTGCATCCTGCTGCTTCATTGTGAATCAACCTCCTGAAATCTCTGGATGGTGTTTTCTTTTTCCACTCGGGTCTTATGGAAGATGGGAGTCTTCATTGACTTTAAGTCCTCTTTTCCCATTTCAGCAGCACTTTACCTGGGAAAGCCTGACTCGAAGCTGAATTAAGACTCCAGGAATTTTTGTCAAGTGTTAATGATGGCAGCTGTATTAAACTGGCGACCTGTACCACCAGAAACATGCTGGCAGTAGCTCCCACCTAATGCAGTCAGAAGAAACCAATAATGAGCTTCAGTCAAGGCAATTATTTTAAACAAACACATGCATTCACCACACTAGACTGGCTTCCATATTTTGGCTCATGAGGCAACAGAGAAGGGTGTGATATTTGCACCTGACTTTCTCTTTGGGATTTCCTGCTCAACTCCTGCTTTGATCTCTGTCTCAGAATATAATTATGAAGTCTGAATCAGAACCAGGCTCTCATTTCTGCCGCCCCAACTTGCCCTTCTCTCTTGCTCTTAAGGAAGACACTGTGATTTGCAAATGCTTGCCTTTTATTTTTAGTCCAATAAAATGGACCACCTACAAATTCAGGTTACTTTTTTCTTTTTATTACCTGCTTTTTATAATGTAGCCAACTTACCCCAAAAGCACCCAGTAGCTGCATATAAAACATAATTAATCCTCTGAAAGGAATGTACCTTCTTTGCCTGAAACTATTTTACCAAACCCTTAGGTGGTATACACTGGCAGAGCTCCACTGAAATCAGCTCAGCTATCTTCACTTACAACAGTCATATGTTTGGTCCAATCTTTTTTCTCCCAGTGGTAAGTGCACTCTGAGCAGGATCTTCAGTATTAAAAGAATTGGGTCTGGATTACCAGTGGGGGCCAGTTAGCATAGCTCTGTTAGTTTAAATTAAACTGCTCTGGTTTACAGGTTGTGCACACACACACACACAGAGACACACATCAGCAAGCATTGTCTCAATATTTGATGTTTTAAAATATACTTACAATGGAAAAATATGTTCACACGGCAAAGATATTTTTCTAAGACTGCACTAATGTCTGGAGGCTAGAACCTTGACGTCCCATGTCCTACACACCATGCTCTAAGTAAGTGGTTTTGAAATCACATTAGGTTACATTGGTTTATTTAATTATGAAAACCAGTTCCTGTTTGCTGAAAAGAGAGTAAACCTGAAGAATTACCAACAAAACCCCAAAGGAGCTGTTTCTCTTAGATGGATTTCTTGGCAAAGTTACGAGGTTTTTCATAACGATGAAATTTTGTTCAATCAGGATCAAGAATAATAAGAAATCTTATGTTAATCAGGACATGTGTATTTATACGTATGTACACACACATATACACAAACACCAGCTCTCATACTGATTCCTCTTCTAAGCTTTTCACTAACCTAGGTGCATTGTAAAAGAAAGATAAGCAAGGACAGAATCATTTTCTACCTCTAACTTTAGATCTTCCATTTTGCAAAAAGAATTGTAATGTTTGCTGCAGACAAACTTCTGCTGACAAAGAGTGTAGAGTTTCACCTGCTATTAACCAGAGCATTCTAATGTAGCCAATTTCACGTTACCACCACAATCAGCACACATCAATTGCATGTGCCTGTATGGCAAAAGTAGCAGTCTTGTGGGAGACGTAAGATTATAGAACAAGTACATTAAATGCATGCATAAAAAGGATGAACCAACAGTTTACAGCTTCTACATTTGTGTCCTCCTTATGTTTCCTTTATTTTTTTATTAGAAAGTGACAAGCTAAAGGTCAAATACCCAGCAAATGCCTGCCGTTCCTGACCTTTGAGCCAGAGCAAATTAAATTTAGCTAATCCTCAATCCTTCTTATTGCAGAGAAAGGTGAGGTCTGGGAGGAGTAAACCAAACACTTATTTTTCTTCTATAGTTTTAGAAAAATTCTAGAGATGCTGGAAGACCAGGCATAAATCTTGTGTCAAGTGGCCCCCCAAAGCCTTCAGCAGAGTTGCACAACTTTTACAATGACACAAGTGATGAAGATCTTGAACTGAACTGATGTCCTAATTCATGTACAGATTAGGTCATATTTTCAATATTACCAGGATAAACTTGCTATTCTTAAAGATTGTCTGGACCAACTCTATCCTGTTATCCTTACTTTCTGTTGCTGTAGCTCCACTGGCCTTTTAAAGACAGAACTCTTCATTAAACAGTGAAGCACAGAGTTAAAGGAAAAGCATTTCCATCTCGTTTCTCTGAAGTGGCTGACTTTGAAGTTTTGTAGTGCAAAAGATATAGTTCAGACTGGAGTCAAATACTCACCACAGGAACTACTGTTCTTACAATAGCGGAGGGTGTGTTACAATGGAGATTTGCTGAATATACAGACTTTTTGAACGCAGTCAATATACGGTGTTCTGTTAACAAGTTGATCTCTTCCTGGAGTCATCCTTTAGATCCTTTATTACAGGAACTAGTGCAAAAGAGTTTGACTGAAACAGGGTAATTCCTTTGACAGATGTGATAACAATAACTATATTTTCCTTTTTGATACAAGGATTTTGGTTTCACTTCACATATCTGTATTAAGGGATTTTTTGATGGGCATTTTATCGTACTACTAGATCTTAAGTTGGGATGATTTTGTAACTTGTAGTATTTCAATCTGACAAAAACAGCAGAGAAGAGCTGATTAATAATAAGGCAGGCTTCTGTAGGCATATCTCAGAAGTTTCTTAAGTTCTTAGTAACTCTTAGAACAGGATGCAAACCACATGGGAAGATGCCTAATTTTTATGCTCTAAACTGTTAGTCTGTTAAATTTTCCCAATGAGGGCTGATACAGAGAAGTTCTGGCCAGAAGTTTCCACAGATATTTCCTTAAGGAAATGTCTCAATTCACTGAACTTGTAGGGAATATTTTAATAATAATATTTTAATAAGACAGACTCCCCCTCTAGCATGATCTATCAGTAAATGGCAGTGTGGTGTTAGTGTTGTTTCTCACAACAAAGATAATTTGGAATTTCTGTAGAAAAACAAATTCACATTCCTAACCTTCCTCTAATCCTTCTGTGCCTTCTCAAAGACCTCATGTCCACTTTTTAGCCATTTTTTCTCTCAAGTCCCCTCCAGGAAAAAAATATTGGGGGAAAAAAGGCCCTCAATTTTTTCATACACTTTTAGTAATTTTTAACGGTTAAAGCAGTATATTGACTGTAATATATATAATTTATATCTCATTTCACTGTAAGTTTGATAATTTCTATCTGTAAGGGAAAGAGTGTGAAATTGCCAAACCAACTTAGTTTTACAATGCACACGTGCATTCCCTCTCAGACATGCTCATTTCTCCATATAAATGTATATATATCCAGGGACATATCATTTTCCCATTCACAATTCTATGTTAAAACTTAGAATATTTGAACAGTCAAGACAGGACAGAATAATTCAGTCATTGCTAGCTAAGACACAAAATGGCTGGCCCAAGCTCATTCAGTCACTTCAAGTTCTTTTGGGCTAGTCTGTATCCCTTCAGTTTTCTTCATTTGAAAGTAAACACCTTTGTCTAATTTTATTCTGTTAGAAGAGGTGGGTTCTTTTGGAAAACTGGTGGCAACAGCCACCAAATGAACAAGCAAACTGTAGCTATAAAGAGAAATTTGATCAATGGCAACCACTCCTTAGGAAAACACACAGTTGCCACCCATTAGTACGGCACTGGAAGACTGACTGTATGAAAGTAACACCCTTAGGAAGCTGCAAGAACAACCAAAAATGGAAATAACACATACTTACCATAGTAACACCAGGAGTCAAAGAAACAAAAAAAAATCAAAAAAATAAAGGAAACAAAAAAGGAAAAAAACAAGTTTATGAGCTGCCACTCACAACAGAGAGGTTTATTTTTTTTTTCTTGTTCATTCCTGCCTCAGCTGTCAGAGGCTGTTTCTGCTTCTGCAAGGTTTCTTCCTAGCACATGAGGAGTCAGTCACATGTGTCTATCCAGTAATGAATTATATTTTGGGTGCAGAAATCTCCAGTATGATTGAGAAAAATACATTCATAGGCTATTACAGTGAATTATTCAAAGTTTTGTAGCATTTTAGAAAACTATCTTTCTAAATCTTAAACATTTATACTCTGCAACTTCAGTCATTATCTTTCTGTTTGTGAAGGACTGTATATAGATCTCACAACAGTGGCTCTGAAAGCATGGGACCCAATCTTACATCCTTTCAGTTCTTCAAATCTCTATTGAGAGAAAAGTGAAACAGGAATCTTTCTCTGTGATGATGATGCTGAGGATTATGATGACAATTTAGAATATGTTTTCCTTCTTTGTGTGTCTCCAAAGAAAGCAGAAATTATGTGTTTTCCCTCTGCTGCACTGCTCAGTTTCTTGAAAACAATTTATTGTGGAAAATGTAATTCTTCATCGCTTTTTCCTGGGAAGTAGGTTTTATTAGACAAGAGTGTTAGACAAGTGTGTGTCATTAAATTTCACCTCACTTTTCATAACTGCTTTCATATGCATCCATTTTGGTTTGTGCTGATAGAAAAAGTGAAGCTGAAGAGTCAAAATTTGTCAAGCAGTTTGACAGAACCAAAGAACTGTGTTATTTTTAAATACATATTTGTTTTCAATATACAGTTCCCTGTCTATTAACTCGGTGTGTGCACATGGTTACAGATACGTATGTTTTGCTAAAGTACAATCTTTCATGGTAACAAACAACAACGCCTGGCTTAACAGACAGGTACCTGCTGCTAACATTTTGATGTAGATAGACATATCCTTCCTCCTTTGGTAATACAAAAGAATGAAATACAAATTAGGAATGGTCTTCAGCTGACGGCAATTGCCAAAAATACTACTATTATCCTATCCTAGCCCATCATTTTGAAATTGATAGATTAGGAAAAAATCACAGGACAATATTAGTCTAAATACTGATGTCCTGACGCACAATTGCTCCGTAAATGAGATTAAGGGATTCTGTGCTCTGGCTTGTAGACACTTAATTTCTGATTAGATGACTGGAAGAAACTGTTATGTTCAGAACAGTTAACTGGAAGAAACTGTCAGAGTGTTGATGTTTTCCAGGGACTGTGGCTCCACAATGCCCGTTAATTCTATTTGGTTTTGTGAGAAAACAAATGGGTTGTGTATACTTCTCTGGGGAATTATGAGGTTTCCTTGCTATTTTGCAGCTTTTCTTAAAAAAGTCACTGATATATAAATTATACTGGCATATAAAAGGCATAAACAGGGCCTGATTTCATATGGTGACAAAGGTATCCAGTAGCCCTGAAAGTGAAGCTTGCTGACTTCTCCAGTTTGGAAGTCAGAAGGCTGAAAGAAAGGAAAGAAAGAGGACTCTGTTTAAAAGAAAACAAACATGTCAATTCTTACTTCTCCATCTTCCTGATGACAGACCCAAAACAGCTTTACAAATCCTGCATCCATTTCTGAGAAAAGCTTTTGAAATATCTATCTTCAAAATATCTATCTAAAGGCATCTTATTGCCTGAACACAGAGTTATAAAACATTGAAATGGTATTCATCAAATAAGATGCCAAAAAAAAAAGAAGAAAATAAGTTATCAAAACTAATGGAGACCCAAAGTATAATCCAATTCTGAGCTGCAATTAAGGGCCTGAAGTTATAACCCAAGAGATCTGAGCAAAAAAGATTCAGCTTTCTCTCTGGAATGTAGATATCTTTGATACCCAAAAACTAGATTATAATTACAAGCCAGCATACCTTTTCTTCCCTGCCTTCTTTAGCAATTTAAAAACAATCTGGCTTTGAGTTTGTCACTGTCTGCTGTCAGATATACATACCAAATGGGATATGGTCTTTTGTCCCAGAACATAAGATGCATGGCAGGTATTGACATGGAATTGCTTCTGTGAGAACTTACACTTGGGGATATTGCAGTAATTATCCATTACTAGTCACCCCACAAGGGAGCAGCTGACCAGAAGGTGAGGAGGAGAAGTCATGTTCTCCATCTGTCTTTCACTAGAAGGAGGCAAACATGGAGAAACACTGCTCCTCTCTTGGAGCACTCTTTGGCTATCAGCCACACCCTTACCAAAGTGAGCTACAAGGCATTAAGACCACTCACTGCATCACACATTTTTTCTACTGTTCCAGTACACCTTGGAAAAGAAAAAGCCAACCCTTACATACTTACTTGCTTCCTATAGTGATTTCAATAGTTACAGCTGCTGCAAAGTGTGTGCTCTCTAGTACAATTATCTTGAGCTCAAGAAAGCTAAGAAAATAGAAAAGGATTTTGTTCTCCACTGGAGACTGTATGATACTTGGGATGTTTCTCATTAAAGAAAAGTACATGTTTTAAAACATGTCAGCAGCAGGAAAGATCTGCACCTTTAAAAAGTTATATTTAGAAAGTGATGGATTTTCTTGTAAAGGAATCACTTAGGGAGAGGCTCAGTGTAGCTTTGAGCTAAACCAGAGGATGAATTAGTTTTGTAACAACAAAATTTACAAGAGGGTTTAGTATGAAATATTAAACATTTCTCCATTAAAATCCTGAATGGAAATCTGTGTATGATGGATTGATTGAAGTAAATAATCATTCATGTGGCCTTGCACAAGATTTTAATTTTTATTTCAGTCTGGAAAGACACCTTGCTGCTTATGTTAGCTCCTGGAGTCTGACAGAGCACTGCTGAGCACACAGGTGGGCACCACCCTACGCTCAAAGTAACAGGACTGGAGGAAAGGAACCCCTTTCTCATCATGGATGGCAATCTTTTGGTGAATTCTTCACCTTTTTCAGAGCTGGGAAGACCAGAGCATGCCAACACATTTTTTACTTTCCAGAATGAAAAAATGGCAAATTAGTTAAGAAAACCTTATGGGATGTTTCCAATGTAACAGTTTGTGAAACCATTGCTTCATTTGTCATAGCATTCTAAAGGTTTTTGACAGCAGCTTTCAAAAATCAACTCAGATTTCTTTAAAAAGAGGCTGATGTGACAACATTGTCAGCAGCTACTAGCTCCTGTAGAAAACTTTGAAGGCCAAAGGGAATGGATTCTTCTTAAGCAAAAAGGTCTTGAGAGACCAAATCTTACAGTATTTTAATGGAAATGGGGTGTCTAGGTCGCACAATTTGCATCAGAAAAGCCCACTTCTGGTCACTTGGTGCCTGCAAACTATTCAGAGTCCCTTCCTGCCTAAATCATATTTACTCTACAGTTTTCAGGATCTCTTCCAGATAAATCAGTTTTGAGCTGATCAGCATTCCTCTATTAATAATTTCCAGACCCATGCTGTAAGATTACAAAAAATCTGAGCAACTCAAGCCAGAAAACCTGTAATGAGTTTTGTTTTGTAAGAGACAGCAAAATGGCAGAAGCATTAAACTGAGTAGCAGGAAAGTTGGTCTGAGCAGCAAGAAGAGTCTCCTTTAAACTGTGACCTTTAAATTGTTTTTACTCAATGTCAATTGATATGTCCCCACTGATTCACTTGGATCTAGGCTCACCAAAACCAGCCCAGAATTCTGGTTCTGGCTGCTTTTTGCCCGTTTATTCTAGCACAAGCAGCTGACTTCAGTTGATGCAGCTCAAATTGTCAGTGTTGTGAAATCCTTTGTTAATATACCTCGCTTCCTCAATTACATCCACCAGATAAAAATGTTTATGGTAGTTACCAATAATTCAGGTAACTGGTCTCTCCCTTTTGTTTCTCCAAAGGGCCACATGCACTGTAGATGAGTTTCATCTCTTGTGGTGGGCCAGCAGTAATGGAAATAAGGTTGAATCACTGTGTGGGTAACACATGGGTAACTAATAGGCTAAAATAACCACAGTTGTGTTGTCTGGCTTATACAAGATGGATGAAATATTTTCTTGAGTTGGCATTTATTTAACATTCTTTTCCAAAGAACATATTTGTTAAGGTAAAAACTGAGATAATCCTTAAGGTATTTCAGGCTTCAGTTTACCAAAATGCTCATCCATCATAACAGCCTATCACTGTTTTCAAATGAGGTGTCTAGACTTCTTCATCTGCTCATCCTCCAAGCTCACATCTGGTACCAGCTCCCACTGGAGAGTGGAGAGTGACTGAGCTGGCAGAAGGTACACAGCTACAGTGTGACCCTTGCAGGGAAAAATGTAAGAAGGAAGGAGACCATAGCCATACCCCTTTCTCGACGGTAAAATGGTATATTGACTCATCCCATTTGAAACAGAGCTCTCTCTAGTTCAGTTACTTCTCTCACATTTCTTTGCTTGGTGCAATGTTGCGAGCCAGGTGACAGAAGCTTCTCCAGACTTCCCCAGACCAGCACCATGTCCAGCTAAACCTTAAAAGTTTCCAATGCTGGGGCTAGTAAGATTATGCCAGTGGCTGATAGTTCCCATTATGAAAACTTTTCCTCTTGTGTTTCATTGGGATATCCTAAGGAGAGACTTGAACTCACTGCCCCTCATCTTTTCTATGCATCTCCTTGTAAAAAGCAAGTATCCCTTTTCTTTATAGCTACCCTTGAAATACTGAAGTATAGTGATAAGGGGTCCCCTAAATCTTTCCTCACATGGTAGGCTTTCCTGTCCTCTGATCATCTTTGTGGCCATTCTCTGGACCCTGTCCATATCTTTTCTGTATAGCAGAGATCAAAACTGAACACAGTATTGCAGGTTTGGCCTGACAGGTGTTGACAGCATTGAGTTCTTCATCTCTGCTGTGATGCTCTTGTTGATACAGCCCAGGATTTCACTGTCTTTGCTGCAGCAGTGCACTGCTCATTCATACTGAGCTCAATGTCCACCAGGACCCCCAGCTTGCTTTCCATGGAGCTGCTCCCCAGCCATATGGATCCTGGCTAGTGCTGTACTCCTGTATTATGTTTTTTTTCCCACACGCATAACTTCACACTTGAACTAAGTGAATTTCATGTGGTTCACTCTCCAAGCCCATTCAGGTCTTCTGCAGAGTGGCTGCTCCTTTCACAGTATCTACCCCCCACTTAGTTTAATAGCCTCAGCAAACTTCACCAGGGTAGATTTGATCACATCTTTTATTTCATAATTTATGAAGGTATGGAACAGTGTTGGGCCCAAATCAATCCCTGGGGAACCCCAGCTGTGCCGGGTTGCTGGTTGGAAAATGAGCCATTTGCCCTCCCACTCTGGGCACCTTGTTCCTCACTTGTCCAAACACAGTGGATCCATTTCTCTAGTCAGAGGCTGTGGGAAACCAAAAGCCTTGGAAAATTAGGAGTAGATAGTGTCCACAGCTGGCCCACCATCAGCTGAGCAGGTTACTTAGTCATAGCAGGCACTCAGCCTTATGATTTGCCCTAGGTGCATCCATTCCCCCAAATCATGAGATTCATTTGACTTGTGATAGGCCCCAGGAGGATTCATCATGTAACTTTTCCAGGGAATGAGGTAAGACTGATGGGCCTATAATTTCCTGGGTCCTCCTTTAAGCCCTTCTTACAGATGAGGATGACATTAAATGTCTTATGGACATCTTACACCCAACTTTTCAAACATTATGGAAAGCAGCCTCATAATGACACTAGCAGCTCTCCAACACTCTTGCATGGATATGGTCAAGCCCCATAAATTTACAGGCGCCAAGCTTCTGCAAAAGTTCACATCTCAACACTGCTTAACTGATGGTGGGTCTGTGTTTTTATCAACCTGGGCATTTGTTCCCAAGGTCTGGGGCCCAACTCTGCTGATGATGACATTGTTAAAGGAACTTTTGAGAACTTCTGCCTGTTCAGTGTTGTTGGTGACTAATTCCCCCTCTTATGTTCCAGGGAGGGCCAATATTCTCTTTCTGTTTCTGTTTGCTGTTTACATACCTTGGGTACCCAAAGAAGCCTTTCTTATAGGTTTTGACATATCTGGCCAATTTTTAAGTGGAGCTTTTACTTTTCTAACTGCATTTCTGCATGTTTGGCAATGCCTCTGTAGTTCTCTTGGTACTCATCCTCTTTTTCAGCACTGGTAGGCTTCACCTTTGGTTTTGAACAGACTCAAAATCTCACAATTTAGTAAAGGGTGTCTCCTGCTCCAACTACTTCCCTCAGCTTCAAAGGAGAAACAATGTACTGCCAAATAGATTGTATAGGAGGCAATAGCAGAACTACTGCCATTTGAGCAGATCTGAGGGCTTATCTAACTTTGAGGCATGGATTTTATTAGCATGGATTTCATTAGTGAATCTTCATCATTTAATTAACAGTGCCAGGAAACTTCAATGCAGTAAAATAATGTTCACTACTTCAACATAGTCCCTGGTTCATGGCAAACATTGCTTTCTCAGATGATTACCAGGAAGGCTTCAGGAGCTACCACAAGCTGACTCACTCTGTCTTGGAGGCTGGGAGAATTCAGTCACTATGGATGTGATTTACCCTGAGAGACAAATTTAGCATTGTATAATTATTAATACATTATTGTCTACATGCTTAATATGAAAAAATTTCACTATATGCTCCATCTGTTTCAGGGTTTGTTGTTGCCTTTGGTGTTACTAGCATTGTGCATCCTCAGAGTGATGCTCAAGACACATTTACTAGCTTTCTCCTTGACGCCACAGGCTTTTGTTCAGCCTCGACTGACTTGAGCACTGAGCAGAAACTAAGGGGGAAATTTCTCATAATCTTTACAGTTTGCTCAAAGCCCCCTGACTTGGAGGCATGGTCTGACCTCCACTTGGTCTGAACTTCCATTTCCTAGAGGAGCTGATGGTCCTCTGGATGATGGTCCACCCCACTTCCCACTCCCACCCCATCCAATGTAGCTAATGGAAGGGCTGAAACTGTGGATGGAAGGTTGGTGTAGATAGATGTCAACATAATCAGAGATCCCTGCTTGCAGATAAGTATTTCTAAAGATAGGATTGGATAAAAAAACCTGACTTTGTCCATCACTTTCTAAACAAAAAGCATTAACAAATCAAAATCAAAACTCATAAAGTTTAAAGCTAGAAAGTTCTGAGCTTCATAAGGCCCAGTGTTGACCCATGAGATTCCATGGCAAAATTTTCATCCACCTCCACAGGGCAATATCAATGTTTAAATGCTAGCTGACCTTTACCTCCTTGTATTTCAATAAATTATTCTGCACCTTGGAGAATGTAAAAACCACTCAGCTGAGTTTTCCAGACCAGAAGAATTTTTCTCAAAAATGTGAATATGTATGAGATAGTACAGGACAGTAATACACTGGAATACAGGAGGCATTGGAACATGCTGCCCAGAGGAGTGATGTCCCATCCCCAGAAGTGTTCAAGGCCACATGTGTTAAACTAGGGAAGACAGTTAAGTTTTAACAGTACTCCACTAACATGCCAGAGTAATTTTACATTCTCCATCATGGTGGTGTTCACAGGGGTCTCAGGAAGAGGGAAGAGACGAGGACCTGACTCCATGTTTCAGAAGGCTTGATTTATTATTTTATGATATATATTATATAAAAACTATACTAAAAGAATAGAAGAAAGGATTTTATCAGAAGGCTTGCAAGCAAAGGGTGAGAATGGAATGATAACAAAAGCTTCTGACTCTCAGAGTCCGAGCCAGCTGACTGTGGTTGGCCATTAATTAGAAACAACCAACATGGACCAATCAAAGGTGCACCTGTTGAATTCTACAGCAGCAGATAATCATCATTTACAATTTGTTCCTGAGGCCTCTCAGCTTCTCAGGAGAAAAAAATCCTAAAGAAAGGATTTTTCATAAAACACGTCTGTGACACTCCATTGTTCTTAAAGACTCTCCCAGGGAAAGTTGTCGAAATCTGGGGACTTCCTGTTGGTGCTCCTTTTCTCTTTCTAGAAAAAGACATTTTCTCTTTCTAGAAAAAGACGTTTCCCCCTGCACATTTTGAATGCTATAGTTTCCTATAGAATTATAGGAATTATAGTTACGGAATCATAGAATGGTTTGGGTTGGAAGGTGCCTTAAAGTGCTAACCCTCTCTGCCATGGGCAGGGACACCTTTCAGTAGACCAGGTTTCTCAACCTGACATCCAACCTGGCCTTGAACACTGCTGGAGATGCAGTAGCCACAGCTTCTAAAGGTAAACAGTTCAAGTGCCTCGCTCACTACCCTCGCACTAAAGAATTTATTCCCCATATCTTATTGAAACCTACCCTCTTTCAGTTTAAAGCCATTCTCCCATACCCTATCTCTGCATGCCCTTGTCAAATGTCCAGCTTTCATGTGAAACCCCTTCAGGTACTGGAAGACTGCTCTAAGGTCTCTCTGGAGCCTTCTTTCCTCCAGGCTGCACATCCCCAACTCTCTCAGTCTCTCTTCATAGGAGAGAGAGGTTCTTCAACCCTCTGACCATCTTCATGGCCCTCCACTGGCCTCACTCCACAGGTTCACTGCAGTCAGGTTAGATTTCTCCCCAAAAAAATTCAGAAATCCCCTTCTGACAGCACAACTTTGTACCAACAAACCTAATTTTCCTCCCTCCCCCACTCCATTCCAAGGATGTTAATGCTAAATTTAAAAAAAGCCATAGCAGGTCCATGTTGGGTCCACCAGCTGTGCCACCAGACTAGAACCCTTTTAGCTTCTTGGGTGGTGAACAGCTTGGTGTATCCTACTTGGTCTGTGGCTCAGTTTTGCTATTTTCCCCCGAAATCTTAACTCTTTTAGGAATAATAATTTTCATATAGTTCCTCCAAAGGGAGAGCTCAGAAGGGGCATAAAATTAAATATTAGGTGGGGAAAATGTCAAAAGTATGAGGCCAGTTATAGGCACCTCTGGGGCTTGAACCCTCAGATCAGCAGTCAAAACATACTAGAGGAATTTGTCAGCCTCAAGACAGCCTCTGTACTTGAAAGGTGGGGGCAGGCTGTCTGAAGAAATCCTTCTTCAAGTATCAAGAAATATAAGGCCATAAACCATCCTGGCATCAATCTGAAGCAAATCAAATACCAGGACCCTCTGGATAAGAATGATGTTTTTAAAAAAACTTGGCAGAAGAAATTTTAAAATAAAGAATGTTAATAAAACAGCTACAGAAAAGAGGGTTATCTACTGTAAAACTGACCAGTCTGTGTGTTTTGTGAGTCAATGTTATGTACTTGATCACAAAATTTACTGTTTCCTGCAATATTATGTACTCAATATTACATTTTATTTCAAAGGCTTTAGATTTTGAACTGTAATTTCTAAGAAAGAGCTCAGTCATGTATGAAAGACAGCCTTCTTTTTAAAAACTAATGATAAATCTTTATTATCAATATAATTCTTATTGAGATCGATGATAATTTTTCCAGAAGCATAAAACTAACATGTTCATTCTGCAGTTTCAAACTTCTTTTTGCTCTTCTGGATCATAAATCTCATTTGTTCCCTCCTTGTGTGCTGAAGTCACTGAAAATGATGCAAAGTACTTTTACATTACCAGTCCAAAACTTGTTGTGCACTGAAAGACATGAATAGAAGAGAGACAAGTTTAAACTCAAGTGAAGTTACGTAGCAGTTATGATTATAATTTGAGTCCTGTTGCTCATTTTTCATTAAATACAATAAAATCATTTGAATTTACCATCAGATTAGTAATTTGCTCTATCTGGATATAAAAGAAATCCACAGACAGTTGTCAGTTTAGGTGCCACTTTTCACATAGTATTTAGACTCACAGAATCATTTAGGTTGGAAAAGACCTTTGAGATCATAGAATCCAATCTTTCTCCAATCACCACCTTGTCAACTATACCCTAGATCTATGTGCCACATCCAGTTGTTTCTTGAGCACCTCAGGGACAGTGACTTCCCCACCTCACTGGGCAGACCCTTTAATGCTTAACCATCCTTTCTGAGAAAAAAATTTATCCTGATGTCCAGCATGAACCTCTCCTGGTAAAGCCTGAAGCCACTTCCCCTTGTCCTGTTGCCAGTTGTCTGGGCAAAGCAGCTGACACCCAACCTGCTACAACCTCCTTCCAGGCAGGTGTAGAGAGCGATGAGCTGCCCCTGAGCCTCCTTTTTTCCAGGCCAAGCAAGCCCAGCTCCCTCCTCCATTCTGCATACAACCTATTCTCCAGATCCTTCCCCACCTATTAGGTGCAATCTTTAGGCACGTGCACTCTACAGCTACACAAATGCACACAGAAGCACATCTGCAAGCACCTTCCATGTCTCCTTAAGAAACCCAAAGATCCCAAAGGTTGTCTTTGGCTACTACTTAATGTGAAAAATGTATGTAAACTATGATGAAAAGGAGAGAAATATTTAAGTTACACCCAAGCAGCACAAATCTGTAAAGTTTGAAATTTGTCATTATTCCTTGAGGTGGACCTGATAGCTGGATAAAGCAATATTTTCTTTTCTTTTCTCAGTCTCTTTGATTCAGAGCATGAGGAAAAAATGAAAGACTCCATTATTACTCCTAGAAGTCAAATTCAGAAGCCATGAAAACTTATATATTCACATCAAATGGTATATAATTTGTGCTTTTATATTCTGACTTGGGACAATGACACACACAATGTCTGTGCTGTTCTGAATAAAGTTAGGCCATGCAGTCTGTTTGGATTGAAAACTGCTGGTTTACCCTGTTTTCATTTTAACTTTTTTTTTTTTTTATCCTGTGTGCGCATGAAGAATTCTTTCTTTTTAAAAATATTATTATTCGAGTGCATACTGAAATTGAATCATGCTATTCTTACATAATTTTTCATTGGATTGTTGCAAGCTGTAAAGAAATCCAATTAAATTTCCCTTGCAGGCACAGGGCCTCATTCAGGATGCCTTTATAAAGCTGGCTTGTTGGATTGTATGGCATGCCTATGAATTGAGAACCACTGGGACCCTGTCCATTCCTTGTCCTGTGCAACATGATGGAGAGAGAGGGAGCTAACAATGTTTCAAAGAGCTGTATTATCAGAAGAACATAAAGGCTGTGCCATCATTTCTGCTGCCATGGATTAGAATATGCATGTAATTGTGTATTTGCAGAACAGTTTTTAGCCCTGTGTGGTTCATATGCTACCCTCTGCGTCTGATATTCTACTTCTTTATACTAAGGGCATATGATTCAATGTTTTATTGAAATGCTGAAGATGATGTACACATTCTCTGTTGAAGACAAGGTTAGCAGAAGCAATTTTTAGAATGGCATTCTAGTTTCCCAAGCTGCACAAATGTAGTGCACTCTTTTCCTATCTCAAGGAAGCTGACTGCAAAATTTCTGGAGTTAGATTACACAGCAGTGTGACTGCTGCACTATTTGTCTGTGTGCCTTGGTCCTCATTTAAACACCATTGAATGGTCCCAAGGATCAGCAGGCTCACTCTGGCCAACATCAGAAGGGCAAGGCTTACCTTCCTCCATGGACACCCATCATGGACACACGCAGAGTCACCTTGATTCACCATCAGACTTTGCCTCCGGTGGTTGTGACAACTGTGTATCTTACATGTGAAGGACACTCTAGGTTGAACAATATGACTGCCTTGGCTTGATCAATCTGCTTCTTCTCATTGGTGAAAAAGAAGGGGCAAACCTTATTCTGTAGGCTCCAGGCACTTTTGTTGTAAGGAGCAGAAGTGTTTATTTACCCAGTAACTACAACTGCCTCCTTTCACCTCCTCAGACTTCTGTATCCTGGAGCTGGAAATAAGCTGTAAGATGTGGAATGCAAAGATGATAAAGATCAACCACTATATCTTCCTGTTAATGTGGAATTGATTTCTGTGCTATATTTCCTGATATTTTTCCAATCTACTTTAAATGTTCCCAAGTGTTCTTTTCCCTTGAGAAAATATTGCACTGTCTAATGTTATGATGATGATGGGCGAAGTGTGGTCCAGATCTAGTTCAAGAACTGAGACAGAGATGTATGCAAATAATCTTACTGCCTGGGATTTTCTTCTGATAGTCAATCTAAATTTTTCTTCTTTTAATTTCTTCTCATTATTGCTCTGGTTATACCCCTGTAACTAAGCTAAATAATTAATTGTCATTTTCATTTACTTCATTGGGAGCCATTCACACATATCAGAGGACAAATTTTAGCCCTTAATAAAGAAATGAACTATTGTCTCACCAAGCAGATACTGAAAATGCTGGCTTACACCTGGTCACACAAGAGAATTGAGATCTAACTGTTTACATAGATCATTTGTCCTAAGAGTCACCTGCAAGGGTGGTAATCTATAGATTCTTTATAAACTCAGTCCAGAGAAGTAAATTAAGTCAGGGTACTCACCCCAAAGCCATATTCACATACTATTTTTGCATTTCTTTAGCAAAAACTTGAGTTTAGTGTCATTTATAGAATGATTAGTGTGGATGTGGTTTTTTATTTTCTAGAAGCACAATACCCAGACATCCTCTTGACCGTCTGCTACATTTTTTTCTAACATAGAAGTCTATCCCTCCTATCTAAGTCAGGACTGGGCTGAAAAAATGCATTTGGAGCAAGTTTTTTACAGTAAGTTGATCTTAAAAGGATTCTCATTGGAATCCTTTTTTGGTATTGGCTGTATCAAATAATTAACTGTTATTCAACAAATCATGAGAAGCACTGCTAACAGGTACAGAGTGTAGGGGATCAGTGACAAAGCTAGAAAAATAGATAAGACAATACATCGTTGAATTGAGTAATGTATGTTGACTGGTAACAAGAAAAAGGAGAGAATGTTTGTCACTTTTTAAATGGAAAATCTCAGGCAGTCATGTAACCAGAAGTTATTTCAGACTCAAATAGATTGTAGTCTGTTTTAGCCACTATTCTGTCAGAAAAATGCAAATAGAAACAATCTGGACTCAGTACATAAGAACAGAAAGTGTCCTTGAAAATGGTATAGTCATTAAACTGGTCAAATGTCACTGAGAAAGCTGTGTTTATATATAGTGTACATTTCCATGGGCAGAGGAAAATACTTCCTTGGAAGGAGTATAACCAAGGACAAACATGACTCATAGCAGACTTTAATAATGTCTGAGATGAAGGGCTTGCTTTTTTTTTCATTCTCAGAGGATGAATTTAGTGCAATCCTGGGCTGCTCACTGACTTGCTGGGCAGTGTGTGGTAGGGAGGACTGTTAGAGGCAGCGGGGGAAGCAGTGCCTCTCCACCAGCTGAACATGGTCCTGGGGACTTGGCCTTCTTCAGACCCTGCATACACTGTTGCTGACTCAGTTTCATCTTAGACTTTCTTTCAAAGACAAGTTCAAACCAAGGGTTTGGGCCCAAAACAGACGAGGTAATCCTTAGCTTCACCTGGAGCTTTCTTGGGACAGACTATGTGTAACCTTGTGAAGGACACGGCTTGCCCCTGCTCTTCAGCCTTTGTGGCTTTAAGCACCTGACATTGCAATCATCCTGTCTGAGTCTGGGGCTTGAAGGCATCAGTCTTCCCCTGGGAACACAGGGCCATCAGGAATTAGAGTGATGAGCCGTGCAACCAGCAAGAGTAAAAGAAACAACCTAGATGAGACCATATGAAGCACAGAAGCTACCACTCTGCTTTGTTTGCTTCAGTTCTTTTTCCCGAGTAAAATGACACCAAGATAAAGCAACACAGGACTAAGTCTTGCACTTTAATTTGCCAGCAGCATAGCACAGTAGCTTCTGAAATTTGGGATTTAAATCTCCCGCTTCTCCCACTGTCTAATGCCATGGTGGCACCCCCCTTAGGAGTTAATAAATTTTCCTGGTTAACTTTCCAGGTCCGACAGGCAAGCCACGTCTCTTGTAGCTTGGATAACCACCAGAGGTCAGCAAACCACATTCCAGGGATTACCGAAGTGGCAAGATAAATTACTGGGTTTCGAGCCACGTGTTTTGTTTTGAGTATTCAGAATACCGTGGTGGGCCCCAGACGGAGTTTGAGTCGGTGATGGCGTTGGCAGTGGCAGGAGAGCTGGTTCTGTGTCACTCAGCTCTGCTGCAAGGGTAGAAACACCGTGCTTTAGCCTGCCTTGCACAGGGTTTCACAGGCCACGTCCTTGGAAACGAGATGAATTCCACAGAAGTAGTCCAAACCAGGAATATTCAAAAATAGCGATACCACTCCATTTTTCTGCAATTCCAGGGGAAGGAAGCTTTTCAAGCTTGCTAAACTTCATCCTGGCCCATGATGAAATATTGTCTGAAGGGAATTTGAGAGCCCGCTGTATGGAAAGAAGCTGGGAAAGATAAGGAATTTCTTCCACTTCCCCCATTCCCAGAATGAGAATCTTAGAAGAAAGAATTGTGTGGGGTTAGATGTGAGAACTGTCTCATCGCTGGTTCCTGGCTCAGATTTTGCCCGGTTTTTATATGCCAATTGGCCCTATGGAGAGGTCTGATTAAAGGCGCATCTATGTCCAGGGCATATAAATATTCCTTCCCTCTGCTAGAAACTGGGCTGGGAGTCAGCTCTAAGTGTGTCTTAAAAACATAGATGAGTGAATTGAACAGAATAAACATCTAGGTGAATGGATGCCTTTTTGACTCTGTAGAAAGATTTAGAGGTAATATGTAGCAGTTAAAAGATACAGGAGTCTGGAAAAGAAGAAAGAAGGAGGGGGGAAGCAGGGCTGGGAGAATTTCTCTGAAATGTGTTCTGCATAATCTAAAAGAAAAATGTGTGTAATTTGGACCCCAAATGCAGGCCAAAGCAACAGCATCTAATAGGGGAAACATGATTTAGAGGTCAGTTTATAAACTAAACAAATTTACTGGGTTTCATAAATGAATCTCATGGCAAGATCCCAAATTTTTTTAAAAATTGGATAAAAAATATTGTATGCTAAGGAGGGAAATCAAGATGGTTTTTAAGCTAATGTCTTTAGAAATATATGTATATAGACTTTTTTATAGCTCTTGGCATATAAAATAAGTCATTATTCTAAATAGAAAAATATTGATGATGTCATAGGAGCCATTGCCGGACACATCAAGCTGATCTGATGAACTGGGAAATCAATAGATATTTTCCAAACGAGATGGCATTTCTTTTAATTGGTTGTGTGAACGCGATATACTGCAGAGGACAAACATTTAAAGTTAATTTTCATTTGGCTTGGATTTGTCTGTGTGTTGTTTTATTATTTCTTTACATAGAAGTTCCTTAGTTTATTTTAAGTCCTGATTTTTTCTATCGGTTTACATATAAATTCCTTATCAGAAGAGATGAAATAACACCTATGTATTATAGACACTCAGATTGTATAGCTTTGGGAGCTATTTGAATAGCTACCAAGATTAGAAAGTATTGAAGATTTTACCCAATAATTCCTACACTCCTTTAGACTGATTGAAATTTTGTAAGTCAAATAAGTCTTTTAATTTCACCTCCATAACAGAAACATAAGCAGTTGTCCTTATGTCCCATAGCAAGTGAACATCAGAATTTGAAACAGAAATCCCAGCTGCTTAGACTTTAAACTAATTGCCAGGTTGTACAAATGGCACACATCGTAGATCAATATACTAACATACAATTCAAGTGTTATTAAGTAATATTGCATGCCCTCCAGAGCCTCTAAGACTCAGAATTTTTCAAGGGCATATGATAATGAAACCCTTGTAAAAAACCACTGTTGATCAGCAAAGGATGCTGGGCAGGGACCTCATTTGTATGAAGTATTTTAGCTTTATGGTTTTGCATGTCAGATTATAAGTAAAAGAATCTGACAAACATTTGTTAATTCTTAAGACAGCTAATATTTTTTGTGTAGTTGGTCTTTTATCAACTTCACATTTCTCCCCCTGAAGTGGGGTAAGAAACAGAGCTGGTATTAATCTACATGTGGTAAGGTACATGCAAATATATGGTATATTATCCTTTTTGATTTTTTTGTTTAATTTTTAAATAACTTTTTTATGGGTTTTGTTAATACAAAATTCCTTTTGTTAAAGGAAGGTGTTCAATTTGTTTCCACAACTATAATGGCAGGGCAATTTTGCTGTTTCAGCTGAAGTGCTGCTAATTCATGCAGGTACTTCAGACTTCATATCTTATGAAACTTATTTGCTGATTATATTCCTAGAGAAAATGGCAGTTACAGTTATTTGGGGTGGTTTTGTTGTGAAGTTTTCTAATGCTGTCAAATGTGAGCATTGTGATTTCACTGTGCTCATTCTGCGCTGGTGTTAAGCACTGATTTTATATTTACTTGCCATAAATTGCATACAGTTGCCCCCAAATTTTGCTGCCTACCCTCCTGCTGTTTTAATTAGTCTCCTGAAATAATTTAATTCACAATTTGATTAGGGTTTGCCTTCTCCTTATGGAGAAATATTAGTGTATTAAAGAAACTCAGTCATTCCACTTACATCTCTTCCCTGTTTGGTACTACTGAATATAATAATGTGAAGTACTATTATTTATTTACACTGCAGTAGTGGAAGTTGCTTTGAGGACATTGCTTTGTTTGTGTCCAGGAATGATGCATTTCATCATTAAATTACATGAAAGCCATAAAAAATTTACATCTGTTAAAACATGTGAAATCTCCACAGAAATCAATGACAGAATTTAGCAATACTTTGAGACCACACAATTATACTTTCTATTAGTTATTTTTTGCTGATCGGTTTCATGTTCCAAAACATCCATTCTTTACTCATACCGTGTCTAGAGCTGCTTGCAACATTTAATTCATTTTCTTAATATGTAAATAATATACCTAAGCATTTGTAAAATGCCTTTGACTACAGCATCTAAGTGCTGAGTGACTTACTAGTGACTTACTCGGGATAGTTGGGGTTTTTTTCAGCTTCTGAGGAGATGAGACCAAAAGCAAGATTCGTCTTCTATTAGGGAAATTTAGGAGAGCCACAGTGCAATTTTCAGGGAGCTCTGTTCTGTCAGGATAAAGAAAGTCTTTTTGCTGCTGTTAAGGATATTAAAAAGTCAATGGTTACAACCATGGACAAAATTATCAAAACTGCATTCTAACTTTGCATCTCTAAAACTATACAAATGCACCTTTGTGCTCACAAAATCCAGCCATCATAATTTATAGTGAAAATAATTTCTGAGCTAACTGATAGTATTTCAGATACAAACACCTTGGAGAGCAGGTGTGATCCTTGCACTTACACATTTCATAGAAATCATTTTCCTGGCGATAACTTGAAATGCTGGATCCATATTTCATAACAAAGAAGGGGTGTTGGCCTCACCCTGGCAAATACTTGACCACCTTGATGAGGGATGTGGAGGCATCTGACAGAAAATGCCAAGTTTCTTACTCTTGGTGTCTTGCAAAGATTTTATTTCTTCACAAACCATGAAGGTAGGAGTTCTTTTTCTGAACTTCTGAAAACAGCAATAGCTGCATTCCTTGCTTATCTCTTGTTTATTTTTAATGCATCTTAGCTGCATTTTGCTGGGCATATTGTTTTGTATGTGAAACAGAGATTTAGTATCATATCTTGAATCTTGAACACCACTCCTTTGGAAAGAAACCCATTCTCTTAAGTATTCTGAAAATGCAGCAGGAGCTGTAATTCTTGAGTGACTCTAAGTAAAACTACAGCTTCTTTTTCCACTAGGGAACAGATGAGGAAGGTTATGTGGTATGAGGAAAAGGCAAAAATATCTTGTAGTCAATAATCACGTGGGTGAACAAGTACAGTAACTTCATAAAGAGCTGTACTTGTCAATGTCAACAAAAGTTGTTCAGGTTAGTTGAAAATCACAAGATTAGAAAGATGACTCAGACTTAAACAAACCTTTTTTCCCATTGATTGTATGGGCTTTGCATTTCTGTTGTGATTTCCTAGGTATGGGAATAATGGGTGAACAGTGAAGTGTGAGGGACTATGAAGATCTTGCTGCAACTCAAGGAATTAGGCAGTAGTCAGAGCACCACTTTATGAATCACAGCTCTGTGGCTTTCTCCAAAGAAAAGTGGTTTTAGCCACATGCTCCACTGGTATACATTTATGCCTCCATTCTGCCAGCCAAGATAGGTATTTCCCTTCATAACCCTGCTAAACCCCTTCACTGTAACTGCTCAAAGATGTGCAGAGGACATTGGGGTTGTTTGCTGCTTTCCTTTTATTCTTCATGAACCTGCTTTGCTGCCTAATCAGATGACTAACTACACAAAACCCTCACTACAGGAGTTATTTGCCATCATTATTCCTTCTCTATATGTGGGTGATAAAAACCCTTACAGTGGAACTACAGTATAAACAAAATAATAAATACATCTCAAATTCTACAGGTAATGACCATTCATCCATGAGTTAGGAATTTCTTAGCTCTGTCAACAAACTGTCCATCAAAATACTTGCAAATTACAGGAAACTGAGGCCTTTAATTGACTGTGGAATGAGTATTTCACTTGCTTTTGTGAAATAATTTGGGAATTGCTTTTAATATATTTTGGCCAGACTATAACTTTATAGGTTGAGCAGCCAGTGTAGAAATCCCATTCAAAGCTAAACTGAAGGAGAATGCAGTGGGTCATCATCAGCATGCTTCTCCAACCTCCTCTTCCTCAGGATTTATACTTCCTCAAATAGAAGAGTTCTTAAATTCATTCAGTCCTGCTGCCTGAAGCCCTGGACCCCAGCTGTGCCGGGAATCAAACAGCAATCTTTCATGTGCAACAGGCTGCACATGTGAGGACTTCCATATAATATTGATGAGGTTAAAGGGTCTTCTTGACTGATTTTGAAGTTTTAAAATGGAGAACTAGGATTTAAAAATCTTGCCACTGTCTCAAAGAGGAGTCCTTCCTTCCTTCCTTCCTTCCTTCCTTCCTTCCTTCCTTCCTTCCTTCCTTCCTTCCTTCCTTCCTTCCTTCCTTCCTTCCTTCCTTCCTTCCTTCCTTCCTTCCTTCCTTCCTTCCTTCCTTCCTTCCTTCCTTCCTTCCTTCCTTCCTTCCTTCCTTCCTTCCTTCCTTCCTTCCTTCCTTCCTTCCTTCCTTCCTTCCTTCCTTCCTTCCTTCCTTCCTTCCTTCCTTCCTTCCTTCCTTCCTTCCTTCCTTCCTTCCTTCCTTCCTTCCTTCCTTCCTTCCTTCCTTCCTTCCTTCCTTCCTTCCTTCCTTCCTTCCTTCCTTCCTTCCTTCCTTCCTTCCTTCCTTCCTTCCTTCCTTCCTTCCTCCCTCCCTCCCTCCCTCCCTCCCTCCCTCCCTCCCTCCCTCCCTCCCTCCCCTTCCTTCATTTCCTCGTTTCCTTGTTTCCTTCCCCCTCCATCCCTCCCTTCCTTTCCTTGTTTCCCCATTTCCTTCCATGTTTGTTTCCTTTCTTCTTTGTTTCCTTCTTTCTCTCTTTTCTCTTTCTTCTGGTGTATTTAATATGTATTCAAGACTACCCTATCAAAAGAATTATTAATTAGACAATCATTTAGATATTGGATCTCATTTCATTTTTTTTCTCAAATATTTATGAGACATGCATATTTATGAAAATGCTCATTTTGTAATCTGTAAACCTACTTTATGAGTTTACAGTTGAAATTCAGTCTTCCCAGGTTTTTGCAAAATCCTATTGCTAAATCTGACCTAAATCTGTTAAATATTGACTCCAGACTTGTTAGACAGAAATGTTATTCCAGTAATAAAACAACTCTATTAAAGATCATTGATAATATAAGTGAGATAACTTCACAATGAGTGTATCGGTGTTTATTTTAATGAAACAGATTTCCTGGCACATTGTCAGCTAAACGTTTTATACTGAGAGCTGCCTGAAAAAAAAGAGACATGTTAAAATTAGCCTATAACAGGGCTTGTGATTTTGTTTTTAAGTCTTTGCAACTAAAAGTGTGTAAATGGAACTGCTTTCAATAAAGCACAATAATTTATTCTAGAAATTAGCAAGCTCACGTTTCACCTATAAAATCATTCTCTGTGATGTGCAACTGGCCTTCATTTCAGTGGCCTTGATTTATAGATAGAGTTTGCTTTATTTTCCAGAGGAAGAGACTGGGAAGCAGCCGGACAGAGCTATTAAAGCTGTTGTGCACAGCAATTTTTCAGGGGTTTATTAATTCTTGCAGAGAATAAGCCAATGAACTGAGCATTATTCAATGTGAGAACACCTTTTGTACAAGAAGGGCTTCTTGATGAATAGATGTAGACTAAAAACCAAAACATAGGGATGTTTGTTATATGAAGTTAACCAATTCTGTTTGCCACATTTTCAGTTGCCAGATTTATCAAAATGAGGTTTCACATTTAGCTGTCTTGTAATTTCACCTGTGTCAGTGGTTTGGGTCCTAGGTTTTCTTTGATGCTTACATTGATGCCTGGTTTTTGTACAGAAGAATCACCCAGATGACTACAGACAAGAAAGACAATCATAATAACTTAATTCCAGTGAGTGGTAAGCACAAGTTCTCTCTAAAATAGAAATGCTTATATTTTCAGATAAATTAAGATGAATTCTATCTTTTTGGTTTTTAATGTATGAAAGGGAATTCTAATTAAAACATTTCTAATTAAAAAGTATTTCAGTCAGTAAATCTATTGAAAACAAAATTGTGCGTCAGCTACTCCCAAACTGCAGCATTTGCTTAAAAAATAATTTGGGTCTTTTAACTCTCTCTCACACAAGGTTTTCTCATGTGTCTTTTTTCTGAACATATCAGCTGCTTTGGGTAGAAGTTTTTGAGGACTTCAGAGAGAGTGGATCCAGGCAGTCTTAGGTTTTGTTTTATCACAAATATGTTCAAATCACGTGTCATCCGTCAAAAGTGAGCAGTTCTGGTCACAGGTGAGGTGTCAGGTTCACCTGTTTTGAATGCTGAGAGAACTGAAGGGACAAATGTCTATGTATGGTTTGAACAGACTTGTAATGCTGTAAGCCAGGCTAGCAGATCACTCAGGTTGCGAAGGTCATGCAAAAGGTTAAGTATTCTTTTAAGTTACAATTAAAACCACCAAAGACCACAGCTTTGTCAGAACAAGACTCTTAATTCATGTGGTTCAACTGTAACTGTGTACAGAATTCAGAGTAAAAACACCATATCACAGTGCACTTAATATTTTATTAGAAACTTCCTATGCTAATATGTAAAAGATGGTGAATCGCTTGCTTCTCCAATAACTGAAGCTCTCTTTTCATGAGATGTGTTTTCACTTTTGTGCTAAAAGACATCCATGGATTATGCACCAGGTTCAGCCCAGAGAGACCTGAAGTGGTCAGCTCTCACTGCTGAGGACAGGATTTGGTGGTGCACTCTGGGATTCAGCACCACGTTGCAATGGGAGACAGAGATAGCTGTGAACAGCAGGGATCCATCCTACTTGAGCAAATCAATCAGGCAGACAGGTTGCTATCCTACACTTGATGTACTATATACAGTCACACCCCTACCTTTGTGGGTACTGCAGAAGCAGGTGAAGAGACCTGAAACCACTGGAATTATTCCTGTGTTGATAATGAAAAATCACTGCAAATGGTAGGCTGAATAAATAATTTATGTGAACAGCCTTTCTTCTCAAGCACTGGTTATGCAAAGTGCTCAGCAGGCTGCATTTTACAAGTCTCCTAAATGTTGTGCTTTAGCCTGTATGTAACTATGTGATGCTGTCTGAAGAGTTCAGGGCATAGACCAGCCAGGATTGCAGCCAATGGAACTGCTCTGAGAAAGAAAAAGACATGACTTGAGCTCTGAGAGAGAGACAGACAAAAAAAGAGAATAATCTCCTAGTTTATACTAATCCAAATTGTTTGGCAATTCAAGAGTATGGGACAAAAACATTCTTATGTTAGTGATACTGCAGTAAGGTTAAAGGCTTTTAAAACTAGGTACAATGATCCCCCCAAATCATCACATTTAGACATTTTGAGTTTTCTGGCATTGTTTCAAACTGTATGTGTATGAATCCTTCAGAGTTGTCAGCAAAACTCCCAGATGTCTTAAAGTTTCCTAGAGGAGTCTTCACATTGATTTGAAGAGAAGACAGGTGCAAGCATTGAAATGAGTCTTCCTGTCCTTTCCCTTCTCTTACCTACATGAAGCTTCCTCTCTGAAGCACGTAGTATTTTAGCAAGAAGCATACCTGTGCCATATCTGTCTCGCATCACCTTTAGTATCATGGTAACACTTTACATTATCTTACAGCCAAGGCCCACGTTGCAAATTCAAACAAGGGATGTTAAAGTTCATAAGTGTTTTCCTTTGGTTGGGCTAAAAGAAGATTGAAATTAGTAAGAAAGAAAGAACTAGAGGTGAATTGAAGTAGATTGACTTACGATACATCTTTTCTCTATAATGAAGGCATTAACTTGTAAGATTGGTTTCAAAAAGCAGGGTTGTACTCTTCCTTTACAGTACACAGAAAGACCTGGAGTTGCTGAATTTGCCTATCCCAGTTTCAGTCTGCCCAGATATTAGCTGTGTGATTAATAGAAACGTAAGTAAAAATGTATAGCCTTAGCTCTCCATTACGTTTTAGTTTAAACTCTTTGCCCCTGCTTTTTCCAGCCTACCTTCAAGCCAGTTATGGCAGCAGAGTGCTTCCCCGAGGAGTTGCTCTGCAGAAAACCACACATGCAAGCGTTTTGTTGTGGAAAGCTGGGAACGAGTCTATCTGCACAGGTCCATGTGTCTGTGCGATTTTGTGCCTTTGTTGTGGTATGAAGCCTGGAGCGGGGCGAGAGACGTTTTCTGACAGAGCCCCAGTGCTGAGCCTCCTCAGCCCCACCAAAGAGCCAAGTGAGGGTGCAAGTGAGGGTGCTGAAACCCAGGCGCAGCACGCCCCACGCCTGCCCTGGAGGCCAGAGCCCTGCTCCGCAGAGGGGCGAGCGAGCGATTCAGAGATGCTCGGGATTGCGCACCCACGCTCTCAACAGCCTCAAAGTGCACACTCCAGAGGAAACCTGAAGTCTCGTAACTGAGTGTTAATTATGTCTGAGTGGATTCTAGAGAAAAGGAAAACCATATACTGTATCAGCAGAGAAATGGTTTCACTGTGAGGAAACTAATGATGCTTTTATCAGGAACAATATAAAGATTGCTTTTTTACTAGTGTGTGTCCCACAGGGTTTGGACTATGAGATATTTCTGTATCTGGCTTTAGGTTCCTCTGAGCTTTTACATAATCAAATCAATATAGCTATGATTCACCCTCTGGCAACAACTGCTCCTTGCAAGTTGCTGCTGCTTTTTTAGTGACTGAAGAGGAAATAAATAAATAAATAAATAGAAAGAAACTTATTACAAATCCGTAAACATTGATTTGTTTGGTCTTAGATTTTACTTTTTTTAATTGCCAGGGAAAAAAAAAAGAAAGAAGAAAAAGGGCGAGGAGGCAGTAGGATATATGAATTTGTACTCAATGGGGCAGACAGATTGCTAGCTTGATACTTTGAAAGAGTGGATTGATAGGATTTCATGAACCTACACAAAGTATTGTCCAGATACAGACTGAAATGTGGCTGAAGGGCAGATGGGGAGAAAAAGGGCCAGAGGCTGTAAAAGCCAAGGCAGGCAAAGAGTCCAGAGACAGGGAAATTTGGTTTTGCACTAGCAGTACTGTATTGTTTGGGTCTGCATCTTAACTTCCAAACTCAAGTTACCCACCTCCAGTTTTCAGAAAAACAAAGGAAAGCAAAAAAAACCCCAATATTAAAAATGTAAAGATAAAAATCAAAAATAAAAAACCCTACAAAAAGCCAAGCAAAAACCCCACCCAAAAAAACCCAAACAAGCAAAATCAAAACCAACCCACAAAAATACCCCCAAAACAAAAACAAATAACAAAAAAGCACAGAAAAAGTTTCTCTCCCAGATTCATTTCTTTCTATGCTCCCACCTTACCATTCATGCTCCCAGCCCTTGACCCCTAGCTAATTCTCTTCATTCCAGAAATTTTTCCTACCCCACCTCCTCTCTTTTCTGGTGTCATGCTGTTATTGTCACAAATATTTTCCCCTGATAGGTGCTGGTCTAACAGAGGACTCTGGCAGAGTCATCACACACTAGTGGAATTGACTTGTCTTGGGATCTTGATCTTGTCTCATTTTTCCCTTGGCTGACATCTCTATTGCACCAAAACAAAGGAAATACTGAACAAAAGGATGGCTGCCTTTTTCACAGAAGAAATTCCATCTTTAAAACAAACCTAATTTCATCCTTTCTTAAGATTGTGTGCTGTCAGGCAGGATTTTGGAGGAGGGTGTCCAAGGAGGAAGACTGTTAGAGTGGGAAACTCCTCAATCCTGCAGCAACCATGGTTGTGACTGTGTCAACTAACTTCCCAGAATGCTGTAAATCCTGAGCTAAATTCCTGCTAATGATGCTCTCCTCAGTGACAGACATGTCAGCTGATGTTTGTAAAGTGCCTTGGGAGCTTTGGGCAGATGATGTCTCTGGCATTAGGTTTTGAGGTTTTCAATTTGCTTTTAACAAAAAAAGTACATTACCACCTTTCCATACATCCTCCTCCTCTCCGCCCCCATTCTGTATGAATTTTCTTGAGTTTTTCTATATTCTCCTTTTTTTTTTTCCTTCCCCCCCCCCTCCCCAAAAAAGAAAGAATATGTCCCTTACTAAGACCTGGAGTAGAATTTGATATTTTCCAAGTACAGATCATGACAGAGGGAATACAGGAAGCTTTTCCTGTTACAGACTCATCCACTCCTAATGGAAATTTTGTTTATTTCTGAAGGTCTAGCAGCAAGCTTAACATGATTTCACATGCTCCTAGAGGTGGTTATTCCTTTACGTTAGAAAGGCACATATGTAAAAACATGGGTACCCTGGGATAACCTGGGAGAACTGCCTAAATGCAATGGAACTGGCCAAGAAACCTCAAAATTTATTTGCAAATCATTTCTTGAGACTCAATGCAAAAAATATTCAGTAAATACATTTTTCAATACTTTGATTGGATTATGAAAATGATCTATTATACATTGAATAATTTGAGTGAAACCATTTTTTGGTTTCAAACTCATAATTTGAGCTCTTTCAGCCATTACTGATCGAATAATAATTTTTTTTTAATATACATCTTGTGCTAGAGGAATGGATTATATTCAGCTGTAGATACTATGCTGTTTAAATTTTAAATCTTGTTCTTTTTTTCCCGGTGTCTGATGATAATGACTACTGCTTGTGGTTAAGCCCCCTCCTCTTGGTGTGTACCACAGGGATGATCTCTCTTTGCTCCTTCTTCCTTTAAAGCTCCAGACATCACAGTACTTGGAATTACTAGAAAATAAAACAACTTCAGTCTTGAATGTTGGGGTGCTTTTAACTTTTCAGTTCTTGTAGAGATAGTGATAGAGCCCTTTTGTAAAGTCATATCTCCCTTGTGTCCTGACATGGTCTTCTCAGCCTCATTTTGGTGAAGTTAAGTAAAGGTTTTACCCTGATCACCAATAACATAGACAAAGGGCAACAAAACTGTTTATTCTGCTTTTACTGCTGTAGCTACTACCTTTATTCTAGCAATGTGGACTTTTCTCAGTCCAGATAAATATAGTTCATGTGCATATCAAAAGATTTGACCAAATATGAAAGTTATGTGCAACACAAGTTTGGTGTCTGCACTTCTAGGAAAGAACAGGACACTATGCAGGCATAGTCTCTTCTGGTGCAAACTGCCATCCCTACCACTGGACCACTGTCAAAAAAAGCCAGCCTGCTCCTTCTTGCACGAGGGTTTAACTGCTTCCAACACAGGTGTGCACACACACCCACACACACAAAATTAGAAAACGTACGCTAAAAACAGAATAATACTTACTTGAGGCTTTTCAACTCCTTAGGGATAGATAGATACAGGGTAGTAAGCCAGCAAAAGGAAAGAGAAGCAGTTAGGAAAAAATAGTAATAAAAAATCCTAAAGGATTTTTCCTTTCTATAGGAAGGAAACAACAGTTCCCTGCTCACTCGCTCCCTTTACCCAGCCCCACACCCCCATCCACTTCTTAAGGGAGAAAAAAATTAAACCTGGGCTAATTGTTGTGCTTGCTGTGGTGGCATGCCTGGAAATGAGCCTATGAGTTGAAGGCATATGGTGCTTATATTGGAATTGTTTTCTAAACAGACTTTTGCCTGTGCGTCTTTTTCACCTCTTTCAAATATCTTGTGCCAAAAGCAGTAAAAACACTGCTGCATTAAACATAAATCAGGGCCCTGTGCCTGCAAAGGACCTCTGTTGTTGGAGGGGGGTTGTTGGACTAGGGATGAAAGGAGACCTACCACTGCATTGATCTGAGGTGATTGTGGGGAGCATATTCAGCTGCGATGCTTCTAGCTAGTTAAGACAATGTAGAACATTCAAGCAATTAATGAACACATGCTTCAAGTGGAAAGGCTGAACAGGGGCTTTTAGTAGATGTGCGTGTCTCTTGCACTAAATGTAGTCTAAAATAACACATTTTATGCATTTGTTTTGATAGAGTATTTTACCTATCTGGAGTATTTTATCTTTCCTATTACAAATCACATATTGAGTATTTCTAGAACAGTGTGAAAATATTTTTTAGATGTTCTTACTAAATGAAATATCTCTGCAAGTTAACAAAAATTCACTATAAATTTAGTGTGGGACAAGCTGCACTATGTCACGCCTGCAAGCAGTTTTCAGAAGTCCAAATTTAAGAATTTGTTCTCTGTGTTGCTAATTTGCAAGTAGGTTGTTAAGGTTTTAACCCTTCCATGCTAAAGGCATAGTTTTTACTTTCTGTGATCTCTTTAGAGCCCCTAATTATGAGGTGCACCTATCTGCTTCCTAATTGCAGCAGAAATTGTCAGTATAGAAGAAGACTGCTTGAAATTGTTTTTTGTAGTTTATGCACTTAGGTATGTAGTGCATGACCAACTACATATACAAATGGCTATGCATGACCTTTACACAGAGAAAGCTATGAACAAACATCTGGAGCTTTTATCATGTGGGCTGCAGTAGGAAGTTAGTTTAAAGTGAAAGTGTTTGCCCTTACAGTCTCCAGATATTTTATGCAATTCTTTAATGATTAGGCATATTAATCTAGGTATCTTAATCTGCGTATTTAGCCAGCTAAATTCCACCCATGACAGAAATGAGGGACATTACTTACCAAATCTCCCTGTCAATGGGTGGTTTAATTTCTACAGGGTGTTATACAGACTGAACACTGTTTATAAAGTACTTGGGATTTATTTCTGCTTTTGGAGAGCTTTTGGAGAAGCACATCCACAAGGTATACCTCAGGGAAGGAGAATGGGTATGGTACTGATGCTGCACTAGTGTCCTTCCCATCACTCAGCTCTGTAGGAGACTGCTCAGGGACCTTTGCTGAGATTATGCTCAGTCATCTGTTGAGGGATATTTCCTTTGAGGACAGACTCTCAGGTGAAGTACTGTCATCCCTAGCACTGCCAGCATCCCCTTGAGCAAGGGGAATAATCCCATCCTCCTCAATGCCCGGGCTGGAAAATTGCATGACATGTGTGGGTGTGTGTACTCCCTCAGGTGAATGGGAGCAGCATGCAGGAGAGGTAGATTTCATGTGCAGAGGTATACAGAAAAGGCAATATGGCTACTCAGAAATCAGTGCTGTGTTGGGGCCAAAAAGGAATGGGACTCTAGTGCTGGGATCTTCAGCAGAACCTAGAAGATCCATCACTTTTAGAAACTCACAACCCCTGTTCTTCCATAAGGAACAAAGCCCAGGTGGAAACTCTGACCCCAAATGTATAAAATTTCCTTTCTTCAAAGTGCTTTTATTCTCTTGGCATAGGAACAAATTGTGCCTTGAGGGCCAGATCTGCAAGTGGATCCATATGGAGAAATCTTTATGTGTTGGGAACATCATTCAAGCCAATGGGATGCTGTGAGGGCACAGAAGCTTGCCAGGTCCAAGCTGCAATTTGAAAAGTGTTTTGTGTTCCTTCAAGGTAAAGGCATACTATAAACCTCAGCAATAATTTTTTTAATAAGAAAACTATTGTGCTTGTGCTTTTATTAGCAAAATTCAAGAGAAGACCAAAACCAACATAGCTTCTATACAATAATTTTTTTACCCAACAGGTGGAAGGAATTTTATCTTGTACTTTGAGCTACAGGGAAGAAAAAATCTGGTGGATAGCTTATCCGTAACACAGGTACAAGAAAGAGTACAAGTCCTAAGAGATCTAACCTAGTTGTATAGTAAAATTGAAGGCATTCTGGGCAGTGCAAGCTATGCCGTGTCTGTTCAAGGGACAAGATGACAAATTCTTCTTACAAAAAACCACCAAACCCTATAAACTGTTACTTGGTGAACTTGAAAGGACATTTAGGGAGATCTGGTTATGGTATGTGAGAGCAATGAGGAACCATAAAGATACTATTGTATATATTACTTTTGTGTTTTCAATGTGCTGTTGTTGGCCACAACCTGACCTGATGGAATGAGCATGAATCTGGGAACCAGAAACTTCTTTGATTTTATTTTCTGTTCTATTTATTTGCTGTACCACCTTGAGTAAGTGACTAAACCTATTTGGCAGAGGCTTTATTTGTAGTTGCCTGTTTGATATGTGTAAAGGGTTTGCAGGTCAGTTGCATAAACCTCAAAGGCTCAAGAGTGAAGGTGTTCCTCACCTTCACAGAGCAGCACTGAGACTATCTTAGCAGTCTCCACTCCAAGAGAAGGAAGTTTCTCTGGCCTGCAAAACAGACAACCCAATTCACATTCAAATTACATTCCCTCTTTGCCTACCTATCCAATGTTATAAAATTGGTCTAGATCTTACATCAACTAATTTGGGTGCTTCCATCACGATTGCAATATAAAAGGGAGTTTCTTGGCTTTGTTTTTCATTCAAGCATCACAGGGACCTTCTATCTAGTGGAAAGCTAAAAAGGTTAAGTAAGTCAAATAAAGGTTAAATGTTATTTTGTTAGATGTCTGTCTCCAAGAGAAGTCCAGCTTTTCTTTTGCAAGCCCATATTTCCCTGTGAAATGCTTCCTCCCATTATATGTTTATTGCAAAACAGATGCTGGTTGTTGACATCAGTGAAAGCGAGACTGGGCCTAAGAGTGTTGCCTATTTTTACTACGCACTGTAAGTTCATCCCTCACTGGAACAGAGAGGCACCAGATGGGTGGTAGTGGTTTGAATGGAATGTTTACTCCACAGTCTTTGCTTTTTTTTTAACTTTTCTCTTTTTTTCTTTTTTCTTTTTTTTTTCTTTTTTCTTTTTTCTTTTTTCTTTTTTCTTTTTTCTGTTTTTCTTTTTTCTTTTTTCTTTTTTCTTTTTTCTTTTTTCTGTTTTTCTTTTTTCTTTTTCTTTTTCTTTTTTCCTTTTTCTTTTTTCTTTCTTTATTTTTGTTGCCTGCTCTTGATCTTTCAAGAAGTATGCAAAATGACTACAATCCAAGTAGGCATATTGTATATAAAATGAATGACAGCTCCTAGCGCCACCAAGAAAATAAAACCCTTTGTTTATTTAAGATTTTTAAAAATACGTTTGGGAGTAGAAGTCACAGAGTTATAAATGAGCTCCCCAACTACCACAAAAAAAAAATTATAATAAAAATAATGGCACCATATTCCCTGATAAATCTGTGCCAGAAAAACTCTTGGGGATCAAGTTTTTGTCAGTCCCCAGCTTTTACCAATTTAAATTCTTGGCAGCATATTAAAACAAAATGTAGAAGGTATTTGAGACTGCAATCCCTCAGGTACTAAATCTAGTGTTTCCTGGCACTGGATGAATGTTACTGGAGTTAAAACCTAGCACCATAGCACCAGATCTCCATAGCTGTTCATATTTATACTTAACAGACAAATATGTCATTCTTTCAATATCCCTTTACACTGCCAATTTTTTATCACATTTTTTTCTCTGATAAAAACAAAGGTGAGAAAGTTTCATACAGTGACTGACATCATGCTATTTTTTGCTTCTCAAATGTCTAGGCCACACCTTTTCCACCCTGAACATGTTGCGTTACACTACTCTTTAATTACCAACTCGGTAACAAAAACAGGAGGAGCAGCACATTATCTGCCAGCTATATGCACATCCTGAACACACCAGAGCAAGTTTCCCACTCTGCATAGGTGGAAACAGAATGTTTTTCAGACTCTTGCCCTGAATCTTCTGATCAGTCCACTCTGGTTTCTGTCACAGTACACAGGAAGACTGCACTGTGGCTGAGTTAGTCAGCTGCTCTCCTCCTAATGTCCAACACCACCTGGAGTTTGCTCTCTGATAACACCACTCTTATTTTCTCCGTCCCCTACGCTATTCTCTGTCACCCAAGATGGGGGATTTAAACATCCAAGTCTAAATTCAGAGGCACTCCCAAGGCTGAGGGTTCCTTATGGAGAGACCAAGGCTTTCTACTCACTCTGCTCCGCAGGGGTGTCCCTGAGAATACAGTCGCATCAAAGATTATTTTGAAGACTAAATAGATAGGCCAGCCTGTGCCATGGAAATGATTCCAAGCATTACTGCTGATTTCAGGGCAGATACATAGCGCTGTCTGTAAAGACTGTTTTCCCCCAAACTTACATCTTTACCTTAGTGTAACCAGCACCTACTATACACAGCCTTTTGTACTGTCTGATCAGATTACACTACTCGTTCTTTTCACACTACTTCATAGGAGCCGCCTTTCTTAATTCTCTTTTTTTCCCCATATATTTCTGAATCTTCAAGGGCATAAAGACAGAAGCACTTCTGCTGTAAAGCAAGCAAGTTAAATATTCAATTCCCAATGTTCAGTCACTGTTCTCACCTTGGGACCTTTCCATTTAAAATTTAACTACCACAACTGGCCAAAAAATGAATATAAAACGCCCCATTATTGGTAAAACCAGATCTTCCACATATTCATGTTGTGCCTGCAAAAGTACTGATTCAGCTCCATTGACTTTGCCACCCAAAATCCCCAAAACAACAAGCTCGGGAGCAGACAAAATAGCTGAAGTAATTTCTACTATAAAAGTATAAAGTCAGCATGCTTCCCTTCATGCATCCTGATCTCTTTTTCAAAACCATGGAACTGCCCAGAATATAAATCTAGACAGTGAGTGACCCAGAGAGCATCCTAGGTCCCTTCTGTAAAAAACCAGTTCTCTCTACTGCTTGCATTTCCAGGACTCAGTAAGAGCTGATGAAACCTCTAACAGGGAGAAAAACAGAAGCACAGCTTTCTGAAGGACGACACTTTTTCTTTCAAAGGGATACATTTGGAGCCACAGAGGGGCTTTCTCCTTGGCTCTGAAGACAGCATTTGGCCCTTTCAATCTGTTCAACTTCTGCCTTCAGTTTTCCTGTCTGCCTCAATAGCTGCCCTTGCAACATGAGAGGGACAAGAGGCATGTGTGAATCTGGCGCAGGAGGGAATAAGGAGGGAAGACAGGCTAGGTAAGAGTGGATGGTTATGTATTTACTATATTATACTCAGCTTTATATTGATTTCACCTATTTGGTGGACGAAACACGAACTTAATAATGAAATCCTGCTTAAGCCATGCGCTTGCTTCCCCATTAATTGACTCTCGCATATTGATTAAGATGTTGACGTATCCCAGCATTGTTCAGTGGTAATGCAGCTGAGAATGGGCCTTCTCTCCCTGCATTCTCAGCACTCTCTGTACTGCTGTCACCACACTCCCTTTAATGGATAAAGCTGTCATCCTAAAGCTAGAATGTCTTGCAGGCACAAAGACAAAATTAACTGTTCAATAATTTATGGGACATGGAAAAACTTTACCCAACAACTTCAATTGATTACTGTAAGTGTTTTGACTGCACTTGCCTGCTTTGCATAAAGTCAGCTACTTTGCAGAGCCTGATTACCATTTACAGTAGTTTCTTGGCCCTCTTCACATTACAAGATTTTGAAGAACTTTGGCTTGTTTCAAGGGAATTTCCTGTGTTATACAGACCTGACATTTTTTCTCTTCACTGTACATTCATGAGAAAAATCAAGATCTTCAATGAAAGGTAGTTGTTAAGGAAGCAGAGTTTAAGCTCAAATTATTTAGATTGGTTTGAGGCTGTCTGTTTTTCCAACTCAAATATCAAAAATACAGGCAATTAGTAGACCATCACAGTCAGGGAAACCTTTTGCTCCCCAGATAAGTTCAAACCAAAATTTTTTATATATTTTGTTATTTCAGAACCCCTGAAGTGAGCTGATGGACCCAGTCCAGCTTCTGGAGATAAGAGCTCATATCACCAAAGCAGAACACAACAATTTTAGCAAGAAGGCCTATGCAGAAAATGATGTCCCTTCTCAGAATGATAAATGTTGTCTTTTTCCTGGAGAAGCTGACAGTATATCGTGTATTAATCAGTGGCAACAAGAACTTAATTCTCCAGTGATTCTAGTTCTTTTCATTATGCCAGAGTCTTTAAAAACTGAGTGCTCTTCCCCATCTGGAAGCCTATTTGTAAAATGAATTTTTTTTTTTGGTAGTTGACATCTTCAATTTTGCTTTCCTTCTTTTTTTAGTGAATTTGGTGTTCAAGAAATACAACACATGTAATGGCTGGTTAAAGCCAGGAATAAAAGAAAAAAAGATGGTGGACAACCTTCTGAGGTAATTTTCCTAGCATGTTTTCATTCTATCTTATGATATCTCTTGCTGTATTCACAGTGACATGTGATGTTTTCATGGTGGATTATAAACTCACCATTTCTATTTTGGAAGGAATGAAACATGACAATCAATCCAAAGGATACCCATTCATTAGGACCTTAATAAAGGAAGCAGAGTCTGCCATCTTCTAGAAGTGACAGTGAATGATAAGCATATACTTATCCAGAGATGTTCAGTTTTGGGCAGCTATAGAACTGTCAGATTTTCCTGATCCAAGCCCAAGTGGCTAAAGTATTCTTAATTAATCAAGGTGAAATTATTGATCTTCCTATTTATCCAAAGTGAGGTTTTCCAATGAAACTTTAAGATCAGCTGGGTTGTGCTGAACTTACCATAATGATGGTGCAAGGATTGTATCTGTAGCATGAATTTGGGCTGATAAGAACAGATATTAGAATATCAAAACTTGGCAGTTCTAATGGGTATTGGCCCCAAAGCAACAGGAAAATATCTTTTATGTTAGATGTTGCAAGTTCTTGACTTGCTGCTCTCACAAAAGAGCAGCTGGCCACAGCCTGTGCTTAAGTGACATTTTGGAAGACCTGAGAAAATTTAGAATTGCTATAGAAAAAGAATAATTAGTTTTTAGGTTTTTTGTTGGTCAGCATCCAAAGAGTTAACACCTGTTTATCTAGGGCCACATCTAGAAGAAAAGGTATATGCAACATGAAGAGAAAATCAAAACAGAATGAAGCAAATAATGAAACCATATCCAGTTGTGTTTATTTGCTTTTCGCATTTCAAGGTGCTAATCCTGTGTTACTGAGAACATTCCTAGAATATTTCCCAGGTGAAGACACAAATGCACCAGTATTTCCTGCTTCTATGTACTTTATTTCCATTTGCTCTCCTTTGAGAATTTCTTTTTAAACAGTCCCTCCAAGTGGCAGGATGTGTTGATTTCCAGTTTATTGTAGGGCTTGGTAGTTCAGCACCAGCCGTCAGAATTTTCAGTGGTCTTTGCTGTTTGCTGCAGAGCCTGTTCAAAGTCCAAGCCTCTGGAAGGATCCCCAGGAGGACTACAGCTGGGCCTGTTTGGATATCAAAGTCCAAATTAAAAATTTATGCCAGTGTTTGAAAAATATCTGACCAAAATCTTGGTATGGATTAAATCTCCCTTGCCATGCAAGCTTATCCAGCTGGGGTTTGAGGATTTATTTTTAAAGTGAAGAGAGGACCAAATAGCTGCATAAACTGATTTGGGTCAGATGTTTGTTAGCTGAATTATCACTGGTAATGAAACTTTTAGCCTCCCCTCACAGAGAGGCTAATTCCTTCCTTCCTTCCTTGTTTCCTTGTTTCCTTGTTTCCTTGTTTCCTTCCTTGTTTCCTTCCTTGTTTCCCTCCTTCCTTGTTTCCTTGTTTCCTTGTTTCCTTGTTTCCTTGTTTCCTTGTTTCCTGGTTTCCTTGTTTCCTTGTTTCCTTCCTTGTTTCCTTGTTTCCTTCCTTGTTTCCTTCCTTTCCTTCCCTTGTTTCCTTTTCATCTTTCCTTGTTTCCTTCATTTCTTCATTTTCCCCCACCCTCCATCCCTCCCTCCCCAGAACGTATAATTCAAACTAGGAGATCAAAAACACAACAAAAATATGTTGCTGGAACAATTTCTTTGGCCCTGCTGTTCAGAGATGAACTGAAAGCAGACAAGAGCTTGCTCAGACACCATTTAGTAATGACTCCTCAGTTCAGGGCTACAGGGCAATGCTTAGCTAAACTGGTTGAGGAATCTAAAGTGGCTGTAAAAGCACAGCCACTGTACTTTTTGATAATTAAGTTGCTTGCATCTTCCTGCAATACATTGTTTAGTGTAACTCATGTATTTTCTGACTCTTTTTTTGCTAAAAGGGCATAGTTTAAGGCAGGGGACACACACCTGTGTGTCTGTCAGACCTTACTCTGTTGATATTTTTTTTTCCTGCAGGAAGCAGAGTTCTGAATTTATCCAATTATTTCTCAGAGTCTTGGGTAAAGAATAAAATGTCTGAATTATCCTAGTTTGGTCCACATGGCAATAGTGGATCAGCAGAGTTAGTCTGGTTTGCAGCTTTTCTTCAGAAGAAAACCCAAAAGTTGTTAGAGATCATATCCTTCACCCCAAAATGTCTTAAGAAAACAGAATTCCCCAGACTTGGTCCTGCTTCATAAGAAGTCTTTGTACTCTTTACATGAATACATTTTACTTGTTTTGATTATAATTCCCACTAAATATGTCTGCCACTCCCTGGTTCTTATGGTGAAAAAGAGCAATTGATTGCTATCCACCTCCTCCTCTGTGTCACCATGATTTTACAGATAAAAGAAGGAAGGGATTCCAGCCTGCCTGAGAATAGTATTTGCAGGCCAAGTGTGGGGTTCAGACTAGACAAGCAGATACATCTGCCCTGCAGCTATGTCTAGAAACAGCAAGCACTCTGTCTTACAAAGTGAGAACAGAATCCAGCCCAAGAAACCTGCAGCCCCTTCTGTGCAGTCTTTGCCAAGCTCGTGGAGGCTTTGCTGTTCCCCAAGACATGCTTGCCCAAATCCTGCTGGGTGCATGAGAGTAGGGAAGTGCCACCACACCGGGGGTCTGCAGGGCACCTTGGAGCATTCCACCCAGGGCTGCCAGCCTTGTGGCTTCTGTGGAAGTTTTTCAATTATTATTACTAATTTTTTACATAATACAGGATGTGCTGTGTGTCTCCTCTTCCTGAGCAGGCTCTCTAATGAGCACACAGACAGAGATGTGTCCAGCACACAGGCTGGTGGCCCAAATCTGTGTGACAGAGAGGGTTCATAGCCCTCAGTTTACGTACTCTGCTCCTGCAGATACCTAAGGATGGCACCCCTGGGAGATGCTCTTTGTCTCTCACATGCTTCTGGCGGCCAGACCAGAACACAGACAATGTTCATGTCCCCTGTCCTTCCCTGTAGCCTGTCCCTGGGCCCCAGATATGCTGAACCTTGGTGGATGCAGAGGGTTTGCAGCTGGATCATGCAGGCTGGGGTTGTCTTCCCCCATGCCCTGCAGCAGACCTGTCACCAGCCCCAGCCAGCCCCCAAGAGTGAGAGATATGTGGTGGAAAGCCATCTCTATGCTCTTTTGCAGACTCTGCATGCTCTGATGAGCTGAAGGTGGCCTAACACACAAGATGTTGGGGCTTTCCTTGTACATGGTGACTGTGTTTTGGCTTTCTTGAGCCAGCTCCCAGTGAGAAGCGATGGACAGCTTTTTATCTTGTTTTTTTTTTGGCTTCCCAGGAGGGCAGCGAGAGAGTAGTTAAAGCATGAGCTGGCTTTCAGGACTTTTTGCTAACTAGCAGTCTCTCCCTGCGAAGCCAATCCAACTTGCTTGCACTTCACAAGATAAAGAGGTTTCTTCACATGATAATAAAATAATAGAATATTTTGTCACTTTATAGCATGCATATCTCTCCTCTCTGGACCTCCAAACCTTGGGGAAGTGGTTTATTCCTGTAATTTCTTTCATTTCTTGTTTGCTTTTTTTCACAGAGCGGTGCAATTGCTAGTTTCTATAGGGAGAGGCAGGATTCAAGGACACAAGCCTAGTGGGGTCACTGCATAAAGAATTTTTATGGATTTATGAGAACACAGACCAAAGCAGAAGACAAAGATATTGAAGAGGTGATGCAGAAAAAACTGAGTACTTGAAGCACAGTTGTTCATCTTGCATTTGGTTGAACAGGGAGCAGTTGTTCCTGGAGGAGCATTTTTGAAGCAATGAATGTTCTGAGGAGAAAAGGAAATCATCCACTCCCACTCCACCATAGCTGAATGTTAAGAAATACATTAAAAAATTAAATTTTAAGTTCCCAGGCAGTGAGAAGAGGTAGTTTTGCTGCAGCATAGCAGGGGAGTATGGTCCAGAGTAGCCTACAGGTATCAACAAGAGATACAGATGTTCCAAACTCGAATGAACTACTGCTTTCTTAGGGTTGTCTTGTGTGGCATTGTTAGGACCTCTGGACCAGGAGCACAATGACGTTTTTACAGGAGTTAGACTCAGCAGGAGAATGGTGGCCACAGTGGACAAGACAAGTGTGGCCATCTGTGGGTCTCCCCAACTGCATTGTTTGGTCCCTACATTGCAAAGACTCCTTCTTGTGATCAGAAGACGATGGCTGCAGCCCCGCAGTGTGGCTGGTGTAGAAATGTGAGTCTTGCCTACAACCACAGCAGAGCCCAGAGGTGAACACTGCCACTTCTCTTCTTTGACTTTTCTACATACTTCCACAGTTATGACAGGCTTCCTTCTTTATGCCTTCTTGCCCAAGCCCAGTGGAAGTCAGTTCTGAAATTCCCACTGTTTACCACTAGCTCCATAGCTTACTTCTCCTCATGGCCCTGCAGTCACAGCACTGCAGTCTGCCACAGATGGAAAGACAGAGTCACAATGTGAGTCTTTATATGTCCCAATGTATCTAGTTTTTATGTCTTTATATGTATTGGAGTGGACTTCTTTCCAGCTTAAAAGAGGGCAGGTGACTAAAACTGGGCACTATTTGAGGAAAAGAATGTAGACTGTTTTTTACTGAAATAACTTATGGCAATGAATAGGTGAGAAGTAGGTTGAATTTTCATTGGGAAGAAGTTCTATCCTCAATGGATTTCTTCAAGATAGCTCTGCTTACCTTTCGGCATATCTTGGGATTAGAGAATGCAGATGACTTCTAATTAGAAGACTTGAGATCTCTCCCAACATTTTTATTATTCCTCCTGGTCTTCTTGGGTCACTCATAATTTTGCCTTTTGTGAGCCCAATTTTGTGTTGCTTTACAAGAAAACCTCAGGTAGTCTATCCTCCACTGAAAGTCTGTCTTCTTTCCCCACTTCACTCTCTTTGGATGGAAGCCAGACTGGGTTGCATTAGTAATCAAAGATCTTAAATTGAGCAATTGATCAAAAACATGCTGGGACATCCATGTATTGCAACCTTCTCAGAGCTCTGTCCTTCTGTTTCTGCCCTGTCTTGCAATTCTTGAGAGAGAAAAGTACAGATCAGGAAAGGGCTTGGGAAGGAGTGTAAGGCAGTTTTTACTTGAGTTTCTCAGCTTCTTGTCTAAGCAATTTCCAAAAATGTATATTCATTCTGCTTCCTCAGGCTTCCCAGGAGTTTTTTTGGAAGTAGCAGATACTGTTTCTAAGCCAGGGGTATACCAAGGAAAGATGAATCTTTTCTAGCGAGAAAGGATGCACAATTCTGAATCACTTGTTTTGAGATGCAGAAAAAAAATTAAAGAGTTGAATAGAAGAAAGAAAATGTGCATGAGAGTAGATTGTAGGCAATCTAGTACAGATCTGAACACAAAGGCAAACCACAGGAGAAAGATAATTGGGGCAAATATGCAGAGATGCAGCCATTTTTTTCACCCTTATCCAATTGCTCTCCACCCATCCAGTAGCTATAGCTTCTCTTACTCCATGAGAAGGGTGGCAACCTTTTCAGCAATTGGAGTATGACAGGCAGAAGGTCTTAGTGCTGAGTTTACTTGATGGTCTTGGATCTGGCAGTTTATTCTTGGTCTGATGGTTGCTTCCTGGGAAAACTAGAGGGACTTTGTAGACAAAAGGGGCCAATATCTTTACAGCTGCACACATCATAGGAGGCAAGAATTGTGTAGCAGAATGTACAAGGTCACTTTTTGCAGTCATCCTACACTGGATGGTTGTGTCTGTTACTGGTCAGATAGAGAATCTGCAAATATACGTAACCTGAGGTTTGAAAAGCCAGTAGGCTCAGCAGATGTGTGCACATTCTCACCTGTGAATCTTGGCTCAGCTCCCAAGTGTGACTGCAGTGGTGCTGCACAGGCCAGATTCTGATCTCATTTACACCCATACCAATGCAGAGCCACTACGCTGATGCCAAAATGTGGGACCAAAAGCTGTCTGCTTGTGGCCTGAGCTGGAGTTTCATTTATGTCCAGCATGAGAAAAAGCTGCATCTCAACTGTTTTCTGCAGGGGGCTCTGCATGAAAAAGCAGAATAATTAGACAGTTGAGAACCAAATCATAGGCAAAATTCTAAACTGTTTTGAGAACAGGGAAAATGTAGTAAGTGTATAGCTATTCGTTTGCTGGTGGTTGGTTTTGTTTTGTTAACTCCAAAACATCCACAGTAAAGTTTTGCTGGGTCTGATGGTAGGTGGGATGCTCTATTCAACATTTTCTCATGACACTTTTGATCTGTATATGTAGAATTCACAGGACCATCAGAAGTGATAAATCAGATGGTATCCAGGTCTCTCCCCCAACGCAAGGGAGAGTTTCTATTTTGGCAACAAAGTGCCCTATATCTAAGTTAGACTTTCATTTAGGTCCTCAGGGTGTTAACTTCAACTGTGACTCATTTGGATCTTGGCAAAGTGGGTCACAGAGACTTAATATTACACAGTTATTGGTATCTTCCAGAATCTTCTGATTTGATCCCTTCAGTCAGGACTGAGATTGAAGATCTGCACAAGAATTTCTTATGTGTAGAGACAGGAGCTTCAGCTTTGCAGTATATTGAAGAAGGACAAGGTCAAATGGAGAATGGAAAAAATGGGAGGAGTGTGGAGAAAAGTTTAAAAGCAAGATGAAGACAAGGAATAAGAAGACTTTGCAGGGTCAAACAGAATCTGATAAACTTTGAGAAAAGCCTCAAGATACTTGGAGGTGTTTTCTAAACCTTCCAACCTTGCAGTATTCTCCCATCATAGTCTGGAGGTGAAGTGATTTATGAATATACATACTTACACAGTTCTCTGTGATCATCTTGATAAGGTAAATATATCACCCAGCAGGAAGCTACACTACACACTAGTCTCCTTCCTGAGAGAGAAATTCAGTGTTGTGGGCCCCAGCTATCCCTTTCTGACATACTTAGGGCGTGCAGCTTAGTTCTTCATTAAAAAATGTCCCATTGAGATGTTTAAACACAGATCTCCCTATGAGGATGAATGCTTTGTATTGCCCTCCATCCAATTCCTCTCCATTTAATTGGTATAAAGCAGCTTCCCCTTGGCTACTTCCTCCCTTGAAATTACATAAGTAGCCTCGCTGGAAAGGCATAGGTAAATATTTCACACTGCACACCATGGATTAGGAGCACAGCTCCCATTAACCGGAGCTGGAATCACTCGGCTGTTTTCCCCCTCACACCGTGTTAGAAATGTACCCTACAGGATGGAGAGACTGGGCTCCCAAGCGTCACCTTATGAGGAAGGTGCAGAACACTTTCATTTAATACTGCATGTGTTTCCATTAGTAGAGTCAATTGCTCTCTGTCCTCAGTTTTAAGACTCCCTGTTTGTCTCTATTACAGCTCTGTTTCCACACGCCTGCCAATCCTCCCTAGTCCTTCCATCTGAGCCTGCAAAGTTTTGATGATACAACATCAGAGCATCTTGGCTTTCATTTGATTTAAAATTTGTGATTGCAATTATGGACTGCGCATTTCTGTGGGCTTGCTGCTGCATAGGAAGGCTTTTGTGCTCAAGGTGTTGTCAGCGTGGCACGGCAGCTTAAGGGATGCAGCAGAGCCCTGAGTACCCTGAAACCTGCGAAGTACGTGGGGGAAAAACCGTGACTGCTATTTTGATTCAGAGTACCACAACAACTGTCCATACTGGCAGGACTCCTTCAGGGTAGAAAATTTATGTATCTGTGTAAATACTAAGCAAAAAACCAGAAGACATTCATCACATATGTAAAAATAGAGCTGTGGTTAATATAGTGTACACTGCGGTCTGTTACTACTCTGGGATATGGTGTCTCTGCTGCTGACATGGCTGTGATGTATCTACTTATGAGATACCAATTTTCCTCCTTTACAATTATCTTGAACGACACCACTACACTTTGTCTTTACCACACTCCTCCTTGCCCAGGAAATGTAGGAAGAAAATGGCCTGTTCCAAGTAGTCAGTGCAGGTGAGGTCATGTTATGGCAGCTAGTAAGAAACTTAAATTTCTACTTGGGAAAAAAGCTAAAGTTACTAAAAAAAAAAAATCTAATACAAAATTTTAACTGTCAAAAAAAAGTACAATTTTATTTTTTGTAACATTAAAAAAATAAAAAATATGTAAAAAAAAATTTTAGAGTTGTACTCTAAAAATGTAAAATTCTACATTTACAACCTGAGTGCTTTCCTTTATACTTTGAGCTAATTCAGAAATCATTAGACTCAATATTTGTAAGAACAATTTAAGGGAAAAAAAATTTCAAAATTAGAGAAAACATCAGAAAAATATTTTTACTTAAACAGTGTGATGTTGGTCAATTTTGTCAAACAGCAACAGTGAGCTGCTGGTTTCTTCCCCCAGAATTTCACTGATATAAGAGTGCATTTTGAAGATGTTTTGATTTTTTTAAAAATAAATTCTTTAACAGAAATGTCTATTAGGTATGTTCACCAGCTTGATCGTGCTATGAAATTCTATATATGAATCACTTTCAACACAAAAATCTTTGCTACCTCCTTGCTGATCTGTCTTTTGTTTCGAGTTCTTTGCTAATAAGTAATGAAAATGTTACAGCCTTACAGCTTGTTTTGTGGTTGCAATTACGTAATCATTATTAATGAAGCAACAATGTCAAAACTGTGTGAAACCGAACTCACATTTAAGCACTTACAATAAACAGATATAAAACAACAGATGTCTCAGTTTTTGTTCTCCAATGATTTCATCCCTTGTTAAAAATAAATGTCTGGTTTAAAAAAGAAAAGGGCTTTTTTCTCAACTCTTACAAATTAATTGAATCCAGAGCCTGGTAATACAACTAAAGAGCTCTCTTTTTGGTTTTTTTTCCCTTCCCAAAATTTGTTTGTGAGGATATTGTTATTCAGTAAGTGATAAATTCACTTCAAAGCAATCCAGAAATCTAGGAAGTCAATGGTGTAATGGTCATCTGTCCCAGCTGAAGTGTTAGCCCCTGATAACAATCAGAGACGTAGCCAAAATGCTAGGCTTGCCTCATGACTTGAACACCCTGAGAAGGTTTTATGACTGAGATGGTTTCTGTCCCTGGCTTTGGTTCAGACAATTGATACTGGTTAGTCACAAATGGTTCAGGTTTCAGTCAGAACTTGTCAGTAGGTGCAGGGAGGTCTCTAGATCTGGGGAACCTCAGAAAACCAGCACTTGGTTTTATGTAAACATCAAAAGTCCAGATGCTTGTTTGAATCATCCACATCTGTTGAGTCTGCAAAACTGGGCTGGATATTTAGCTGGGATAAGTTTCCCTGGAAGATTCATAGACTTCATAGCTGAACTTGTGGCCAGAAATACCAGAGCTTCTTTTGGTATTTAAGTACTTTTTATTCCAGTGCTAAATAGGAATGTTCTACATTTTATGAGTGGGTAAGATATGCAAAAATTTTAAAACTTTGCAGAAATCCAGACCTAGTGAACAGACACTGTGAACAAAATACTTACTAGGAAATGAAATCTCTAGTAGCAATTTGTGGAGAAAAGCAGAACTATATTAGAATTTGGATAGTTTTTTATTTATGAGAAGAATCAAGCTCAATCTAGTCTTAAACCACCTTAAAATCTATTCTTTGTAAAAAAAAAAAAATAGAAAAACACCATTATTTTTAAGTTTTTATTCAGCTTCTTGAAAGACAGTGTTCAAATTTAGGACTTGGAGAATACTTTTTCCCCCTAGTCCCTCTGGCACCGGAACAAGTGCAAAACAACTGTCTTTGCACTTTATTGCAAATCTTGCACAATTTTAAACACACAAACTGAGGTTCTTGCAAATTGCCTTCCATAAATAAAGCACATTTATGCTTACAGCACTATAAGCAATGACAAGATGTTTTGAACAATCTGTTTTCTCAAATTAGATTAACATCACGGAGAAGCACAATCTGCTCGTTGACACCGACGGTACAAAAGTCCCCCAGCACTTTGTGTCCTCCTTCAGGACATTGCTTTGGCCATAGGCATTCCCTGCCTGTGCCATCATGAGGGATGTGGCGCACTTTTAGAGCTGCTGTTCTTCAGAAGAGACCTCAGGGTCCACACAGCTCTGCTGGTAATCAAGCAGTAAGGATGCAGGGAGCAATTGAGGGTCCTTGGCAGCATTGTGCTCTTTGGTCACACAACACAATGCATTCAATCCACTTTTAAAGGTGATGGGTGAAAAACTACCTACTACATTTGTCTGCACTAAACTAGTAGTATATAATGAGCCTGAAGTCACTGCTTACAAAAACAGCCACAGAAATCTTCCCCAGTACAAAAGATTTGCTATGAGCTAACACAACATTTTTGTGCCTGGTGCTCTTGAACCTTTACTGAGGAAATACAGACTTTCCCACTGTAGGTGAAAGTAACAAGATTCCCCTTTTGTGCAGGTATTATTTTAATAATATCAAGATTGTGCATAGTGTAAGTACTTTCACATTCTCCTAGAAACTACCAATTAAACATTCTTCTAAATTTCTTTATAGCACACTTTGTTCTGCAAAGCGCAGTTTTTATTATCTGAGAGAGCAAACCCAAACCTCAGGAAACTGTAACTGAGAGTGACCTATGATTTTAACCTTCAATCAACATGAACATACGTGACTGTTTTGTTTTGCTGGGTTTTGCACATTATAATTGTATTTACAAAGAAATTCCTTGAAAGCATGTGTTGTGTTGAATGACTGTATGCAAACAACTTTGGAACTAGGGAACTTTGATCTTTGACTTACAGACTACAGGGCAAAGGTTAAAATCATGAGCTTTGTTGTCCTGTTGGCAGCAGTTCCTTTTGAAGCTTCCTGCTTCCAGTGAAAGTGATATACAGTTATATACACAAATCTCAGTCTTTGGTTGTGTTTGTAAATGAAAAAAAGTCCTGTAACTTTTAGTATTTGATCAACACTCTTAGATAATATGAGCAAGAATCTGACTGTTCTTGTGTGTATATATGTAGAAGTGAAAATAGAGCTATTCTCAAAAGACTTATTTGCATGCATAGGTAATGTGCAGAGAGAGAAGCTGGCTGGCTATTTGCAGATTTACATAAAGCAATTTGTTGTTGTGCAGGCAACTACTTATTTGTGCAAGATGAAAGCCATGTATAATAATCCAGGTTAGAAAAATTTGATTTTAAGAGATTTTGTTGAATACTTAGACATTGTCATTCCAATGGGTTGTAGACATTTCATAACACCTCTACTGAAATGAGACAAAAAATGAATAGGCTTTTGTCGCTATAATGGGAATCCACTGTGTGAGACTTTGCACAGCCACGAACAACCTACATTTATATTGCCTTTTACATAAAAAATAATTAAGTGTGACGAAAGAATTTACTGAAATCTTATAATATCAGGAATTTTGAGTGCCCTGGCAAAGTGGAAACTTCACAGTTACTAACATCATAAGGCTGGGATATTTTCTTACCCCCAAGCAAAGCCATGAACAGCGCTCCTTAGGATGGAGTCTGAGACAGACCTTGCAGCCTAAGACACAGAGCAACAATCAGTGGTGTGAGATTCTTTGCTATTAATTGGCAGAAATCTTGTTTACATGTTGCTAAAGAATTACAGCTGTTTCACACAATGGGTAATAAATGAGTGGGACAAAACAAATGACTGGAGCAGTGCCGTCCTGCTCCACCCAAACCCCTGGCATTAATTATCTGGTGTCTTGCAGCATGTCAGTCCCATTAACTTGAGCTTGGGGTTTTTGTGTGCAAGTCTTTTAGAACTGAGCAAACACACTGGTGGCATAAGCAGCAGTCAAACAAATACCTAGAGGGTAATTTTCTGAGAAGTTGTAAGTAATCAAAGCTTACTAACAATCTCTAATTTGCTCCATCTCTTTTAACCTGACATCATCTCAGTCGCATAGACTGTTCCACACCTTTATTTTCCTTCAGCACAGAATGTTACAAACACTAAATGCCAAAATATGGCATGGAATGTATCCCATTACAGCAATTTTCTAGCAAGGTTTGGCTACTGTTTTACTGCTGAATTTGATCTAGATGCATACATGGCAAATAAAGTAGTTTTCACTGGTTCTGGCTTCGCTGTGTATTTTCCAGCATGTGTTTCCCCATTGTGATGGCTGGGTGCCTCTCACAGGAGCCCCAGGTTGTAGAAGACCCTTATTTACCCAAAGCTCAAATGGAAAAAATCCAAGCTGCCTTCTAAACACTTTAAAATAGCACTTTCTAATGCTTCCTATGGGTGATGTTGACACATTTACAATGTTGATTTAAAGGGTAGAGGGAACACAGTTCTTTCTGACACCCCAAATGTGAAGTTACTGGCCCACCCTGTCACTGGAGCCACACTGAAATGCCTGCCAGCAGATCTCAAGTGCCAGGTACATAAAAGTGAGCAAACAGGCAGATGGTGACTTCCATGGTTACGAGGAAAACCTTTGAAGTCTCCCCTACTTTCTGTCCCTCTAGGGTGGAGTCACAGTCATGAACACTGATCCTGCAGGTCCTGAGATACTTGGTCCAACAGTTCCTGAACTTTCTGTGAGCCATTTTTCCCTAGTTTTGCTGAACCAAAACACAATCTAAAGATTTCCTTCATTTCTTTACCCCATCCTTCATTCACTGTTTTTGTTGGAATTAATCTGACTGTAAAGCTTTGTCAGTCTTCAGAAGTTCTAATTTCTCAATCACCTGGTCTGACATGATCCTGATCTTCTTCAATATTTCGTCTTCTACCCTAGGGAAATTTATGTCTGTTCCTGGCATTTGTCTCTTATCTTCCTTTGTGAACACAGAGGGGAAGAATTAATTTAATTTCTCTCTCTCTCTCTCTCTCCCTTTCTCTCTCTCCCTATCTTTCTCTCTCCCTCTCCCTTCCACAGTGAAGTCTTCTTCTGTCAATAATTTACTCCTTCCACATCCTGGAGGCCAACTATCTCTTCTTTCTTTCATCCCTGTATTTCTAATGGATGTGTTGTTTCTTTTTTCCCTGTTTGCTTGTGGGGTTTTTTTTTGGGTTTTGTTTTGGTTCATTTGCTGGATTTTAAACTCTTATTAATCATTATATTAGTAGCAAGATACATTCAATTTTTCAGATTTCATTTTTTATTTTGTTTTCTTTCCTCCGTTATTTCCATTCCTTTCCATTCCTTCCAGTCCTTGCTATAGTCTACCCTAGACTTGATCTTTTAAATTTTTCACATGTCCTTTCTTCACCTTTGATTAGTTTTTCATTTCCTTGTTCTTTATTAGGTGTTGGCAACTCAGTACTGTAGGTGGCATTTTACTTTTTTTTCCTCTCCCTTCCCTCATCCCTAGTCCATGCTGAACCACAGCCCAGAATGATGTCAGGAGAGCATTTAGACACCTTTCCAAGATTTGATACTGACCACTCAGCTCATTAAAGGTCTTACAATATATTTTGCAAGAATGGGTGCATTAACCCCCGCATTCTGGACCAATTCCAAATACAATGATTACTTACTGCCTACCCAGACTCCCCTTACAGTTTCAATGGGATAGATTAATCTTTACTTGACCTGTAGCATAGCATTACTATCAGTATGTACCAATTTCCACACAAAAGGTGGCGGAAGGGAGACTATTTTTCTGTTACAGGAGGTTATTTTCTAATTTTACAGCGCAAAAACTTTTGAAAGGAAGTGCTGCTTTTCCTTCTTATTCAATTTTTTTATTCCAGTAATTTGTAGACAGAGTTCTTGCATAGTCAGTGTTCAGCCTGTAGGCAGTACTACCTTCCTTGTCTTTTTCTCCATCCCCACATTTACTGCTTGAAAAGAGACATACACCATCCCTATTTTCTTTTCTTTACCCTCTTTCTTACGCAGTTCAGATGATGTGCAGGTCAGACTGCTTGCATCCACCACAGCAAAATCAGCTTCAGACAGCAATTCTTGCAGTGGCCTCCAGTTACACGTATTTAAAAGGAACTGAAAACTTCATAGAAAGCTTTAAACTCAAAATGTTCATCCATGATTTCATGTATCAAGTAAGTGCTCGCAGAGGCGAGGGAAGAGTCGGAGGAGAAAGCACACTGGGGTTTAAAGCTTGTGTTGTCAGTCCATACAGTATAAATGGAAGCAGCAAGCTGTTTCCTCACAATAGCTGTTTGAGAAAGGCTTCGTGAGTGACAAGAACCAGAGAGAAAACACTTCTAGGAGTGCCAAAAGCATCCCTAAAGGTTGAGAGTGAACTAATAAGGAAGCAGTTTACTTAGGTTCAATTCCCTTGACTGGTTTGTGACCTTTATGCTCTTCTTTATTGTTCTAAAATAAATGAACACAAGTGTTCCTGTCTGAATTGCTATTGTTACTAACAGCCACATTCTGTCCACATAGGTCCCATCATGATCTGACTGGACTGTAACAGTTGTCTGACACCAGATGAAGAAGTCTTCTATTACAAATTCCTTGAATTCCTTTTCACTTGATTCCACAGTGTAGCATTTTTTGACTTCTGAGATGTTGAAAAAGAACGAACTTCTTTTCATATCATTTTCCCTACTTTTTTTCCTTTTTTAAATATCCTGAACAGAGGACCGTCTTTACTAGTCTGTCCCAGCATTATCTAAAGTATACAAGGCCTTAACTGACCACTATCCATGAGCATTCATTTTACATCAGTTTTTCCTCCCTTTCCCTACAGCCTTTTATTTTTCTATTTCTCTATTTTCCAGTTGCTCACACACTTTTCTACTTTATTTCCTTCTGCTGTTATGTGCATAATACTACTTCCATAGATATATCTTTGGACTCTCCTTCCTCCTATCCTGAACTCAGCATTATAGTTACTTCCATTCCTCATTGTATATAGCTTCCAGACTGTCCTTTCTGTCCTTTGTACTGATTTTGTATTGTTTCCCTTCCTTCCTTCCTTCCTTCCTTCCTTCCTTCCTTCCTTCCTTCCTTCCTTCCTTCCTTCCTTCCTTCCTTCCTTCCTTCCTTCCTTCCTTCCTTCCTTCCTTCCTTCCTTCCTTCCTTCCTTCCTTCCTTCCTTCCTTCCTTCCTTCCTTCCTTCCTTCCTTCCTTCCTTCCTTCCTTCCTTCCTTCCTTCCTTCCTTCCTTCCTTCCTTCCTTCCTTCCTTCCTTCCTTCCTTCCTTCCTTCCTTCCTTCCTTCCTTCCTTCCTTCCTTCCTTCCTTCCTTCCTTCCTTCCTTCCTTCCTTCCTTCCTTCCTTCCTTCCTTCCTTCCTTCCTTCCTTCCTTCCTTCCTTCCTTCCTTCCTTCCTTCCTTCCTTCCTTCCTTCCTTCCTTCCTTCCTTCCTTCCTTCCTTCCTTCCTTCCTTCCTTCCTTCCTTCCTTCCTTCCTTCCTTCCTTCCTTCCTTCCTTCCTTCCTTCCTTCCTTCCTTCCTTCCTTCCTTCCTTCCTTCCTTCCTTCCTTCCTTCCTTCCTTCCTTCCTTCCTTCCTTCCTTCCTTCCTTCCTTCCTTCCTTCCTTCCTTCCTTCCTTCCTTCCTTCCTTCCTTCCTTCCTTCCTTCCTTCCTTCCTTCCTTCCTTCCTTCCTTCCTTCCTTCCTTCCTTCCTTCCTTCCTTCCTTCCTTCCTTCCTTCCTTCCTTCCTTCCTTCCTTCCTTCCTTCCTTCCTTCCTTCCTTCCTTCCTTCCTTCCTTCCTTCCTTCCTTCCTTCCTTCCTTCCTTCCTTCCTTCCTTCCTTCCTTCCTTCCTTCCTTCCTTCCTTCCTTCCTTCCTTCCTTCCTTCCTTCCTTCCTTCCTTCCTTCCTTCCTTCCTTCCTTCCTTCCTTCCTTCCTTCCTTCCTTCCTTCCTTCCTTCCTTCCTTCCTTCCTTCCTTCCTTCCTTCCTTCCTTCCTTCCTTCCTTCCTTCCTTCCTTCCTTCCTTCCTTCCTTCCTTCCTTCCTTCCTTCCTTCCTTCCTTCCTTCCTTCCTTCCTTCCTTCCTTCCTTCCTTCCTTCCTTCCTTCCTTCCCTCCCTCCTTCCCTCCTTCCCTCCTTCCCTCCTTCCCTCCTTCCCTCCTTCCCTCCTTCCCTCCTTCCCTCCTTCCCTCCCTCCCTCCCTCCAGCATTGAAAACAACAATTAAAAGTGGCAGCAAAATAGAGTATGGAGAAGATTTTTAGCAGGACTGAAGATCTGTTTTACAGTATCTTATTTCCTGTTTGGAGTAATTGTTTACATAATCCATGGTGTGATCAGATGTTTCTTTAATGCATTCACAATTACTTGGCTTATTTTACATAGTGAAGGATCATGCTATGTTATGTCTCATCACACTGTTAGTGAACAGAACACAACACTGGAAATGAAACATGACAGTTAAATGGCAAAAGACAAATACTTGGTTTAAAATTAAGAATATACTATTAACTTAATTAGCAACTCGCAGCACTTTGCAGGTTTTATTTACAAACATGCTGGGCCAAATTCTTTGCTCAGTTGTAACCATGCAAACACCTACTGTATATGTCTGAGAGTTAATTTTCTGCTGTGTTTGCACTTCATTTTTATAGAGAGTGTCAGCTATATTCCTTTCCGAGGTGTAATGACAGAAGATGAAATGTGATTAAGATGGGGATTGAGCAAGAAGCATATTGAAGGCACCAGTGTGAGGTATGTGACTGCAAGCAATGAACAAAGAAAGCGTGGTTGAAAACAAGGCTGAAAGACTCAACCCAGTTTCATGAGTTAAGGGATTATGAATGAATCTGAAAAAAGAGGAAGGAACTGATATAATGAAAGGGATTCTTCCCTGGCAGTCATTCTCATGCATGCAGCCTTTATGCAGAGGCAGTGACTTCTCTGGCTGACCTTGGCTTTGCTTTTATGGTCATTTTGAAGAAAAAGGACCTTTGAGCCAATGCTCACCAGGCTCAGAAACACTTTTTCAAAAGAGGCCACACATAAATCTTACTGGAAGGCAAGGGGACATAGACTGTGGTAGGCTGTGGTGTCATTGAGGTGTGTCTGAGAAAGTTAACCTTGTTAACCTGAAAACCTGGGCCATCACCTGGCCCTGGTGAGATTGCATATGTGTGTATGTATGATAGTGGGTGTTTCTATTTATCTTCATCTACCAGCATCTACGAGTCTTGTCCTGTCTTGTCAATTTCTCTTCTGAAAGTTCACACTGCCAGGCTTCTGAACAATCCAAATCCTGGGAGACAGGCCTTCACTGTTGTTCTTTGTCAAATACACAGTCCTGTGGGAAAAGGATGCAATAAACCCACAGAAAATCTTGAGGATGGAGTATTGGTACGTGCTTCATATCATGAGATGTATGTATTTATAACAACTTAAAACCAATGTGAAAGGGTGTACTGTTCTCACCTACCCTACTTCTTCTTAAAAGCACATGAAAAATGCAGCCATTCTTTCAGAAGGTCTCTGTCAAAACTGGTGACTTTTTTAAACTTTGTGCTTTCTATAGTTTTTAGCATATTAATAAAGGATTTTAGCTTAAGTAATTTCCTGGAGAGTAACTGTTATAAGAGACAGAGGGAAAGGTTCTGATGAATGCAAAATTGCTATGCATACTACATTTTAACATCCCCTAAGAAAATGTAAAATCACAGCTCTTCACAAGGAAGAGCAGTTAAACTGTAAGGCACTTAAAAATGCTTTCAGAAAAGTTTGATCTTAGCCATTATTTTCGTTCATTAAAGAAAACGAAGTAATTACTTTTTAAAAATAAACTTGCATAAGCATATTGCCAGTTGAAATACACATAGTATGAGTACTTATAACTGTTTTTCAAAAAGGCAGGCAGGATTTAACTGGGTGTTTTTTTCTTGTAAAACACTTCAGGTCTGTTTTCATGATAGGTTCAAAATTCTCAGCAGCTATCTTGTTGTGTGACAAGAGTTTACAGCATTAGTTTCACCAGACAAGGACTGGTGGAGTAAAATTAGTCATGTATGTAAATTATAATCATGCTGAATAGTTGTATGTGCTCATTTAGCCATTTTAACAGTGTGTGATGTTATCCTCTCTGCAGGACTAATAAGCATTAGCCATAATGAGGTCAGTCAGTCAGTCAGGCATTATCATGGGATTTAATTGGGACACTGGTCTCTGCTGAAGTGAAAATTAATAACTTTTGTCAATGTTCTGGTGAAATGTTCTGTCTTATTAAACTATGAGGGTCAATTAGAAAGCATTATGTAATAAAGTCCCCAGCAGCAGAACTCAAATTGAGTTATACCACAGTCATTATTCCAGGACGATTGCATTTGAAAATGGAAAACCAGCATGCCATATGGAGGGCGCAGGTTATATTTACAAGCATTGCATGTTAAAGCTTCGGCAAGAAGGAAACAATTAAATGTAATACTGAAATAAATCAAAGCACTGAAAGTGCCATGGTGTGCCAGGCGCTTAATATAGCCAGCATACCCCTAGATGCAGCTAGGCAAAATGGCACCTGTTTATAAGCCTTGTTTGGGTTCTGTCAGACAACGTCCTCCCTCTGGATTGCTCCGATGATTCAAAGTCTGGGGCACACCTGGAAGGCTCAGCCAGGCACATTGACTCATATAAATAACAGTTTATTGTATGGCTATTAAGACCAGAGATTGCTTTTATTAAAGTGCAGTTATCATGATACATCAAATTAAAGAACTTTTAAAGCATGTTTAACGGCCTCTGATATTCCCTGTTCGGTCATGTTTTACAGTACTTTAAATGGGGGAGATACAAAGACTCTGTCGGCTCTAGTGTCTAAAGTCAATGCCAGCAAAGATGCAGAGAGGCCAAGAGGGAGGCAAGTAGGTTTTATAGGGACAGTGACAACATCAGAGGAATGCACAGTTGGTCACTTCACTGCTTCTAAGGATTCTTTCTTAACAAAAAATTATTAGTATCTCATGCAAAGCTCTTTCCCCCCAGAATTTACATTCCAAACACAGTTGGAAATAAGTAGTACTATGTAATCATGGAATTGTTAATGTTGGAAAAGACCTCTGAGATCATTGACTTCAGCTGGTAACCTAACACTGCCATGTTCAAGACTAAGCCATTTCCCCAAGTGCCATATGCCTTTTAAACACTTCCACAGAGGGTCATTCCACCACTTTCCTAGGCGGCCTGTTCCAGTGCCCAACCACCCTGTCAGTGAAGAAATTTTCTCTGATATCTAGCCTAAACCTGACCTGGTACAAGCTGAGGTGTTGGAGTACCCACACATTGAATAGGAGAAGGGCTGCTCATCCTCTGCTGTCACGCAAAGACTCCCCATGAATTCATGCCAGAGCTGTGCCTTGCTTGGGGTGACACTGGGACCGTGGCCCCCAGATTCCTTCTGCAAGGGGAGGACACTGGTGCTACTCTTGGGAGGACACACCAGGCAGGGTGTCTGCCCTTCAGTGGCTCCCTCCTGAATTTCTATATGCTGCATGGTGCAGCTCCAAGACTCAGCAGAGCTCTGAAAATCCACTCAGCATCGGCCCCGCCAATCCAGAGGGCTCACGGCCATCTCCTCTCCTGCCAAACCAGAGCAAGCTGGGATCTCCAGGAATGGGTCTTCCAGGAGTTGACGGACCTCCCGCTTGCTCTCTCACTGCAGGAAACTGCAAGCCTCCCCGCAGAGAGACGTTGTGCTGGAGAGCCGTCCCCAATCTGTGTTCCAATTATTATTCACAGATGTGAGGATGATTTTCTAAAGCACTCATTGTTTGGCCTAGCACAGCTGCCAGAGACAGCCACAGCATATCTTGCCCTGGATTTTACAGAGCAGTGGATGAATTGTGCAAGGGCTATGCATTTCTGGGAGCCATAGTCCTGAGGGTGAGCTCTGATCCTAGCTTCTGTTACTGCAGAAAGGGTAATACCATCCTCACTGGGAGGATGTGGTTTTTTGTTTTTTTTTTTTTTCATCTGCAACTTTACAGTCCCACAGGATTTTACCTGATTATTGCTGACAGTGCAGGCTAGGTTAATTTTTACTGAGGGTTTTGAATAAGCTGAACTGAAGCTCTGTTTCACTTAGAACTGTTCAATTAGGGCCAAGCATGTGATTTCCAACTTAGCTGTAAACTGACAAGCAGAATCAGGCATGATTTTCCCCTTGTTCATTCCAATTTGATGACAGCATGGCTTACGTTGACTGTTTTGCTGTTGCTTCTGATTTACACTGGTGTGAGAAGAGACACAGGCTTGTTAGCAACCCATCCCTCATGGAGTGAGAACATTTTGCAACTTAGATCAGAGAAGCTGAAAATGTCAATATATTTGATAAGCATTTATGAACTGAGCCTCAGTGCTACCCTCAAGAGATCCTCTATGGTGGAGAAAGGTCATCAACTAGACCATTAAAGAAGCACTACTAAGTTTAGATGCTTTATTTTTCATTGCCAACTTCACATCCTAGGTTGGGACAAAAATCAGGCATCTCTTCAGCTTTCCTCCTGATGATGATCAAGGTTGCTGAAAACCCCTCTGTCATAGTCCCAGTGCATTGGTAAATGTCTCTGACAGCCAGGTTGTCTCCAGCAAGGCAGTTGTTCTGGCAAGACTGATTCCAGCACGTAGACCTGGCCATATGCAGTTCTGTGCCTGAACCACAAGACTGTGCTTTCTTCCCTTCAGATACTGCAGGAATGCCTGTCAGCTTTCCTCTCTCTTTAGCCCTTTGTAAGTCACCTTATCTCTGATTTTCTTTCCTGGACAGGAATAACATATGCAGAACTTTTCTGTTTCTGGCAGGCATGGTCGTGTGTTTTATGTTAGACTCACATCTACACATGTGCTCACACAAACATGCATACACACACATCCAGATATACAGATATATATCTCTACACCCACAGATGCATGTGCCTTCGTGCTCACTTGCGGAACACCACCCAGATGCAGTGGCTCCAGTTTGCCTTTTGAAAGCAATTAGTATTTATTATTGTAAGCATTTTCAACATAGGGAATGCTTTAAAGACAACAGCCCTGCTAATTACTTTCAAATGGTGAATATCAACATTTTCACGGTGGTGCAGCCTAGGCTGGGATGCATGGATGCAGATGCCCTCAGCTTCAACATAGATAAGTGCACATTCATTCACAAATGGACAGACATACATCTCACTTCACCTCCTCACTGAAAAACCCACAGACATTTCCCAAGGAAGTTGCTTTATGATTTTCAAGTGCACAGGACATCAGAACTTTTAGTGTCCCTCTGTATTTTCCCCATTAAAAAAAATAAATTATTCTTATGAGAATAGTGTCAGGCGCTTTTGTTATTGTTGGAAAGACTAAGTTCTTGGAAAAGTGCTGATTCTCTCTAGTCATTTTGCACCTACAGCGTTTAGGAGACCTTAATACAAAGCAGTGCCAGGTCTCAGTGCTGGGCTGCCTGCTTCATTCTTTGGCAAAATGATAATATTTTGGCAGAAGTGCCCTATGTTAACAAAGAAAAGTTTGATTAATCAGCAGGAGGGAAGACTTGGGAGAAAAGGCAGTGGGAAAGAGAGAGAGCAAGAGACAGACATATTCTAAAAAGCCTAATCAGTTTTAAAACAGCTTTAAAAAGGAATAAAAATTCTTAAATCTCTTTGATGACATTCAAAGAGCCTTTTTTAATATATGAGAAGGCACATTCTAAATTCTTAACACTGCTAGTGTCACCAGTCCTTTTTTCCACTAAACCATTTTAATTCCATAATTTAGAAGGTCTTGAAAAGTAGCAGGATCAAACTGCAGTGTAATTGGACACACTGTGCACTTCCAGTGTGAATTTGGGTCCCTGGTAGGCACATGAGATTTCTTTCTTTCTTCTAAGATCACATAGAGTGTACTCATTTGAAAGGAGAGAGATGCAGCAGCAAAGTAAGCTTTTTATAAGGTGGATTAGCTAAGTGTGCTGCTGGAAAACACTTGGCCATTTATTTGGCACTGATGGTTTCTTTGTGATGGGAGGGAACACTATCGACAGGGAAATCAATGTGGGTTTACTAAAGAAGGCTGAGTGATCAGGGAGCAAAGAAGAAGTCAGACAGGAGTGGCAGCCCTCTGTGCCTCCTTCAGAAACAAACAGACCCAGACATTTTAGTTTCTTCTACTGCTTTTCCTGCTTTTCACAACCAATATAAAATGTCTTTCTGCTCAATTATTAGCTCTGCTGATCCGAGCACTGCCATAAGTGAAACTTTGGATGTCGTCTGTTTCTGCAAAGCTAGGTGCAGTTTCAAGCCTGGGGTCCTACAGGGCTTTTAGAGACAGAAGGCAACAAAGACAGAGAGTGGGAGAAGAGAAACATCTGAACATCTGCTGGAAAATCCTAACTGGCTTGTTCAGCTGAGTTCAGCAAGAGCAAAAGCAGAGGAGTTGGCAGGTGTCACCACATTGTAGATGGAAATCACTGCAGATGATCTCAAGATATAAATAAGCATGTTCTGGACATTGCCTATACCTCCTTCCCTCAGACTTTTTTTGCTTCTTAGTGACAGCAACTTTATTGTGTGATAGTTAGCTCTGGGGAGGTATTAAAAGAGCCAGGAGCAGGCTGTGCATGTAAGCAAATAGCTGCATGCATCAAAGATGCCCTATCATAGTACATACTGTTTTCTTCAAAATTACTCTGGGGGTGAAAAGTAACAAAAACTACCAGTCTTCCCTTCAGGAGTGCAAATACTTACCTCTCAGATAAACTTTTGAAGGATCAGGGTAAGGAGAAGAGTTAATAACATTGCATCCTTTTTTCTCCTGAATTTGTACAATATGAAAATACGTTTTCACTAGGTGTTCCTCTCCCTCTCTCTTCCCCCGGTGCTCCCCCTGCTAATTCTCTCTGATTGTATATATTTGTTCACCTCTGTCTCAGGTGTTCAGTGTCCCTGCCACTATAATATCAGTGGATTTCACACATATATACCTAATTTTAAAGAGAATCTCTTAGCTTATTCATTCATTTTCCCTAAACGTACACAATTCCTGGCAAAAACTTTCAAATCTAATCAGTCAGCAACACTAGTCAGGGCTTTTCACCATTTGCTCAGCAGTTCACAGGGATGTTGGCTTCATATACTTTCCCACTGTACCATCTCTGTTCCACAGCCTAGCTGACAGGCTCTGGACAGCAGGACAGCTAGATCCAATAAATCTGAGACCTGTCTAGGTGCTTCATTTATCAAGAGGCCTAATTTACCCAGGCCCTTTAGACTAATTGCAGATTTGTAAAAAATGCTGATAATGTAGAACAGTGCATTGTGAATGTCCCTTGCCATATTTCTGCTAATGTGTTTCATCTGGAGTACATAAAGAGACAGGGATGCTGATTTTAGACACAGCACTTTGGGGCTAATCCAGTTAAATGATTATCCCTAAAAATCTGCAGTGATGTCATTTTCCCTATAGAACTCTGCCAGTTGCCTTGTTTGCTTTATTGTGAAAAGTGTGTGATCCTGGGCTTTAGAAATTCCCTCTATATTTTTGTTCTAATGCATTGTAAGTCTCTCATCCCACTCTCCCAGCTACCCATCCCTTTTTCTATATAATAACCATGTTGACAGAAACTCTGGCTTGGACTGTTGGCTTTTGTGTGTACACAGATAAGGAAGAGGTACACTCCTTTGTTTGAAATATGTAGATATATGCAGGTATCTATCTTGCTTTTCTCAAAGCACAATTTCTGGTCTTCATTCCCCTAATTTCTCATTTTTCTCCAGAGACTACTATTCCACTGTGTTTTGGTCACTTTTACTACCAACACTTTGCTTATATTTGGCCCCCTCTTTTGCACTTTGCTCCAAGATTCATTGCCACAACTATTTTCTAGGTTTCTCATCTTCCTATCCATCTTCTGTAATGCCAAAACGCTGCTTCTCAGATTAGCAGCAAACTCAGCTTCTGTGTTCTTTCTCAGATATCTTCTTCCTTTCCTTTGGTCCTGTAATTCCTTTGTGCTTTCATTTGTGTTCCAGGGAACTCCAATTGTGCACACTCTGACTCTCTTTATTGTGATCAGAATCCAAATTTTGTTTAGAAAAATCTCTCTGTCATGTAACCAATACAGTGCACCCATTGATCCAGGGGCCAGCTGACCTGTAATGCAAAACACTAACAAATGACTATATAATAATCATTATCATTATTATTATTACTTAAAAAGATATTTTTTATAAAGCATCCACACAATTTTCACTGATAGCTGAGGGCAGTGGCTAGGCAATTCTAAGTGGGCTTCACTACTCCATTGATATGCTAAGTTTTTGCAATGTGGATTTTGAGGGGACACCAGGATCTGGAATAAGAAAAACATCAAGGCATCCTTATTTTTCAGGAACTGGCTGTACAGGTCTGGGATAAGACAGCTTCAAGAATTTGGCACTATAATATTACAAAGCTTTTATCTTATGATATTTATCTGCCATAAGGTTCTTCATAAGGCTTCCCTGCAGGTGGAGGGAAGTAGTAGGAATGTCTTCTCAGGTATCCCATCAAGGCTGTATGTGATCTATCAGTGTTCAGCAGGCAGATGCAAACAATTCCCACTGCTATGGTGTTAACAAGGAGCCTGCTTTAAAAGTTTTCTCCTGGTTTGTTTTTTTTTTTTTTTAATGCCCCTCAAGTATAACCTAAGAGTTCAATGAAGTTAGTATTTGATGAGATAAACCCCGTCCAGACAAGGCAGGTGAATTGTCAGAGTAGAACACAGAGAGACCTTTTAGGACAAATAATGTAAGACACTGTTTTCTCTCAGGATGGGAAGATCCTCTCTCAGGGAAGTCCCTAATACCTGGGGACTGTCACCTAAGGGCCACTCGGGACTCTCTGCAAAGATCCTAGGTAAGCTTTCCTCTTACTATGTTGCTTCTAAGTACTTTAAAAAATGTTTTATGCAATCATGCTGCAAAATGGAATAAACCAGCAGGATTCTTAACTAGAAACAGTGAAAGAAGAAAAGTTAGAGGCATAATTTACAGTTATGGGATTAAACACCCCAAAGTATCCTTCTAGCCAAAAGCTCAGCTCTGCCTAGCACTGCATTCATTAGGTTGATGCAACATATATCCTGTGTATCATGATTCCAAAATGGGTGTCAGACAACATGTATGCACAAGCACACCGTGAGAACCTCATAGTTCTCATTAGGGCTACAGGGGTAAAAGGGAACTATCTTAGAAATATCTTTTGCCCCTCTCCAAAAACTGTCCTTGTAGCTGTGTAATCTGGATAATCTCCACTTCTAGACTCTTGCAGGCAACTTCTAGACTGTTGAGGAGCATTCAAGGGGGAGATAGAAACTAATGAAAGTCTGGCTGACATTTTGATCATACTCATGCATTTATCAAGATTATCCCAAAGGCATATGTCACAGGAAGAGAGTAGTTTTTCCATATTAAAGATGGCATTAACCTTCTATCCTGTCTTGCTCCCTTTGCTATTCCCAAACTCTGTAAATATTTCAGATGTCTTCTGCCCCACTCCTGCACCACTTGGCAGTAAAAAATGGCAAGACGATGAAAAACTACAATTTAATCCACATCATTTTCTGTCTCTAAGGTAATTAATTTTCATTAATTTCTTTGTGCTTAGAGTCAAAGGTAGCTGATTGTTAAACACCCACTTCAAGCTGCTCTTCTGCCTCCCAAAGATGCACCAGAGCTCAAATAATCCTGATACAAGCCCCTCAGAACTTGCATCAGTCAGTGTCTGTTCCATTCTGTTTTTCATGTTGCTTTGCCATTCACAAATGTGTTGTGGGCAAAGTTAAATAAATAAATGATCTTTTGAAGAGGGGTTGGGACTTTGGGGAAAAAGCTTTTTTTTTTTCAAGTCTGGGGTGGTGTCAATCCACACTGATAGCTGAGAAATGTTCACTACTATTAACTTTTACCCATTTGCCCACCCTCCATCTGTGAGAATGCTGCATTAAATAGTTGTAGAGGGACTGTAGCTCTGTACCAAAATATTTCACCAGGAGATGAGAGAAATCACTGAGCAACTGACAAAGAGTTTTGGTAGTAAATTATATAGTAGATGTCATGGAAAGTCAATAGGAATCTTATTGTAGCTCTCAACAACAACATATACATATTAGTAAGTCCTTATCTGCAAATACTTTAATTTTTAACCTATCAAAAGGAGGATATTCACCCTGACTAGGGATTTTGACACTTTACTCTGCCTTATATAAACTTTACAGCTAAATCCTGGACCATAATCATGTTGTGCCAAATCAGGACACTTTAAGACAAGTTCTAACCCAGCCACTCAAAGAACTGTCACTTACTACGTGAGAACAGTGGCTCTCATCAGAACCAAGACATGAATATTTTGTGTCCCCAAAAGCACCAGTAAACCAAGCAGACCACAACTGTGTCTTAGAATGATTCGACTTCAAAGTAAAATGAGTCTATATGTCGAGAAACTAGGTAACAGAAAAGAAAAATTATGATTTGAAGCTTCAGAAGTGGTTTTCCTGTGAACATTTTAGGCTGTATATAAGTAGAAGAAAATCATAGCGGCAACAAGTTTTTTTTTTTCTTATATTGATTTTTGTTACATTTCTGGTGACTTACTGAGCAGGTAGCCAGAAGCAATTTATAAATACAGTAACACCAGCAGACTCCAGAGCACTAGTAGAAAAGTACTACAGGTTGTACACAATACAAGAATAATTCAGTGCAATTGCTCCACCTTACCTATGTGGCTGAAATTAAGCACTAGCCCCCTAATTTCAGTGACTTAGGGCATTTTCTACTGACTTAGGAACTGGGTTGAAGTACTTTCAGCAGTAGACTTCAGTTAATTTTTTTCTGGTATGAAAGTGAAAGAGTTAAATAAAATGCAGGTTATCATTTTACGACATTTTATTAAGAATAACATTATACTTGGTTAAGACTGTAATTTTTCTTTGTACCTATTTGTACTGTCAAAATTCTTAAAATTCCATCTGTCTTTCAGAAAGTCCACTCATTACCTTGCACATAAGTTTACAGCTTGAGTAGAAAAGAACCCAGCAAAATCAGTAAATTAAGTTCTCTTCGTACTTTCACTGATGGAAGTTTTAAGCAATTTCAGAGATGGAATTGATTGAAGTTATAATACTATTGATGAGCTTTCATACCTTATGAGATTATATATTAATGTAAGATTATTGCCTTTCACATGGATTTCTGGGGCCAAAGTAAGCAAAATACCTTTACTCAAGTATTTGTTAATATAATTCATTTATTTGTCCTTGCAAGACAGCATGAGAAAAAGCAGAAAAGTATTTGGAAATGCTTTTTTTTACACCCAGAACTCAGAAAATGGAGTTGCCTTTTAAGACTGGTTGTTAAATTTGAATCCCCTAAATTATAAGTACAAATAATATATGTAAAGTTTGACCTCCAGACAAAAGAAGAAGGATGTGAAAACTCAGGAGACTGAAACTCAGGAGCACAAGAAGCTCTGCCCACACATCTTGGTGAGCAGGATACAGAAGTTGCTCCATCTGAGAATGAATCCTGCATAGCTTCTGCTAGTAGAACTGACCAGAGAAAATGAAAGAGCCTTTTCTTTTAGATGGTTGAAATGCATGTTTTGGCAACTCTTACTATCTCTCTTCTTACTGAGCAGACTCCCTACTGCACCTCTCCCTGAAGACTTGTTAATCAGTGTCAACCCAGTGTGGTCATTCCCATGCATACACTGGTTGAACCTGACCCCAGCTCAAGTGGGGAAGTCCCAAGAGACACTTGTGTCACTGTTGAGGGACACACCCTGTGTCACTCACAGGGACCAAGTGGTCTGCAAGACTCATCCTGCCTGAATCCAGACTGCAAGGGGGAAGGCAACAGCTGGGACGTGAAGGCAGAGAGCATGAACCACAGCCAAAAGTTCAGTGGAAGAGGTATCTATTATTCATACAACTGTTTCTGTATTAAGGTTTTGGTACCTTCTCAAACCCTAAAATTTTATGTGTTCTGTGCATAGCTCTGGAATTAGCAATGGCCAAATATTGCCAGTTAGAAAATCCAACAACAGTTTTCACTGATTCAAGACATTTCCGGAGAAGGGCTCAAGATAACTATGCTTCTTACTATACAAGAGATGCAAGACTGTTTAAATAAGTTCTGAGACTACTCTCAATATCTGGCTAAAGGATTGAAACTAAATATGCATACAGGTGGATAAAAAACTTTTGTCCTGATTTAGTGACTTTGTTTTCATCCTTGATTAAAAGACTGAAACAGGTATACGGAACAATCAGATTTAATTCCATTCCTGCTCTTTCAGCTTTTCAGCTGGGTTTATCTTGATATGTTGAGAACTTCAAAAGGAACGCTGAATTTTGAACCTCTAGATGTCATTTTTATTCAAGCATGATAGCTGATGGCATTTCACCTCCTGAGCTAGAAATTTTCAGGTAGCTGAATTTCCTACTATCATATTTTATCCTTACGAGGAAATGTATGAAAAACTAGAAATTTTTTTAAGGACAGATGCAGACTCAGCTCACAACTCCTGGAAGATTTTCACTCCCACAGCTCTTCCTGTTACAACAGCTCTTTATTCTTGAAGGTGCTGGGCCCTCGCACCTCAAAGATTCTTTGACGTGTAGAGAAGTCTCTCTGCTTGCAGCTGCAGGAGTCAAAACCTACCACCAACTGGTCACTAATGCCTTAGGCTTTGGACCCAGCCTTTAAATCTTTGCTTATGTGTGTCATCTTGATAAAGTTCCATGGGACAACTCATATGAGTAAGTGTCTGAACAGCTCACTTTCTTTGTGTTGCTTGTTAGTGCTTGTGTGCTTTGATATTCAATGTGTCTAAATCACCACACAGCATTTTATTTTTATTTTCATAAAATACTTGAATTAAATTACACTGATATGAAATATGCCTCTGGCCCCATGCAGATGTTTCCAAAAAGCCTAATAACAAACAGATCACAGATCAGAAGATCACATGTTCTTACAGTCATTTCCAAGCCCAACTGCTTTTCAGAGTTCTGATTACAAGAAAAGCCATGCTGCCGATGTTGCTTTAACTGTGATGTTAAAATGAAAACTCATTGTTGCATCCCAGGGGGATTCAGGAACATTGACTGTGCTGCCCATCTGAAATGGTATAATGTTCTCTATTTCTATCATGTGGGTATCAGTTCCAAGTTGGAAACCAGCCTTCTCTCATAATTCAAGCTGGGGCTATACTGATGCAAACCTTCTCAGATATTATAAGCCAGTATGAGCTCAAAAAAAGAATTCACTGCTCAAGGCCAAATAGCTTCAAAGCTAACAATCCTCCAGAGTCAGTGTGAAAGTGTTGAAACTGTCAATGTCAACTTACACCATGCATAGTGAGTGTAAAACTTCAATAATGACATCATGGAGAAAAGGACAAAGGGCAGGCACTACACAGAAAAGTGCCAGTGCTCTTCAAATCTTTGAAACCTTCAAGGATTTATCTGGACTAACACTTCTACACATAGTCATTGGGGTCTTAGGCTATACTGATTAAGGATTTAGCTTATTCAAAGGCTCTCACTGATAGCAAGGATGACAAGGTTTCAGCAGTTATATTGGATTCCATTAGCTTTCACTTAAAAAAAACATACCCCAAAACCCTCAGGAACCAGGTCTTTTTTTCTGCCTCTGATTTTCTTTCTTTGAGTCAACCTTTATTTTTTCCCTTAACACACACACACATGCACACATCCACACATGCATGCACACGCACATTAATATATATTAATGTGTGGGTTTGAATCACAAACAGGCTTTGCAGCACTTGTGCTCTCAGTTCTCAGAATGCAGATCCCAGAAGAATTGAATCAATCCTTCAGGAATTCCCTGAAGCCCCACATAACATGTTCACTCATTTCAGCTGCACTTAGGACAACAGATACACTTTTAAAAGGGGGAAAACATATCAGAGAAGGAGGGAGGGGTGTTCTAGTTTAAAAAAAGAAATCAGATAATCAAGAGAGAAATTAAAAAGTGAGACTCTGTGGTTTTGATATAAGGGGTAAGTACCTATCCTAATGCTTTTAGTGCAAACTGCAGAAATAAGTGTTATGGAGGACAGGCATGCTTTCTGTCTAACTAGAAAAGAAAGAGAGTCAGCGAGTCAGATGAAGAGCAAAGAGATGGAAGACTTGAAGAAGGAACTGTTTTCTCTGTCCTCCCTCTCTTGTTTGTCAGAATTGTAAAAGAATCCATGTTGTACTGTGCAGACATGCAGTAAGAGCTGCAGCCTCAAACTAAATATATTCTAAATATCTTGGAAAGAAACAGCAAGTATCATCTGTTGTTAAACACATGGCAAAAGAGGATGAAGAAAGATTACTTAAATATTATTTAATAATTTAATTACTCTCCTGTTATTCAAGAACTTGTGACAGAGTACTGGATGCAGGCCATCCAACTCAACCCCACGCCTGAAGCCCCAGCTCATTCCTCATTCTTGCATTTCTCATTTCTATTTTCTTCTAGTTCTGCTGTAGGTATCACCAGTTTCTTGTCACCTCACTAGCCCCAGCACCCCTGGCACATTTCAGTTGCTTAACACAGGACTTTCTGTGGTGCTGTGTAATCCATTCTGGAATCTGTGCAACCCATGACATCTGTAGGGAGCTGGCAGATCTGACACAGGGCCTATGGAGACTTGGGGCCATCTAAACCGGCAGGTGCAAGCCAGACAGTGGCTGAAATGGCACTAGATGTCCTCATTTGGCAGCAGAAGCGTTCCATACATCAGTGTTGCTTCCCTGAGGACCTGTAGGGACTGTTGCACAATATTGCCTGCTGCACAAAAGATCCTGATCCCACCCCAAAGTCATGAGCGATGGATAAGTGTTTCTGAAATATTAGCTCAGGGACCCTTGTGCCCACTCTTACACAATTACCTAGGACATTTTTTAGGATTACCTACATTGTCCTGGAAAGAGAGTGTACTTGTTCCAGAGTCTGAGCCATTTAATGACACAGTTGACAATACAGCACAAAACTTTTTTTTTAAGGCATCTTTGTTTACTCTGTTATTACAGCCCAAGTAATTTTCTGCGTATCAATTCCACTCATGCTAGTCAAAAAAGGCTTTTCAGGAAACAAACCAGCTGAGAGTTGTTCCTTTGCGCACAGAAGAATATGAGGTGGGAGACAGTGGAGGGAGCTTCAAGTTAATGCAGCCTTACCTAGCTCCAGAATGGAAAATAGTAAATCTAGATCTGTGGGTTACTCAGCTCAAGGTAGTAAGTTATACTTAGAGGCAAGGTTCGTTTTTTAAATATAATTATCCTACCTTGGAGACCTGAGGCAGTAATACTTTGTGGGATACATCTGCAGGCCCACACTAGCACAGAGGGGCTCTCTGATACTCTGGGCAGCAGCAGCCTGGAGATACTCTGTGTGGTTTGCAGGTTCACCTGGAAATGGAACCAATTCACAGCCACAGTGGGCACCTTTAATGTGGAGTTTCTGCAGACAGATTCAGATCATGGGATGAATTCTGAAGTAATTGGTCTGAGGTACCCTGCCTCCTGTATCACTGTCATTCTCAGCCCCTCACAGAACTCACAAATTTGCTACTGAGATGTGGACTCTCTTACTCCAGGTGCACCAAAAGCCATTGTCTTGGGGCTTATGACCTCTGGGTTTTAAGCAATATCCCAAGGGTTTATTTTCCCCTTTCTTGTTGTTGTTGTTAACTTTAACTGTTTATTTTTCTTGGTGCCCTTAAAAACGAAATCAGCATGAAAGGATAGAAGGGGCGAAGCGTTATCACAACCATGCAAGTGGACAAGAACAAGGGGGAGGAGGGAATACTCTACCTCTTTTACGAGCTGCTCTCTTCTCTGCTAATGCACTGGTTTTGCTGAAGGGACTGCACCACAACGCTGAATTTAAACTTTTATGAGAAAGGTTTCGTGCATATTCTGTGAAGTGATCTCTTCAAACATATTTCCTTTTGGGGTCGCTATAGTGATTGTGTACCCAGGCATCCACAGAGCTAGGTTAGCTGCTGGACTGTTATTTCACTCACTCTGACTTTACATCCACATTAGGTCACTGACTTCCTTGGATCTCTCCCCAGCTTGTATAGAGAGATTAGAATGGTGCTGTTCTGGAGGGGGCTGCTTTTTCATTTTTCAATAAGGCATATATAGCATGAGGAACCCACAGCAAAATCAGAACATTGGTCTTGCAATTTAAAACTGTAATAGTTAAGTTTCATTATGAGAGAAGAATTTAGACACTTGAGTTTCTTTTCCTGGGGTAATTCTTTCATTTTTTTGACAAATTTCCTACTTTGTGGTGGCTAGGAGCCTACTTGGTGGACCCTTTCTTACCAGAGCTTGTGACTTAAACAGTTCCACTGTTGAAGGACTTGCTGAAATCCTCTGCTATACCTCTGCAAAGAACAAAATTCTTCTCGGGGCAAAGAGCAAGCACAATGTGAGACTGCATTTGAATGCCACAGGAGGTATAAATACTTTTTTGTGACTTGCAAATCTGTACCCATTATTCCATAAAAGGCATCAAACATATTGTTTCTGCCTAGGTAGCATTCCATAATTCCATCCAGCTGGAAGAAAAGGAGACCAGACAAAAAACAGTCAAACTGAGGGCGTCTGCTTCACTGATAATACCTCACCATTAATCCACTAAAACAGCTCAGGCACATCAGAATTTTAAGAAACTCCTGCCCCAGCTAATGCTTTGTTCTGATGCAAAGTTTTAAAATGAATTCTGCGCAATATAATTCAGGCTTCAGCCTGAATTCCCCTCACTCTCTGCTGTTATCCCAATATCTGGCGTAGGAACAACACAGATTTTGAAGGTGATCTTTCACTAGCAGTGCCTTTACTTCTTCTTCTTACCACATCCCCAGTGTGACTACAAGAAATATGCTTCATATGTGATAGAGGAAGTGTAGATGGATATCTAACCTCTGAACAGCTGCGTGGAAGTCAGCCACTTTCTCAAGGAGCTGGTATAAGAGGGTAAGCATAGATAAAATACTCTATCTCCTTGTGAGCTCTCAGAAACGGAGGCGGCCCATGCCGCAGTAAGCACCTGAGAGTGGGCAGTTACTTCTTTCTCTCAGTCCTAGATCCAATGCTTTCTGATTTATTTTTCTGTGGTTAATGTCCATCACTGCCTCATCTACCTAGCTGGATCTCCTGTTACTTTTCCAGTCATTTATGAGCAATAAATAGACACACTCGTCTGGAAGCATTACATCAGCTAGGGATTTTTGAGTGACGAAGACCTTGCTAGGATTTTAGAAAGGGTGAACTGTGGAAAGCATTGAGAAGGAGTACTACAGACCAAACACATATGGTCTATCTTTTAGTTCACTCCCTTGTCAGTGGAATGACACTGAAATTTACAACCTGTCCCCACTGCCCTAATATGTTTCCTCTGAAAAAGTCTTATTAGCCTTCACAACAGCATGGCAATCTCTATTGAGAAGGCAAAATGAAAAGGCTAGCTAGATAGTGTCTATGAAAAATAGACATGGAAGAGATTAGGATATGGTGCACAATACCAGAGAGGATAGCAAGGAGCTGAGAGCAGCTGTATAGCATTCTACATCCACTTGAGATTTCAAATCTTTGCAGCAGTTTTGCAAAGCAAAGCACTCTCCCCTCAGAATGCAGTAGGACACAGGAGTATATTCACAAGACTAGTCTTATGACCCTAAGTAATCACAGTTTGCCCGTTGTGTAATGTCATCACTGAAAAGGCTGGTTGTACTAATAGGAAGTGATGGCTGATCCCATTTAGAGAAACATTTCTAAGAAGCAACAAGCGGTATAATATCAGGAGGACTTTTAGATTTCCACATCTCTTCTCCTGGGGGCGCCTGCAGATAAAGAAGAACTAGGCAGGAAAAGTAAATATTTACTTACTTTTTTTTTTTTTTGCATCACTAAGCACAGTGCTGCAAATGCAGTTGCATTTGTTCTATAAATCACATAATGACTCAATAAAAGCAAGAAAGACATGTAGCAACAAGGGAGGATGAAAGAGTGAAAAATTCTGTCGGCTAATTATGGGAACTTTGCGTTTCTCCTTTAATATGCAGGCTGTCCACAGCATGTACATGGTCATGGGCTGCACTTAACTCTCCTGAGATAAGCCCAGAGCAGCTCAGCTAAAAGAATGATTTCTCCAAATTTGTCCCCTTAGCTGAACTAAGTATACAGTTCTTATTCGTAAAAAGTGATTAGCTTGCAAATCTTACCACATCATTTACAGATGTTTTGCTGGAGGCCAAATTCTGCTTGATTTGCATAACTATTTCCACCATTGTTAGCTTTGGCTTCTCCATGACACTGAATTATGACATTATTAGAATGTCTTTGGTCCATCAGCTAACATGAAGGCCCAGTAAAATATGTTCTATACTATATATGTTATCTCATAAACAACAAAGAGTCAGTGTGGAAAAATGAGTTGCCCACAGTCACAAGAAAAATTATCATCTGTCAAGACCTGCCAGTTCCTAAAAATCATGTTTATACTATTCTTCTCTTGATCTTCCATTTCAAAGTCTAGTTGAGATTTGCACTGGTGGAAAAATCTTGTGGCTTCTCCTTTCCTGAACGTCCATCACAACCCTACTGTATTGCTGTTGGGAGAGCGTGTCTCTACAAGTTGTACTTAACTATCTTCTGCACGCAAATCCTCAGCAGCATGTGTCCCACCCAGAAACAGCTGCAGCATGCATATGATCTTGGAAATGGGAATTACTCCTACTGATCAGCTTTGTTCAGGAGTCTATGTTCACTGAGAGCAGTATCTTTGGATACAGCTGAGTTCTGTGGTATTGGAGCTGAAAGCCTCCCCTTCTCTGGATGATATGGATGAAGTACTCAGGTTGCAGTCATCATCTTTCTGAAGCTCTTTCCAGTGCAATGTCTGCATCAAGTGGTATTAGGCCCTGATAACAGAAACCTGAACCAGAAAATTATTTCCCTAAGCCTGGACTAATCCTCCATGTCCCTTCAGTGCCGTGCCTGACAGTCTGCTTTCCCCAGCAAAGACTCTATACAGAACAACAGTCATAAAGGCTGCTGTGCCTGTTAACTATTCAGACTGAATATGCTCTCACCTTCACACCCACGTCAAAAGGCATGCACACATATACTTTCTGCATGGAAAGGAAATGCTTTGCACAAGGAATTGCAATGGAGATGTAGTATTTCATACTGAAGTGTCCAGCTTGCCATCAAAATCAGATACATGTTCCACTGACTCCAGGGCTCTAAGCTACCCTTTGAAACAGATGTTTTCCCTCTTGAGTTAGGTTGGTGGCCTGCCTGTGAAGACAACAAGAAGCTAATCAAGACCTGTGATAACTGCTCTGACAAATACTCTCTCATAAACCTACTTGCAGTAGTTTTTTAAGATATTCCCCCCCTCCAGCTGCAGGGATGTGTGCCCATACATCAGGTGTTCCAGTCCATGTCTGGTGCATTAATTGCAACCACCAAGCTGTGAACTGCATCAGCTGAGGCATCGGCACACCTGCTGTTTTGTCCACTTTGCTGATCCTGCAGTGAGACTATCCCCAGTGGCAGGGATGGCACAGATAGTGAGGCCTGCATCACAGTTAGCAGATAGAATTTGATTCGCCAGGGAAGGCCTGCCAGGATCCTATGGGTACAAAGAGCAGAAATTTTTATTCAGGAAAGATATTTGCATAACATACATCAAAAGAGGAATATAAAGATATGCTTTTCCCCCATACAGCGGAAATAATAGATAGAGGCTCACCTGCTTCTTGTGCGGGCCACCTTCAGAGGCACCTGCTGATACAGTCTCATTCTCTTTTCTCTCTGAAACTCTTGTCACACAAATGAGGGGTTTTTTTATTCCTCACTCATGCCCTTCATGAAAGACAGCAGTAGTCTCCATGTGCTGTAATTGGACTGACTGGCTGGCTGATTCCTGTTCTCCCCTTGTGCAGCCCTGGAAACCTGGGAGAAAAAAGGTGGAACAACCAGCCACTCAAAAAAACCCCAGACTATTTAAAAGGTTAAGGAGTAGAGCATGAAACTTCTGTCTGTTACAGATGACTGGGCATTGCAATTCGGATGTCTTGTTCCTAATACTTCCATACTATGATTATCACAAGGATAACAAAGAATGAGAAAGACAAGCCATTCTCATTGGGAACTTTTAAAGGGGACTTTTGTGAGTTGAGTGTTACACTTTCTTTTTTTCTAGAATATGACAATGCTTGAGAAAGCAAGGTACAGTATGCTTAGCTTACACTGTCTAGAGGATCTTAAATGTTGTACATGTTCAAAAAACATTCTGGGTGTGCACACATGCACCTAAGTCAAGAAATCCTTCTGTCATTATCCTGGGTGTTGCTTGCAGTGAAAAGAGAATGCTTACACAACCTCTGTGTCTGTAAGTCTGAATTGATAATGATGTCCTTGTGTTAAAATGACAATTACAGATAATATGCAGTTAATCTTGCAGGTCAGCTTCTCCTCAGCTCAGCATGCTTCTTTCATTTACATTTGCTTCATTCTCTCCCAGATCATAAACAAAGGAGCTGCTGATTTTGGTCACCAGTACCAAAGCATTTCAGTATTCTAGTAATTCCATATATTTGTATCCTTACTGAAGTATCCTCCTTTCTTTCCCCCTTTCCTTTTTACTAACCCAACCTGCACCAGACCTTTATCTATTCTCCCCCCTCATTCTGGTCTTCCATGTTTCTCCTATGTGGGTTCCTCAGCAAAAGGCAAACATCAAGAAATTCCTCTAAATTGGGTGCACAGACTCAGCTCTCATTCATTTGGAGCAATCCGTGCTCTTGGGAATATATCCCCTCTGTGCTTCCTCCTTTCAGACATAACTACGACTGCATCTTAATCATGTTATTGCAGGGGCTAACTAGAGTTCCAGCACTCCAGAAAACTTGAGGCAGATAAGTATGTTCTTCTGCCAAAAATGTGTCAGTCAGTCACAAAATCAAAAACTCCTCCATCTAAATCTGATGCTTTCATTGTATGATTGGTGCAACATAAAGGAGGATGGAAAGTACAGATTCACTAAAAGGATGCCTTTTCGTTTTGCCCATCTCTAAAATGGGATTGTCCATGTTTTTATCAGGGGGTCAGGAGTCAGAAAGAGTAATATTTCGATTTCTTCCCACTGCTTACAATTCCAGATAAGAAGCAAAAAAAATTATTCAAAATGTATGATAATAAGGCTGTTTTTAAAACTTACAAAACATTTGTAAGCTCATAATAGCTCATAAAAGATTATATCTTCTGAGATCTGGGTTTGACTCAAACTACATTCCAGAGCATGGCTCTGTGCTCAGAGTTGTGTTGTCCATTTTTGCTTTGCGCTACCCTTAGAAACTTTGCCTATCCCAGGAATAAATTTAGTACTGAAGAACAAATAAATAAATAAATAAATAATCCCCTGCATTTAGTCATCTCTGCTTCAACCTCTAAGGCGTTGGTGAGACCAAGAATGTTGTGAAAGATGGAAGGTAGTCACTGCATTAAACAATGGGCTTAGCCCTCTCTGAGTCATGTGGTATAACTGCTAAAGATATTATGGAACAACCATCATACCTTATGCCTTGATTTTGTCAGCATCTCAAGGCTGCTGTAAGGTACACTGGCAATACTGTTGAATTGCGTCTTGTTTTCCCTCTTAGTCCTTCTGCTTTTGCCTACTCATAGGCTTAACATATTAGAAAAAATGAAAATCTTCTTTACAGTGTTTTTACTGGCTCTGCAAAGTTGATCTTTCAGGACTGGTAACTGACATATTGAATTTGGCTCTTATGGTAATTGTTTAAATGTTATAGAAGCTTTAACATGTCATCTGTTAAACTTATTGGTGATGCAGCTGTTCAACGTGCAGTATGGGCAACATTTACATGATTTACTGGGTGACGTACAGTTTTTGATTCAATAGTAATGTATTTGATTCAATAGGTGATGCATCTAATTCAACTGGGATTCCATGTAATTCAAAGGTGATGCATTTGATTCACTAGCTGATGTACCTGATTTAGAAGGTGATGGATCTAGTTCACTGAAAATGATTCCAATTCCCCCATGCAAGGTATTTACTTCAGTGTGTGATGAATGAGCTTTAATAATAATACATGTTTCTCCAATAGTGGATGTATTGACTTCAATTTATATCCCAAGCTTCCCAAATCTGCAGTGGGGTGGAGTGACACCTTGCAGCCACCATTCAGGTGAGGATCACCAGCAGTGTGAAACATTAGCCACTAATATAATGGGAGAAAATTATGTGGTAAAAGCTGTGTTTCCCAGATGAAATATTTTCTCCAGATGTGATGTGGGGATACAAATGCCCTGTCACTGCTGTTATTGCTACCACAGTACATGACAAAAATCCCCAAATCCATTTACCTTTAGTGTCATTGCTGGGATTACATACTGAGTACTTATTTCCCCAGAGTTATGTGAGCTCTCAAATAGCAGCATCTGAACTAACAGCTCCACTTACCTCATTTTTGTGTGTGCTTTTATTTTGTTAGAGGTCAGCAAATATTTAGCTCTGGTGCAAATGGGGAAAAGGGGGTTGGCAAAGAGCAGTATCACATGGGGTAAGGCATGTGGGAACTCAGGCCTGCATAGCATACTGCTAATTGCCATGTCTTCACTGGAATCATATCCTGCTAAAACTTAGGCAAGCTTCTGCTTCACAAGCATTGGTTCATTGTTTTTCAGCTGGTTATTGCCTACACTAGAAACACATTTCTGAACAGGTCAGTCTCATCATCCTGTCTCCCTTGGGCTCCACCTCTGAAATCAGTGGAAGAATCTTTGGGTGATGGTTAAGTTATTTTGCACATGCAGATTACATTTTCAGCCACAAATATGGAACCTTTGCTTGTACTCCTACAAAAAAAACCACCAACAAATCAAACCAAACCAAACCAAACCAAACCAAACCAAACCAAACCAAACCAAACCAAACCAAATTTAAAAAAAATTTGAAACAAACAAACAAACAAATAAAAAACCAAACAAGAACACCCCCAAACAAACAAGTAAACAAAAACAAACACCCCCCCCAACCAACCAACCAACCAACCAACCAACCAACCAACCAACCAAAACCTCCAAAAAGCAAGCAAGCAAACAAACAAAACAACCTGAAGCCACCAAAAAAAGCTCTTGTTGGACTTGTGTCTCTTATCTGTGCAGTGTCCAGCTCCAGAGTTGCAGATATTGTTTATTTTTTGTTCTGCACTAATGCATAGAGAGGGAATCCCATTTCAGAAGGCCTGGGATGTGTCGTGAAAGAAGATACTCTGTAAGTTTAGATGCAGGTACAGTTGATGTGCACCCATGCACACATACAAACCTGAAAGATTTCCTGTGGGATCTCAGACCTCCCCACAGAAAGCCAATTCATAGCTGAAGCAACTCTCTTCTGCTTTCCAATCCTACTTTGTGGCTGCTTCTTCCTTATAATATTTCCCTGCCCTTATCCCCAGCGAAGACCTTCTCCTCCTGCAGGGCAAAAGCAAGAACCACAGTCTATCCAATATACATGCCTCCATTTTGTGCTCCACTTGATCATGTTCCCAGAGCATATGACTCATTCTTTGTGCCCTTTTTACAGCTGTTTGAGGTGAATTCATTTTCTTCTGTGGACACAATTTTTCTTCTTGTGGCTGATATGTCTGCTTTTTAAAGCCTACTAGGCAAATAAATGTACAAGTTAGAGTCTCCAAATGCTAAAAATAATGCGTGAAATAGTAAAATAAGTATCTAATCTTAAATAAATAAATGAAAATTCTTTCATACTTTATTGCTCCAGGCTGTGTCTAGAGATGCACTGAAGTTGTTGCAGGCTTGAGCAGTCAGCTTTTTTTCTATCCACTGAGTTTTCAGGATTGAGATTCATGCACCTCCATTTGGTATCATATGTTCAGAGAGAATACATTAACACATTGGTATCTGATCTGGGGGAATAGGGCTGTTTTCCCTCCTTTCATTCCTCTCTACATTTTTCTTTCCCTTTCTTTCCTCCCTTCTCTCTAGTCATGGCAGTGACTGAAATGCAGATACCAATTGTATGAAATTTAGCAAGAGTCAGTCCTGGAACCTGGAAGGCAACCCTGGGTGTATGGACAGACTGGGACTGAGATGCTGGAAAGCAGTGCCATGGAAAGGGACCTGGGGGTCCTGGTCAGTGAGAAGCTGAACATGGGTCAGCAGTGCCCTGGCAGCCAGGAGGGCCAGTCCTGTCCTGGGGGGCATCAGGGGATTGTCCTGCTCTGCCCTGAGCTGGGACAGCCTCACCTATATGTGGTTTGGGTGCCACATATAAAATGATATTAAGCTGTTAAAAAGCATACAAAGGAGGGCCATGAGGCTGATGAAGGGCTTTGAGGGGAAGAAGTATGAGGAGTGGCTGAGGTCACTTAGTCTGCTCATCTTGGAGGAGAGGAGGCTGAGAGGAGACCTCACGCAGTTTATGGCCTTGTCACAATGGAGGAACAGAATAAAAGACACTGATCTCAGCGACCACTGACAGGACCTGAAGGAACAACATAAAGCTGTGTCAGAGGAGGTTTAAGTTGGATATCAGGAAAAGTTTCTCCACCCAGAGAGTGGTTGGGCACCAGGACATCTCCCAAGGGAAGTGATCACAGCATCAGCTGGACAGAGTTCAAGAAGTGTTTGGATGATGCTCTTAGGCACATGGTGTGATTGTGGTCCTGTGAAGGGCCAGGAGATGATGGTCCTTGTAATTCAGAGTATTTTAAGATTTTATGATGCAATGAAATCAATTTTTTGCATTTTGAGATATGCAGTGACAATCCTTTACTACACCTTAATGCCCAGTCAGTAAAACATGTATTCTCTGCTCAGAGAGTAAATGTATTAACTGTCCCTTTCTGTTTTAATGAATAAAATGAGGAGAAATGAATCTGGAAAATAAGTGGTTTAGGCCAACAGTGTCAGCTCTTACATAGAATTCAAACTTTGATTACTACTTTGAAGACTACAGATCTGCAGTGACAAACACTGCTGAAATACGAGGTAATAGCATCTCTTACACTCTTCCACTTGACAAAATACATTGACACCCCTTGTTCAATGTAACCCTTGGTAACTTAAGCAGACTTAATTTCTTAGTGATGAGAAAGCAAAAAAAATTCAGTCTCAAGTGCCTGGAATTTTGAAATATCCTGGATGTTCTAGAGAATTTAGAAGAAAAAGCCTGCAAATATTTCTTTAGTTAGTGTCTGCATATTACAGACATGTGTCTGTATAGGCAAAACAAAACCCACTATTCAATTTTCATGTCATCAGGTACCTACTCTGACCTCTGTGTGTCCTTTCCTGTCCAAAAGGATATACATTTCCTATTTCAGCTTTAGGTGCTGTGAAGATCTCCATTAAAATTAAAGGAAAACAAGCAACAGCTCTCATCTTGAAATTTTCTCCAATTTTGGGGGGTTTTCTTTCTTTCTTTCTTTCTTTCTTTCTTTCTTTCTTTCTTTCTTTCTTTCTTTCTTTCTTTCTTTCTTTCTTTCTTTCTTTCTTTCTTTCTTTCTTTCTTTCTTTCTTTCTTTCTTTCTTTCTTTCTTTCTTTCTTTCTTTCTTTCTTTCTTTCTTTCTTTCTTTCTTTCTTTCTTTCTTTCTTTCTTTCTTTCTTTCTTTCTTTCTTTCTTTTTCTCTTTTTCTCTTTTTTTTTTTTTTAAGCTTTATTTAAAATATCAAAGCATGTACCAAGGAAGGAACTCTGAGGACAAAATAGGCTATGTTGCAGAGAACATTCTGTCTGTTTACTCCTTCACAGACTAAGTGTTCAGGTGGCCTTCAAGGCCCAGGTTTCTGCAGTTAATGCAATTTTATTTACAGGTTTCCAAACACCCCTCTACTTTAACTTTTTATTTTTAATTATTATTTTAAAATTATTATTATTATTTTTATATTTTTGGGTAACAACTGAAATCTGGGTAAGAAATGGGAGAAAAGGCAAGTTGCCTTGGGGCCAGGAATGACTAGATATACAGCTAATTGTTTTGGCTACTTTTTAAAAACTTCTCCCAGGGGCTGAAAAGCTGATCCCACCAGCAGGCAGATAACCAAATTAATTTGTCAAAGGCTTGATCTGTGCCTCCCAGAGTCTTTGCATCTTACAGGGCTTGGAAGGTGATATGCAGTCTCTCTTCTCTGCCCTGTGGTTAGTTGAATGCTGCCATTTTTGCAATTACAAACCCTGCCATGTTGCACAGAGGAACTGCAGCTGCTGCTTCTTGGGATACTGAGTAAAGCATGCTTCTGCAATGGCCCCCAGAGACCCATGCACAGCACAGCTTATTGAAACAGATGGGGTGAGGGAGGTATGCTTCATCAACAAAGCACATTTGTCTAAATACAAGAAGAATGAAAGCACAGCACTTGCCACTGGTGCATAATCTTAAATCTGGTGAAGTTTGGAATGGGGGAGATGAATGCTGTGCTTGCCATGGTGTAATACACAAACACATTATAAACCCCTTCCTCATTTGTCCTTGATTTTTGAGTACATTTGCCTCTTAAAAAAATCCACAGAAAGCATCCAGGCTGCTCATATGAGCAAGCTGAGAGATAAAACAGAGCATTTAAATAACTGTGAACTCATTCTAGCTATGTCCTCTGCCACCATGTAGCAGAAGAAGTATGCAGAGCCCTCACAATGATACGTAGAAGTTGCCCATAGAGCTTCTTATTTTTGAAACCTGGAACAGAAATCCATTTTCTTTTGTGTTTCAGAGTCTTTCACTTAAAACAATGACAATTTTCACAGACATTAGAGGCTAAGCCCTGTCAGGTGTGGAGATTATCATCCCTATATGGGTGTGGAAACTACGGATTTACAGCATGGTAGTTTTAATAGGAGCCAGAGGTAGAACCTGCAAATAAATTCTGGTCTCCCACGCTTATTTGGGTCTTCAACATCTATTATTCTGCCATTAAGTGAGAGCAAGTCCATGAGTTATTAGTCAAGATCAATGAAGATCAGCAGGTAAACCTTTCCTCTTTCATGTGGTGCATTCTGTTTTGGGAACAAAGAACATTTAACTCATTGAAATTTTCCCTTTCACATTTTTTCCTCTAAGGTAAGGAAGAAATTTCATCTTTGGGACAAGATGCTTTATGGTCACTGTTATTTTTGGGCATGTGTTTACTAAAGTTACTTATTCTCTGGGTTTGGCTAAGGCTCATTGCTCTGTTGTTTCTGATAAAGTCTGGTTGTGTTAAATGCTGGTCTAGAACAGGCGGGAAGATGCAGTCTAAATCACCCTAAAACAACATGTTCAAGCATGATCCTAAATTAAAGACTAAGAAAGTCTTATTTTCCTAGATTGCTTTTTTAGTTTCTCTGGTCCCATGCATGATAACATAAACCTTCACACCTGGACTGAGATTTATCATTTGTGGGGCTTATTGGAAATTCTGCGTTCTCACTCTTTGAGTGAGTGGATTAGAATTTCTTGGGACACAGGCTCAATCAGGTCACAGAAGAAGGAATTTGATCAGGTGTAAGTCAGAACAGTGTGAAATATCTCTCAGGTAAGGGGAGGCTAAATAGATGGCTCCATCCACAAGAACTGCAGGATTTTGTGCTGGGTGTCTTTCCCCACAGCTATCTTTACGTTCTTGGGGAGGGAGAGTAAGGGTATGAATACTTAAAAGGACTTGGAATCCTGTTAAATATATCCCTTAAATATATCCCTTTCAGGTACAAAAATTGCACAGCAATAGGCCAAATTACATTTGTCTCTGGCAGACAAATAGCCATTGTCCCAGTTACACAGACTGTAGTCATACCTGAACTAAACACATTTTCACTCCTGCTCATATCACTCCTGCACAAACTGTCATCTTCTTTAAACTTGCTGAGCAATTTGAATGGCAAAATAGTATATTTTCAATAGGAAAATTATCAACAATGGTATCAGGATAGCAAAGGTTCCATAAAACTATCCCAACAAGCCAGCTGAGAAATTCTCTGGAGAATTTTCCCAGCTCTTGGCATAGGGGACATCTCAGGGATATGGCCAGGAGGCAGGGAGGAAGGAGGTGTGAACTGTGGCATAATCCTTGGGGCTACTGTTTGTTAAAACAGCCCCAAGGTTCCCCTTAATTGTGTTGTGGGCTGAACTGGCTCCTAACCAGCTGCTGGGGTGTGAGAACTACAAACATGGCAGAGGTACTTTTCTTTCCTCCTCCTGCCAGCTGCAGAAACCACAGCTCCACACAGAAAGCCTGGGTGCATGAGTGAGCCTCCCATCTCATTCTTGCAGTAGAGCTTTTGTGCTGTGTTGTGTTAGTGGATTCTAGCTCAGCCCTGGGATAGCTACCAACCAACCAAACCCAAATATCTCATTTCCTTAACTTACCCTCCTTGGTAAGTGAGCGCACACATACATACACACATACACACAGAATTCTAATGTGGGTGTCCACATGTGCACTTTCCACAGCAAAACAGATATAAACAGTAGGAGAAATAGGACCACTTAATATTTTATAATTTATGTATGTAGGGAGGTGTTAGTTAAGTATAAAAAAGAAACAAGTTTTTTTATTATACACAAAGAGAGAAATCACACCAGACCTAGAATTTTCAATACTATTCTCCCAGACAGTGTTTTTATCATCATCTTTTACTTCATTTTGGGGAGCTATTTATGAAATCAATTTTGAGAAATTAATTTACTCACAGGCTGTACACTTTGCAAGAGAACAAATCTAAACCAACACTAGGATTTTGTACAGGAATACTTGTGTGACATACTTAAAATAAAAAACTTGTCTCCCCAATAGCATGTTCATTCCTCATCCTTTTAAACTTCGTGGGAGGACATATATGTAAAAACAAATCCATTCAGCAGAAAGTCTACCAGCGTGTTTTGCTGCATATGCAGATACCAGTCAGCCAGAATTTCAACCATGCCATAGGATGGAATGTCGCTACCAGAAAGCCCAGTTTCACCATCTGCACAACTCAATAATCAGAACAGAGTGATTGCCCACTTTTCTAAAGTCCTCTCTGTCCTGTATCAGTTGCCACCTTGCCATGAAAAATAATTTGTATCTAACAGTTATGCCTTAGCTCAACCAAGAATAGGAGACCAAAAAGGGAAATTTGACATATGCAAACTTGGGGCACCAGACGCTGTATATAGACAGCACTAAGCACACTAGTCTGAAAAGAAGAGTGTCATGGGCCATTGCATCTAAGGACCATGTCAGAGAGCAGAACTTCAAATTACCTGACTTAACAGAATTAAATATAGAATGATAGTACAATCATAGAACCATTGTGGCTGGAAAGGCTTCTAAAATAATTGAGTACCTAGCACTGCCAAGCCTACCACTAAACCATATCCCTAGAGTTGCATGTCTGGGTCTTTTAAATACCTTCAGGGATGGTGATTCAACCACTCTGCTGGGCAACCTCTGCCACTGCTTGGGAACCGTTTTTGTAAAGAAATTTTTCCCAATATCTACTCTAAAAGTCCCCTTCAAGCTGAGACTTTTTCGTCATCTCCTGCCTTGTTACCTGCGAGAAGAGATCAATCTCACCTTGCTACAGCCTCCTTTCAGGTAGTTGCAGAGAGCGCTAAGATCTCCTTCTACTTTCTGTCCTTTATTTTGCTTTGCTTTTTTCTACAGGTTTTACTGAAAAGACTTCAGTATGAGGAAAATAAGAAAAATACACAGGGACTGTTTGGAGAAGTGGGTTTGCTAAATTTTCTGACCGCTTAAGGTAATCTTGCCTGAACACAATCTAAGACAAACCTGCCTAAATCTGTCTCACTACAAGTTTCCTGTAAACGCCTGCCTACCTCCACTTTGACCCAGCAGAGGCCCTGCTGTTTATGCTACACCCTAATACAGAGCTGAAGAAAGATTATGAAACAGGGAATCTATCCAGGAACAAAATTGCAATTTTTTTTTTCCATCTTCCAGAGGTAAATAAAAAGTCAAGCCCATTTGACCATGGGAAATGGGATTCAAAGCAAAAATAGAAGCCCATATTTTGTCAGATAGCCAAGTTTTTTTTCTGGTGAGAGATTTTCACTAGCGTTATAACCCCTTTTGGTGGGGTTACATCACCATTTGATCTAAACCCCCACAGTAAGACTACATCTGCTACTAAGCTGTGTTGTAAATGTCTTTAATTTTTATATTTCATCTGAAGGGAGTTGTTAAAGTAGGTTTACGGGGTGCTGGATCTTTGAATAAAAGACATCAGGACTGAAGCAAAGCTCTGTATGACACTTAATTTTCACTCTAATAAGCCCTCCTAAAACATTACAAGATTTTGGCTTTCCCTGAACTTGCTTTCTCTTCCTGCATGATTAGTTTTTTTTTTTTTTAATTTTTTTTTCTCCCTCCTTTTTTAAGGACACATTTGAGGAGAATGGTTTTATTTTTTGCCCAGATGACACCACTTCTCTTTTCACCCTAAGCCAGATGTTCTCCTCTCTCTGAGCAAATCTCTCTGAAGTCCTTTTTCAAAGCCATTGCTTTTATTTAGTTTTTGTTGGGTTTCTTTCTTTCTTCTTCTTCTTTTTTTTTTAAACTTTTCTTCTGGACTCTCTGGGGCCTTTAGTTTGACTTTTGTCCTTAAGGGTGGGAAGGGATCCTCCAATATGTCTGTGCTCAGATTTTAGGTTCCTTTGGATGCGTTCTCCTATACATGAAAATGTTCATTGCTGGCTGAGCATAACTAAGTGTGGGACATTTATTGACCACTTGAAGGGGTCGTTGTAGAGCAAACATGAAGTAGTATCTTTCTCAGTCCAAAGCACTTTCATTGGCTCTTTTTGTCCTGTATAACAGACAAGAGAGAAAATGTGGAGTCCAGGCTTTGGGGCTGACCACTCAGATCTGAGAATATTTCCACATAGCCATCAAACCTGCCTGGCTTGGTTTTTGTTTGAGGGTTTTGTTTGCATTTTAGAGAACAAAACAAATTATTACGGATTGTGGACCTAGGTCATACAGCAGATAAATTGGAAAAAAAAGAAAATTCTGCCTTATTAAAGAAAAGAAAAAAAGGAATAATATTTGGAGCCCAACAAATAGAACATGGAAAACCAAGCATTCTATCTGCAATGTGATATTCATCTGAAGAAAAAATGATATTGTCAAAATGTAGGGAGATTTTGCAGAAGTTACAATACAGGGAATTACCTGTTTGTGTCCCTTTGGAGAAGTGGGTTTGAAAAGAATTCAAGTATGTAAGAACAACATGAGTCGTGTTCAACAGGCAGGCCTGAACCCAGAATTTGGTGTTGTAATTCAAGATAGAGCTCCTGGACTACTTGTTGCATAGAAAATACCAGCTAGATGTGAAATATTTTTCTCTGTTTTAAACCAAGAAACTGTAACAAGGTTCTTAAAGTAATATCATCACCACTATTATTATTATTGCAACATGGAGGTATTGAAACCAAGCACTCAAAAGTCAGTAAATTTCATAAACAGATTTTTTCTGCAAGATTTATACAACCATATTGTGTATCTATTTTTGATTCACAATTTCATTGTGAAACATATATTTTAATGGATTATATCTGTCGTTAGTGCACACCATAAATACAATAGTAATCGTCAGATTCATAGCTAGCACTCATGCAGAGCTGTACATAATCAGGATTCTCTACAAACATACTTGCCGTGTGCTCAGAGTTCAAGTGGTAATTCCTGAATAAAGAACAGAGAGATCAGACTTGTGTAACACTCAGAACCATCTGTGCTCTTGGGGCTCCAGAGTGCAGACAAATGCCTGAATAGCTACTCCAAAGTACTTCTTGTCTGGACTATTTTCCAATGCCAGTATATTTATGCTTTCATTAAAATCTGCAAGAATATCTGAAGCCTAATGTGTGCACCCATCCCTAAAAATGCAGGGGCTTACTGCCCATTTCTCAGTAAATAAAGTCTGTAGAGATACAACATTAATTTTATTTCTAGCATAGATATAATCTACTTAGATTCAAGTTATTCTCTTTCATGCCATCCTTTTAATGTGTTTGCATATACACCCTTCCCCTGCTTCAGAAAACTTCTGAAAACCCACCTTTCTGTGAGGCATGCCAGGTGCTGGACTACTCCCGCTCTGTGGGTGTTCTTCCTTAAATTATTTTGTTTGTAATGAGTCGTGCCTTCGGGGCCTTATCTCGCATTCCTTGCACACCCAACATTCACTGCAGTTGATGGCAGTACAAAAGGCAGGCCTATATATTGTGCTGGGATCTACTGAGCTCTCTCCTAATTATGCCTCCTGTGTGGGCTCTGCTGTCTTTTCCAAGTGAGGTGCAGCTCTTCTTCCTGAGTTCAGCACCCTCTTTCCTCTCTCTCACTCCATCCCCATTGCCCCCACCCTCTCCCTTTTTTTTTGGGTGGCATCTAAGTAAGATGTTGCACGTGCTACGATCATGGACACATCTGCTTCCTGAATACAGTAGGCATTAATGTTTGTTTCTCCAACAACCTCTACACTGCTATCCAAGATGCTGAAAAACTCTCATTCCATCCACTTACCACTCTCTGAAAAAAATCACTGCTTCAATGTTTGTGGTGCATGTAATATATTATAGTCTTAGTGATTCTTTCATATCTATCCTTATTAAAAACAGACTTAGCAAAGTTAATTAGGGGTAATTTGCATTCAAGCTATTCATTATTTACTTAGCTTTGAACTGCAAACTTTAGGAATGCCATTTGTTCATTAAAATTCCCAATCTTTGCCCACTTTCCCTTTGATAGCAGAGTGGTTAAAGAAAGCTGTGCTTAGCTGCTGACTAACTATTCTCTGCACACTTCAGAGATGGCTGGAGGCCATTATTTCAGCATTAGAAAATAGTTAATATTGAATGTCATGAAGTTAAATTTGTGTTCATTTACTTATTATGTTGGAAATCAGATGTTCGTTCTGTGTAAATTTCTCAGCACTACCCTTGGCCCAGCTTTGCAAACTCTGAAAAAAATAGAGTAAACAATAATGAGAAGGTGAGGAGTTTTGAGAGAAGGTAAAAAAGAGGAATGAAACAGATCTGTGAAAAAGATATCGTTGCTTTCCCTCTTCCCCTGACAAGTCTTAATTCTCACAGTTACCACCCTTGTTAGGGGGTAACTGTGAGAATTACTGCTTTTAATAGTGTAGGGGGAAAGTAACTGCTTTTTACTATTAAACACTGATCTGAACAATTACACATCTGTAATTCCTCAGAAGCTCTTGCTGTGTACTGCTAACAGACACTGTAAGTTGAAAAAATATGCAATGACACTTGTCTTGAAAACAGCAAAGAAGTATCCATTTCTTAGTCACTCAGTGGGATTGTTTCTCAAGCACCTCTTTAGTAATTTGGCTATGCCTGTATAAGAAGCAGGAATGATCCCTTCACAGCAAGAACCACACAGGTTAGAAATATAAGCTCTGCAGAGTGCTGCAAGGCTGGCCAGATGCTGCTGTGCTGTGTGGGCTGGGACAAATAATCTAGAACAAGTTTGGACAGTTAGCGCTTACTCAGGGATTGCTATTTGACAATGCCTCTGTTTGATTTTTCTTCTTCCAATGCAACTTAAAAATGATTAGATCTTCTAACACTCCCTCCCCCTTCCCTCCATCTCTAGAACTAATGAGCAAATAAGGGAAGAAAATTAAAGAATAAAAAATGTAAGCAGTGATAGGGTGAGATCAATAAACTGTGGATTGCTAGCACCGAGTAAGCTTGACTAATCTCCTGCATATTGCATGTTGAGTTAACTTGCAAGAGAAATATGTTCCCTCTTATTGTCCTGTGTCTCATTGTGGGAAAGGAAGCAGGGACTACAAATTAAAATACCCTTGATTTAGGTACTGTAGGGAGTGCCCAGGAGTTCTTCCTATATTGCCACATGCTAGGAATCGAACTCTCTACACCCTTACAATATAATGAGAATATTTGACTATTGTTTTCAGCCTGTGACTTCTTTTGTGCTATTCCCCCCTGCCTCCAAAAAAAAGAGTTTGCTAAAGATGCTCTTCTGAGTAGCATCATCACAGGACTCTGCTGTTTCACCCACTGCTACAGGGCAGAGAGTGAAAGGTGCCTGAATAGTAACCCAGGTAATACAATACAACATGCTGGCATAGGACTTCTGGGGAATTCCTGAGCTGCAATACATTGTGCTGAGGATCATTCATTGGGTACATACGGGCCTCAGAGGAGCTCAGACAAAAGTGGGCAACTAATGAAAGAGAACTATGTTTATTGATGTATTTGCATTGCATGAGTTCTACACAAATAATGAGAAGTCTCTGAGTCACCAGTCCAGAGAAAATACTACTCTTAGGATGGCTTCTTTTCTTCCACCATCAAAAATTTTACTTGGGCTAATGCTGGTGATTTTCAGTTTCCCCAAATCACAGAATAAGGGAAGAAAGTTGGAGGTCTCTTCAGTCCCAGGGGAATCTGTAAGAGAAGTTAGAGCAAGAATTAAAAGAAAAATGCTTGACAGGTTATTAATTTTATGTACAGACAGTAAGTTTATTTAGAATGTGACTTCCAGAGTGACAATGGATCTAAGTTTGTGATGTACCAGGCCCACAGCTGAAAGCAAATAAAGTTTAAGTGACTCTCAGGAATAGATTATTTAGTACACATGTAGAGTTTCAGTTCTCATAGTAGCACATACAAAGGTAGAAATGTCCTCTTCTTCTGAAGTACAGGTATGATAGGGAAGGAAGTGAGAAATACTACAGACTTCAGTGTAATTACTCGGAATGTTTACAATTCCACCTGCAAGGATCAAATCAGTATGTTGGATTTTCGCATCTGCGGCTGAAGGAATTGTAGACCTTACACTATATAAATGGTGCTGATACTCAATTATGAAATAGGCTGCAATTTTTCCTTCTTTCTGAAAGGAGAAATGTATGCTTGAAGAAAGAGAACTAGTTCAAACTCCGCATGTAAGATATTTTTCAGCAAATGGTGTCTACTCACACTTTATTTCTGATCTCTCTCATGTCAAAAATCACCAGTTTGTCACAAAGGGGAACTGTAAAGGGCAGCTGAAGAAATTAAACAACCTGTGTGCTGGATCTACTTCCGTTTGCATAAGAATAGGCTACATTTTAATCTCCTGAGCTTCCAGAGGAAATACTCGGGAGAGTCAAAAGAGAGTAATTTAATTACCTCAGAGATTCACAAGAAATTAGGCTTCAGTGATGCCTAGGATTGGTTAAATTAATAGGGAATATGCTTCAGTCAGAATATTTGACAGTTATGCAGTGAAATTCTGGTGCCAGTGCATTTCCAAAGGCTTCAGTAGGGTCAAGATTTCGCTCATGTTAGCTGTGAACAGAAGATCATGACTGAATGTGTTGATTCAGGCTACTGTTAGGGTCCTAGAGGATGACAGCATACTGAGGTCAATTCCATCTGCTAATGTATAGGGAGCTACAACTCTCAACCAGTCAAATGGAAACAATATAAAATGCTTAATATAGTAACATTTGATTGAGGATTGGGTTTTTTTTTTCTTTAATTCTTTTTGGGTTTTGGTGTTTGGTTTTAAGGTTTTCTTCGGCTTTTATTTTTGTCATTATGGTTTTTTATTATTATTATTAAAAAATGTTTAAAACAATTTTTAATGTCGTGGGAAATATAATGTTCAAAAGGAAGACCTTGGTAACAGATAAAAAGAAAAGGCCATGTAAAAGCCTGAGAAATACACAAATTCTGATCTCTGACTACAGAACATACTCAGTGCTATGAAACAAGTTTTCTGTGGATTTATACTGACGTGATGTGACCCAAAGCACAACCATTTGTTTTATCATAAGCCTAAAACCAGATCATTTTGCTTCGACACCTAGTTTTGGCTGCAACTACACATGCATGTAGCCACATACATGCACTCACATTCTCTTCAACAGCCTTATAGCCATGCCACAGAGCAGCATGGTCTCTCTTGGATAAGCTGTGTTAAATTAAAATTAAACATCACCAAGCTTTGTGCTCAGCCTCCCCCTGTGAATGTTCTGCTGTGGGTGTGCAGGGGGTTAATATCACAAATGTTCCACAGGAGGTTAGTGGGATTCAGTTTCAGCTAACATTTATTTTGCCAGCTCCTGTTCACTTTCATCTCTGCTTATGAGCACTATTATCTTGTTTGTAATAATATATATAGATCACCACAGCTGCGCTCTGCAAAATTCATCCGTGTTTTGAACTTTGCAAAAAAAAAATTTAAAAAGAAAATCTTCAAGCATTTTAGCATTACTGACCCACCTTCCCAGCCTTATCTCTCATTTAAATTGTAAGCAAAACTTATATTGAGTGGACTATCATGTTTCTGATGTAATCCAACAGCCAATGTAGTTTTTGTCTTTTCACTCAAGAATAATTGCAGGCTTTTTTTTTTTTCTTTTTTTTTTCTTTCAGGAGGAGTTGGTTACTTCAGCTCCTCTGCTTTGTTTGTTCCTATTGTTAATTTTCTGTTGCAGGCATTACCTTTGACACATGTATGACATGTGCAGCAGGTCATTACACTTTGCCAGAACCGTTCTGTCAACTTGCTCGGTAGATTGCCAGCAATAATACTGGTATCTATACTCTTACATAGCACTTTCCCTGTCTTGCAAACATACAGCTCCCTGTCCTGGAATCAGCGGTGCTAATAATTGATGAACATTGGAAGGGCTATCAGTGTACTTGACACGTTGTTTCACAAACTTACAGGAGCATGCTAAGTGGCATGGTTTTCCATAGACAGGATGTAAACTCAGTAATATTTGTACTTTAAAATTTAAACAGCCTAAAGAAGGAAATGAGTCTTTTCAAACAACCTGTGCAGTATAGATACATTGAAAAGCAAATGGAAGACTGTGAAGATGATTTGAATTTACACCAAAATTTTGAGTGGAAGAGCCCCTTCTCATATGCTTTCTGTGGTCTGATCCTATGGCTTCTCCCTAGAAAGGCACACAAAGCAAACTCTTAGCTCTAAGTTCTTAATGTTTACCTATCTCCCTATTACTATAGTACAGCTTACAATGGAACTATTATGCCAGAAAGCGAATGGTGTGGTACAATAATTGCCTTCTTTACCAGTTTCACAGTCTTCCTCCTCTTCAAGAAACAGAACTCATTGAATGACTAGGTCATAACTTTATTCTGCTTTTCTCATTTTGAGACAGAAAAAGGCAGACTAACTTTCAAAGCCCCTACCCTGGGCTTTCAAAAAGGCAGAGCATGAAAGGAAGAATAGAAAAGGAAACAAAAAGGAAATGAAATGGAGATTTAAGTGGTTAGCCTTGTGCTCAGCAGTCCTCAAGATCAAACTCACTCCTCTCCATGCAGCAGCTGGTATCAATGATCTTGCATTGTTCAAACAAGTTCCAGCATTTAGGGAGCTGGGATACTACCTTCTACTGCACTTCTGCAGAGGCTGCCTCTCTGGTTGCAATGGAAGTGTGCCTTCCAGAAACAGCTTTGCTTTGCTTTGACAAAGCCAGGTATCACCTGTCCTCAATGTTTATAAAAGGTAGTAAAGGGAAAGAGAGAGTAATCTCTCAGGCCTCTGCTATCACTGTCCTTTTATATTTTGTTTAGAGAACAATGTGAACAAAGAAGGAGTGTTAGACGTGCACACTGTAATGAAAATCCATGGCTTGACCATGCATTCATAATTATTTTATAAATAAATGGCTTCTGGAGAGCCACATCTGTCTCTTCCAACAGAGTGTATGTCTTTCATTAATGTATTACAGGCTGAATGAAGCCAGCCTGAGTGCTTTGCTTGCATCTTCCTCTTCCTCTCCATCATTGTTCACGGATAGGTTTTTGTGGTTCGGAGAAAGCTGCATGCCCCACACGTCTCTGCAGGACTGATGGCTCGTCAATAACATTAGCCAGCATTATGGGCTGCATTGGTGTAGAACAGAATCAATATGGCCAAGTAAAAAGTCTAATCAGTTGACATGACCATCTTCAGCAGAGCTTATGTTACAAGAAATGAGTTTTCTTAAGGAATCAGCATCAGCACTGGTTATTCACCCCACACCAAGAACACTAGACAAAAATTTATTGTTTCTTGTTTTGTTAGCACTGCTATTACTTTAGCTGTAATAGCAAAATAATAATTCAGATAAATATTAAAAAAATAATAAAGACTGGACTCTGAAAACACTGCCCACATTTTCCTTAGAAGCTGAAAAGAGTCTTTATAGGGTATTTTGCAATGTGTAAGGGAAGCTATCTCACTAGGAAATACGATTAGTGTAAGGACTTGGACAAAAGGATTCATGCCCTTTGTCTGGCTGTGCTGCATTTGGTTTTCTCACCCTTTTATTTTTTTTTTTTTCTGAAGGGACAGAGGCAGCTCTCACTTTTACTTGTACAAATTGAAGACACTTAACTGAAAATAGGATTTTTCCAGGTTTCTATCAGCATAAGTGAAAACAGACTTTGGCAGTCATGCCTATGGCAATGTACATATTTTAAAACAAGTTTCTCACTGATGCATAGCTTCATCTATGTGGTAATTATGGAGCTGTTTTACAATCAACTCCCTTTCTCTTCCTGCTCACCCCTCTGCATGCAGATTCACCCATAACACGAGACCAACAGGGGTGCAGCTATAAGATATTTCACTTTTATGAACTCGGCTGATCATCTGTTCTCATTTGTCCAGTCATCTGAGGGAAACCCTGTTCAATCATGTGAAGGTAAAGCATTAGTGAAATCATTAGTGCAGCATGGTCAGGTTAATAGGCCCATGCCTCAGCCATTTTTTTGGAGGCAACCTCCCGCCTACATCAGAGATACTTCAGCAGTGTTATTTCCTAACAGGTAAAAGAAAGCAATTGCATTTTGGAGGCAAATAGCTTGTTTGTGAATGGGCAAATGGACATGTTAACTACTCCCATCCCACTTTGTTAGAATGAAATAGCTAGGAAATTCTCATTAAAAAAAGTTTTAAAAATCTTGAAACAGGTTAAGTGCCTGTTTAAATTAAATACATAATCAGAGGAAGTTAAAGGACCAATGGCATAGAGGCCTTCACAGACTGGACGTGAGGACAGGAACAGAAAATTTTCTTAAGGCTTTTCTGCCACTGCCAGCAAATTCTTGATGCTCACTGACCAGGTATTTAAACGCATCAGTTTGGTGTGACAAATCAGGTTACCTTCTGGGCAGTGGTAACCTTCACTCTCAGGGTTGCCAGGCCATGCAATACAGTCACCAGCAGTGAGCTGCCATCCTGCCAAATTTTGTCTCCTTTCATCCCTCTGAGGCACATCTGGAGACGTACATACTCTCTACTGATTTCATCACAGGGGGCACGTTGTTCTGGGTTTTTATATATGTAACGGTGGGTTTCAGCCAAAATGGATATCTACAGCAATGGGCACAGGCAAGAGAAGTTCTTCATCCCCAGGAGTCAGTGTCAAGTGCACATCCATACTGAAGTAGCTTCTCAGTTGCAGAATTCACCTCCAAGTTCTCAGTAATGTTGATTGACAAAAATAAGACCCAACAACAACACCAAAAAAAAAGTAGGAAAAATTAGCCCAGGATCTGTGTGTTTTGTGATTGTCTTTAATTTAAATAGTTTATTAAAGTAAAAAAAATAAAAAAAAGAAGAGTCTGTTTGTTTAAGATTCCAACATTTATGGTGATTCAAGGGAATATTCTACTCTCAGAGCCCCAGGATCTTGGTATATAACATCCTCATTTGTGTTAATGGAAACTTTATCTCTTTGAATTCATGAGGACTGAAAAGTTTCACCAGGCACACAGGCTCTGTATAAATAAGCAGCACACAGCAAACACACTCTCTTAAAAGGATTATCACTTTGACAGCTATTCAGTTGGGGTGGCTTTTTCTGTCCCCTGGAATTCCCAGCTTGCCCTCTTAACTACACAGAAGGTAAATCTGTATAATACTTCACAGCTGCCTTTACTGGGACCTGACACTGAGCTTACTGGATGTGCTTTCCTGGTACAAAGCACCTTGTCAAGTTTCCTGCTCTGGATGCAGTGAACGCAGCTGATGAGCTGTCTTATTAAAAGTTATGAGAAAAGGATGTTCACTCCATTACTTTCTGAACTCCTGGATACGCACAGGGAAGCTGCTGAGCCAGTAAGTCCCTCAGAGTCATTCCTTCACACAGAGGCTGCATTATAACATTTAATATCGCATTGCTCCCATGGTGGTCACCGTCAGATTTTAATTTTATGTTTTGTCTTACTTTGTTTGTGCTGACATTTTTTGTTCTGATAGCCTTATAATGAGGTTCCTGTATCACGGCAGACAAAACTTGAGCCTCACTGTCCTGCTGGCACTAAGCACACTAACAAACCTCCCAAGAGGTTTAACCTGGGACTATGCCATCCTTCTGCATGTAGGGATGGGATCAGGGCCAGGATCCAGACCTCCCTGAACCCTGCCTACTTCAAAAGGAAAGGGCAGGGCAATACCATGCTTGTTGGGAAGCCAGTCCCAGAGAGCCAGAGAGAGGATAGCACACAAGGGGCTGCACACAAGAAGGTTGATTAGACACAGGTGGTCAAGGACACCAGCGGTGGGTATACTGCAAGGAAAGCTGAAATGTCAGTCTACTGCATTCCTGCCCAGGTTCCTGTTGAGGGTGAGCTTGGGAGAAGGGGAGCAGGGACAGAGCTACAGCAAAGAGCACCTAAGAGAGAGATAAGGGGCATAAGTAGGACTGAGAGAGGGCTAAGCTGCTGCAGCAGGTCTGGGTTGGAAAAAACTTTTTTTTGAAGAACAGTACAGTTGATACAACAGTTACTGCCTTCATGGTTCAGTGGGCCAGCCTCAGTAATGCCATGTATGGAGCATGCACCCATCAGTAAAAGAATGTGCTATTTTATCAAGTAATTCAAGTAAAAGTTGAAAACAATTTTTTCCTCCACTGCCTGCTTTGGAAAATAGCTGGCATTTGGACTGGAAGAACACAGTTAAAGGATGCAGTAAAAATTGACAAATCTTCATATGGGAAGCTGAAAATACATTACAATTCCAATAGAACTATAAATTAAAAACACCTAAATTAAATAAATCTTGAACAATTATAGATTAAAATATATTTGGCTTTAATGACTTAGCATATACAGGCCTTGATTCTTGAAATCATTGCTGAGACTCTGTGGCTTGCATAGGGATGCAACAGTAAACAAGTTGCCTGATGCTATAATGCCATGTAGCGGTGACAGGGGAAGGTGGACCTGCATTTCGTTGGTTTTCAGGTTGTTGGTTAAAACCCCTTCATGGGATCTGCTCTCCATGCAAAACTGTGGCCATATAGATTCAGTAACAGCTAGCAGTGTCAATAATGGACTCAATAATGAGTAGAAAAGAAACCCAACCCAATAACAACAAAACCTCTGGGGGAGCATTAGCAGCAATTGCTGTCAGCCAGTGTTGGGAAACTGCCAGTCTTCCCTGATGGCAGCCTGTCAGCCACAGGCTGTAGTAGAATGCTGGGCTGGGTGAGCTAGCAGTTGGGAAACCTTGAAAGGGTCAGGCTTGGTGGTTGGCAATATGCTACTCCACCAGAGCTCAGCTGAGCTGGGTTTGGTGGCTCAGACCTACCCAGAAAGCTGTGAGATTTGGAGGGAGGTGGTGGTAGAAAAGGCAGGTGCCCCAGCTCATGGCAGTGGCTCTTGGCTGTGAGTGCTGTCCTCTGCTTTTGGATGATAAGCAGGGATCAAAACATTTTCAATAGCCAGCCACAATAGCCTAAGGAGCTATCAATTCCTTCTTGAGAAAGGTGGGAAACAACTGAATGACTCTGATGTGGCTGGCCCCAGACGTCCACTGTGCTGAAATGATGGTGCCCAGAGCTTCCCAGGTTTTCTGGATCTGTGGATGGCTGCCCAAGCCCTAACAACAACTAAGCAAGTAGCTTCACCACACCACCCCTCAGAAGAGGAGGGCTGAACCTTAACACCAAAACAAAACCAAAACAAAACAACCAACCAATCAACCAACAAAAACACAAACAAGCAAACAAACAAAACCCTCCAAAACAATCCCCAAACAAAACAATCAAGGAAAATAATTTTTATTGCCAAAGTCATTTGAGGTATGGTTTCTATCAGGCAAATAGCTCTGTGAGAATTAGCTCAAAGTCTATTTTCTCCAAGGTGTAAGTCCTGTATTGGAGAGTAGCATAAAGGAAGGTTGTTCCTCTCCCAGTAGCGATTCCCAGGGTAAAAGGTTCTCTTTCTTGTCCTGTCCTTTACTCCTCACACCTACTGTCTTGGAGTTTCCAGCTTTTTACTAAATTTGGTAGAAATAAGTGTATCCATTTCTATTACTGGGGAGAAGAAATGCACCCAGGCAGATCCAGATGCATGCAGTCAGATGGCCTAACTCATTTCCTTATGAAACCAGGTTAGAAATAAAAAAGCAGTCTTTTTTTTTTTCAGGCCTTCCTGTTCTCGGTTCCTCCTACTTTTGAAAGTTATGGTAGCTTAAAATAATCTCTATGCAATATCTAGAAGTTTTCATGTTATGCTCCTGTTGGATATTTTTTATAAACGATCTCCTGATTCAAAATTCAACTGAATATGATCTTTTTTTCTCCTCCAATAACTTTCTTCTAGAAGGTCTAAAGCTGATTATATTTGGATTGTGATTACTTAGTGCTAGACTAAAGCTGTTTCACAAGTCAGCACTGATGTGTTACTTTGAATTGAGATGAGAAGTTTTCTCATTTTATGTTTTACAGAAAGAGCCATTCTAGAATACAGGAGCTCAGTGTGTACAAAAATTCCTCCTGAGAACTTGTCTTAACATGATCTATGAATGTATTTTGCAAGCTCTTTAGTCATGCATTATTTTTGTTTTATTAGCTACAGTTGACCCTTTCATCCCAGTGAATTAATTCTTTTACTGATCCAGAGTCCATGAATCTCTCTTGTGCTTATTGACACTGTTTTCTTGTGATCCGGCATTTTTAATCATGCAAATTCTTTCTATAGCTTATTAATTTCAAATATGTTCATAAAATTGGCACCCCTGACACCCTTTTTGTGACTTAACAGCTTTCTCTGACTTTTCTGTATGACTTCGCTCTTGGAGTCTGCAATTGAGCAACAATAGGTTCATCTGCATTTTTGCAATTTACCGTCTTTTAGAAATGTCTGCTTTGGGGTCTCATATCACAAGAAGAAAAAAAAAAGAAAAAAATGATTGTGAAGCTTCTTCTGGGCTGTGGCCAGCTTAGGGAAAACATCAAGTTTTCAGAATAAGGTGGATTTGTAGAGAAACTTGAAACACTGTACACTTCCTGGCCTCAATTCTTGTAAACCAATATGCAATGCATATATACCATAATGAAATTCTCCAGTTGCAGTTTGCATTTCATTAATGTAGCTTTTATCACTGGAATCAGTGGACATTGACTGCTGTAGCACATCAAGAGTTTGACCATTGTTATTTTGATCTGAATTACAAGACCAGGGCTAGGATACCAAGTCCAGTTTCCTACCAGCTCCAGGCATGTCAAACTGATTAGAGCCTTTCTTCACCAACTGGGTTGAACACAGCCAGGCCAAAATGGAGCTCAGTGAGTATAAAGTTACGTGAATGGATGCCAGAAGCCATGGAAATAGGATGAAAAATGTTATACAGCCACTGCAATGCTTTATATCATGCAAAATAACAGGCAGCAAGAAAATTTTTTTTGAAAATACAAATTTCAAACTTTGTCTTTTCTCAGGTCAAGGAAGATGAATCAGACAAGCTGCAATACCGAATGTCTGATTTGATGCCTCTCACCATCTTTTCCAAATCATTGGAAAAGGTATGTTGTTAATAATATTCACCCCCAATGAGAGAGTATTTATCTAAAGTATATTCCACTGCAAGACAGCTCCTGTGAAACACTGAGGACAGGACTTCTAGAGGAGTACAGTCTATGTGGAAGTCCTTCCCCTTAGATATCTGAATTCTAAAATTTCACAAAACTATAGTGCAGCAAAATTCTGCAATAATTTTGCTACAGAGGATTAAAACATATGGAACAAATTAAATCAAATATTCTAACCAAGAAAACTTTCAGTGATCTTAAAATGTATTATTAAAAAGGGTAAAGATGGGAAGGAGAGAGAGCTGCATAAAATGCCATCTTGGAAAGAAGGAGAAAAAGATCTCATATAGCAAGGATATTTTTACTGACCCAAGAAAGTGCTGATAAGGAACAGATATTACCGCCAGATATGGTAAAAGTGTAGATATTTCTCTTAGACATGAGAAAATGAGTTGGCAAGATGAATGCATTCAGTGTGCACTGTGGTACAGATGGGAATACCAAAGGGCCTTGAACTTATCCTTGTAACAGTCTGGTTACTTAGTTAAACACCACTGGGTATAGATAAAATAAGATGGAAAGGAAGTCCAAGCCCTGCTTTTGCAGATAATCAGGTTTTTAATCTCCTCATAAACTGATTCTCTACCATCTAGCTAGTTCTTATTTTGGCCTCTTCTGCTGATATTGGAGTGCTGGTCCAGAATGTCTGTGCTCCAGCACTTGTTTCCAGATTCCAGAATAACATTATATATAACTAATTGTTTTCGTTAGCATATATAGTTCTCTATAGTTCTCTAGTGTTTACACCCTGCTCCATTGTTACATATTTCTACAACGCAATCATTCCTCTCTTTCAGCTCTGATTTATTTGGATATGGAAAGTAAGTTCTCTTAAGTTACCATTATAAAAGCGCCTATTTTGTTCTCTACAAGACCTTCTTTGAATTTTTCTTTTTTGTCCATGGGCAACTGAACTATATGCAGTGCTCTGAGTTTGGGGAAGTAGTCCTGGTGCTGTCCAGACTCTCATGAAAATGACTTCTTTGATAAAGTCTGGAATCACATTTGATCAAGAAAGCCTCTGCACTTCATCAGAAAGAATCTTCATCTTGTTGCTTGGTCTCACTTAATTTATCCAGTGAAAGTGGATTTTGCTATTTGCTTTAATTTTGCAAAGCTCAAGCCAGTTTGACTTCTGGCAAGTTCCTAAGGTTTCTAAAATGTGCATTTTGGGCTTGCCAGTTTTGGTTTTCTTTGTAAATTCCTTTTAGGCTTTTTTTCTTATTACTAGCACTCCTTTTGACACATACTGTTAGGTGATATTTTCTCCAGATATGGCTACAGCGTTTAGGAATGGAGCTGAAAATGGGGATCTAGACTCTACATCAGTAGCACACTGCTCTCAAGAACTGCCTTGAGAAAGCAATCCAAAGCAGTTCAGGAAATGTCAAAAGGGGCATTCAATGAGTTCCACGTGGCATAACACTGAGATTGCTTAAACTTCTTAGGAAGCCAGTATTTGGGACTAGTACTACACTGGGATGCATTACCAGTTCAATGGCATTACATTCACAGGATATTTTGCAGGACTCTGTGTTGGTTGTTGTGGGAGGATCAGCAGAGAATTGCTGACAGAATGGAAATCTAGCTGAAGCACTAGAGCATTAATGGCTATAATATGATTTTTATTGTTTTTGTTAATGACTGGAAGATGCCACCTGAATGCAGGGCTACTCCATGTATTGGGATCCTATGGAAACCACAGCACACATGCAGTACCATGGCTCTGCCACGACAGACAGGACTGTAAGCAGCAGTGCTTATTTTGTCTGACTGTCATTTTGTGTTCTTTACAGAGAGGTTTCAGCTAAAGGTCACGGGAGAGCCACTGTATATTTTTTCTTCAAATAAAAATCAATTGAAGGACCTAGAACACAGTAAGTTATGTTCAGGGCTGCACTTCCATGTATTCCCATTGGAGACCTATCAATGTGAACTAGCACTGTTGGGAAATATCTCCAGCTACCCCAGTTAATCAATATCTGTTCATTATACTGTCTCTGATGAATATGGGTAAGGATTGGATAAGCATGAGTCAGGTGACTTAAAAATAACTGTACCTCACATAAGATCAATAGAAGGAGTTATTTTTTTTCCAGTATCACTTCAGGCAAAATAGTGTACCTTTTATCCTTCTCTCTTCTTACCACCCCTTGCTCATTGTTGGTATATCAACATCAGTGCAGGAGTGGCTTTATTAAATTAGTAGCACTTAATCTACTGTCATACTGTCAACTTGCAGGGAGTGAACCAGCAGACAGCAAGTTTCAAGTGGCCCAGTGTACTTTAAAGGGCTCTTACCCAAGCAGTTAGTTCAGAGCTTGCCAAAAGCAGTCTTTCTGGGGTAATATCTCTCCCCTGAGTATGAAAACCCTATGCTAGCAAAAAAATTGGTTTAGGGCAATTCATGCCAATTATAGATGTGTTATGACAGATTAAAATATTATAATTATGCTTGGCTTCCATGCAGAACCACATTAACACATCTATGACATTTAATAACACGGGAGGATAACCACATGCCTCAACAAAGGTTGACTTTCACCCAAAGTTGCTCAACTTTTTTTCTCCCTTCTTCCCTCTTTTTCCTGCCTGCTGAAGTAAGGAGGTGCATATTCTTGCAGTATTTTAGGAAAAAAAAAAAAAAAGGAGAGAAAGAAAGGAAAAGTAAGGAATGACAAAAAATAAAGGAGAGAAAGAATGTGTAAGAGGAGAAGGAGAAGAAGAATTGAGAAGGAGAAGGAGTAAGGGGGAAGGGAAGGGAAGGGAAGGGAAGGGAAGGGAAGGGAAGGGAAGGGAAGGGAAGGGAAGGGAAGGGAAGGGAAGGGAAGGGAAGGGAAGGGAAGGGAAGGGAAGGGAAGGGAAGGGAAGGGAAGGGAAGGGAAGGGAAGGGAAGGGAAGGGAAGGGAAGGGAAGGGAAGGGAAGGGAAGGGAAGGGAAGGGAAGGGAAGGGAAGGGAAGGGAAGGGAAGGGAAGGGAAGGGAAGGGAAGGGAAGGGAAGGGAAGGGAAGGGAAGGGAAGGGAAGGGAAGGGAAGGGAAGGGAAAAGTAGCATGTAATTTAGTGACGTGAAGCTGACAACTGCAAGTCAGTAATGGATTAAAGGTATTCAGCTTGTTATTGAACTGTTTATGTCAGACTGATTAAAAACAGGCAAATGAAATAAACACTCTCAAGACTTTATTTAGTGGACCTGTGGCAGACGTCTTGTATCCTCATAGCTCATGACTCAACACATAAACTGAATTTAAGCTGTGAAGCAGCTGGATCAGAAGGTGAAGTGCTCTTTTTAGAGCTAGATATTTTGCAGAAAAATGGATCTTGGGGAGGGCTGGGAGGGCTGAATAGAAAACAGCTTAGGAAAGTCCTAAATGTATACTCATACATATGAGTATGTATTACTCACCAGTAACTTTTCTCAGTACTTAGCAAATTCTGGTTATTTGGCTTTCACATCCCCTTCCTTCCCCACCCCCACATTCAGCTGGTGAGTCCAGTTGCCTCCATTTTGCTGATGAGGAAATGTGAAACAACCAAAAAAGTCTTATTGACTCTAGTCAAACACTGAGTAAGTTCTTTAGAGGCTGTTTGAAGAGGGGCTCATTTGCAAGCAGATATCTGTTCCCATTGTGTCAAACAGGACTGCTTGGATTTCAGCACATACCCACATGCTTTGAGGCATCATCTCCCCAGTGCTCAGCATTTTGTGGCACTTAACAAGCTGAGTTTTATTTTGGTCTTCTCTTGTGGAATGAAATGAATATGAATCTTATTGCAACACGTTGTCTTCAACATGCTTGTAACATGGCTTTTTTGTCTCTATGAGCGCAGAGCAATGGACAAAACTATCGTGTTATGAGACTATTTTGTTTCCTTTACTAATAAGAGGTGCAATATGTAGAAAATTACTAGCACCATAAGAGTGGAGGCTAAACCAAAAGCGTTTACCCCAGAAAAATCTTGCCTACATTTTCCTAGCTGACACAGATGTCTCTTAGAAGAAAACCAAAATTTCTTAGTCAAAGGAAGTAGTCAGCCCCGCAAATGGGTTTTCGGAACATCTCCCTACACTGCACCCTCTTCAAGTCAGCATGGAGCAAAAGGCCAATCAATTCCAAGGACTCAAAGTTGAATCCTTTGGAGATAAATGTTACTGTCCTAGATTTACAGATAAAGTTTGGTGGGGTGATACATTTGGCCAGTGTTGTCACCATTTTAAAGTATGAGAAAATTCTTACCCAAACACTGAGATTAGTGAGCTGTTTACCTCTGCTTTGAAAAGCAAAAAACAGGACTAAGCTAGGACACCAAAGTTTGTCAAAGAGTTTGTCAAGACCTTTCACTTCATCTGTCAGATATACTTAAGTGTGAGCAATGTCCATTTTAAGGGTATTTTGCAGACAGTCAGATGACTAAATTAGTGAGGCTGAAGGTTTCCGGATGCCACACTGAGTAAGACATTTCTAAGGAAATGTGTACACGCTAGGGGGAAAAACAATTATCTCCTTTCCAAAAATCTTCAACCTATTCAGTTTCTGGGAAGTATGCAAAACTCTTAAATGTAGCGTGCAGCTTTCAAACTACAAGAGGCCATGTGCAAAATTTTCAGGTGAGTGTATTTCTGTGACCATACGTCTTTCCATGGAAATGTGCATTGCTTGAATCAGTAAAAAATGAAGAAATAAAAAACAAAGAGACAAAAAGATCAGTGAGTGATAAATCTTTAATATAAAAATTGTACAAGAATTTTGATACAAATTACAAGAGGTATTTGGACAAAGTATGAGTAAAACTCCATTTATATCCCCAAAACCTTATGCATTTTATGCAAAAGACATATTGTAGGACTGTTACAGTACAGAAAATACAAGAAATGTCAAATTAAAACAGGACTTTTAATTCCCTCAGATTACTAATGGAAAAAACTTGTTTAGACTACATACAATATTTATGAAGCTACTAATGTCACGATTATTAGATCAACATGATGCAAATTTTTGTATCCCCTTGTACAGCTATATTCCATAGTGCATGCTTTGGTTCTGCAGGCAGGACAGCAGAGCATTCACGTTTTGCTCACATTGAGATCAAACAGTGAAAATGAAAAGCTTCCTCTATTCCAAACAGAGAAAGACCTTTATAAAAAATGTCCATCAGGCCTCGACTCCACTCTTTCCTGTGCCTGGCTGGGGTACCCCAGGAGCATGTCTTGACAAAGTCCACTGGAACAAGCCCAGATTTGCCAGCCATCAGCAAGATCTCCATTCTCTACACAGCAGCCCCCTTGCTGCTGCTGGTGCATCGCTGGTTGGCACAGGGGGTTGCAGGCAGCCAGGCTGTGAGAGCCCTCCCATGCCTACTGAGAAAGGGGTTTACGGCTTTATGCCTCTGTGACCGAACACACTGCCGGACCCCTAAGAACTTCCAAATACGTGAAGGCTCAAATCCAGTTTATCTCAGTTTACACCTCCACATGAACCCCCCAGTCAGGTTCCCGTCTTTCCAGTTCAGGAGACCTGAAACACAGCAGACAGCTTATAGAGGAAATCACTGTGTTTGACCTTCTACGTTAAAAGCTGTTAGAATGTCAACTGTGACAGTGAGCAAGAGCCTTCAGTCAAACAATGAAACTTTAAATTGCTTCAGCCATCCCTACAATGAGTAATTCATATAGGTACAAACAGGTTGCAGTGAACTGTTTGTGGTAAGTAAAAGTGTGTGGAATTTCAGCCAGGGTAAATTTAGATTGTGTTCAGATTCAGATCAACTTATTTGCACACCTGTTGCACATACATTGCACTGGAATGCAGATCACTCTTATAAACTGGAGGACAGGCAGGAGGTATGAACTGAGAACACAAATGCTGCCCATCAAAAACAAGCCGTGTTCTGGGAAAGGAGTCCCATATGATATAGGAACCAAAGTTTGCACAAGAAAAAGCAGCATGCTGAATTTTGTATTTTTAAATAGCTAAATGAAACACACACACATAATAGTGGCCATTTTATTAACTTGCCACTTTACAAACAGTAACCATTTTTACAGATGGAATGCATAAAAATTTCCAAAATGAAGAACACTAGGAGGATGTGTTACTTTTCTGAGAGAATTTTAATGAGACACTCTCCTGGAATGAAAGGAAAAGGGGTGGTAAAGAAAATGGGAAAATTAAAGACAATGGCTGAAGGTTGTACATGTATTTGTTAAAAAAATACTTTAAAAAAATTCCAAATGTAAAAGTATAATTGAAAAATAATGAATAAATCTGCCTTTGAACAGCTTAGGTGTCCCTATTTATTTTGTAGGTCATAGGGTAAACTAGAGAAGAACATCCTTAGAATCACGGTTCATGTGGCTACCGTACCATTTCACAGGTGTAACTGGGGTGGGATTCATTCTGCCCCGTCAGTACAGGAGATGCTGGGGGGATGGGGAGGTGAAAATGTCTTGATCTGGATGTGATGACTGCATAATGCTCCCACACTCAGGCATGAACACATGCACGCACAACTGCCACTGGTGCCCCAGAGCTGCTGTTCATAGCTTCTTGCATTTCATGGCAGAATTGGACAGGTTGTAATTAACTATTGATGAGTTTGCCATCCTAACTGTGCATTATCCTCTGATCATTCTCAACCTTTTGTTTGACAATGATGCCTTATAAAATCTTTATGCATCACTTAGCTAGTCTTGCTCTTTCTTCTCTGGAAATATAATTGTCCTGGATGCTTTTTAAAATTTTCCTAAAATATTTGTCTCCAAACATTTGAAGGAAGCAATGTACAAAGTCTATAGAACACCAGAAAAATCTCTCTACACATTAGATATTTGCTACATGACTCTTCCTGTTCTTTTAAATGCACAAAGAAATAGATATATACACCTATGTAAGTGTAATGGAAATTACATGATTTTGCTCATTTGTAATCTTAATTTTAAGGCTCCTTGTTCTGACACTGTGTCTGTTTCTCCTCCGTCTGTCACATTCGCACTCACACACACATTCACAAACACACAAAAAGGACACAAATTATTTCTTCAATCTGAAAGTCCTCAGTTTTCACAAACAGCCTTGGAAATGGTACAGCAAGAAAGGCTGCCCAAGCTCATCATCGCAGGTCAGCTCATCCGGCTGCTTCAACCTCCGTCAGTGCCATGCACACATGGAGTTGACAGGGAAGCAGAGTCTGGGCTCAGCCTTTAGACTTCTGATACAAACAGGCCTCAGGAATTTGTCTGCTGGTTTCACCCTTGTAGCTTCTGATGAACTCGGAAGGAAAAGGAGGGAAAAGATCAGTGACCTTTGACTGGTAAAAGACCTTAGCATATTTATGGTGGGCACCATCACCTCTGTTGCAGCAAACATCAAATTACCACACAGTGCTGTTGACAGCATTAGCATCTGGAACCAGCAAAGAGGTGCTGCAGCCAACCAGTGCCATGAATTGATCCCAAAATGGCTGTGTTTAGATCTCCTGGTCTTGGGCTTTGTCTTTTTGGTGCTGCACTGGCTGCCAGCACTGTTCAACCAACCCACAGTGCCCAATGCTCACAGGTACATACAGGATCAGTGTTATGATCTTGGCATGGGAATGCTGCAGAGCCTGCAAGGAAAGCATGCTTCAGCAGCTCCTCTGCCTACCTGAATTTTCTACTGCTATTCAGCAGTCAGAAAGCACACAATAAAATGGAAGGGGAGTGACTGCAGCCAGGTACACCGGCCTTCGTGCACTTAGAATTTCTTAAAACATGGCATGTGTTCTCAAGTCACTTCACCATAAAACTCTCTTCTGATGGCCTATTTGAGAAGCACTTCTGGAGCCTGTACTTTTAGCACTGTTCTTGCAAATGAAGTTATAAATCAGAAAAAATTCCTCCTTTCATGAGATCAGCAGATTGTGTCTCAGATATGCTTATCGAAGATAAACTTTACTGAATTTCATGCTGACCTCAGCCAGAAATTCTCCTATGACAATAGAATGGGATATAGGGAATTGACATCCATGATAGGAACACAAGAGGATGAGATTGATCAGAAATTTGCCCAGGGATGGGCTAAACCTGTTAAAAAAATAGACTGTGCATCCTGTCTGACACTGAACCTATGCAGCAAGACATGTAGCAAATTCAAACAACTATTTCTAGCAGGCACAGTATGGCTTATGCCAATACAAAGCAATTAGTTGCTACATAAGCAGACAAAAGTGCCATTACAGACAGTATTTCTCAGCTGACCTTTTGCTAAGAAGCCATCTTGTTACTGTCTACCTGATAGCTCGATAGAGCAGCCAGTGGCAGCCTTGGGCTTCCCAAAGACAAATCAAAGTGCTCCAGATGGGACTTCCCTTCACTCACTGCAGATGTGTGTGCACGTTTTTGTGTGTGTGTGTGTGTGTGTGTGTGTGTGTGTGTGTGTTAGGGAACGGGGAGGGAAAGCCTGGTTCTTAGACTCAATTTCGCCTTCACAGGGGATAAACAGGCAATTACACATCCTTTTATATTTGATGGCCAAGTGCTGAACTTGAAAGCACACTATTAGTTTGTGTCCCTTCAGGGCCAGTGCAATAAGTAGCCAGGAGAGCTGGGGCTAAGGAAGAGAGGGTGTTGTCTGCTGTTAGTGTGACAGTCTTGTCAGCAGCATTCACATTACTGGAAGGTAATAAAGTGACAAGTAAGTTATTAGAAAGATATGAGGTGAAATTGAACTGAAGCTTCTTTCTGCTCAGCTCAGTTTTTTTCCTGCTTTGTAATGGGCCACTATTTGTTACAAAACAAGCCTTGTCTTGAGATCTTATATAAAAAAAGAAATATTTATTCTTTGCAGGAAAGGTCACATGAATTTACAACATCACACTTTAAAGGAGAGGAATGGGAAAATAGTTTCATGACAACTACAGCTGCTATTTAAAAAAACACAGTGTCATCATAATGAACAATAATACTGGCAAAAGTCAGAGGACTTGTCAAAAACATGTCCATTTTTAACCCTTTGGTGGTCCAGAACCGTTTTCATTTAAGTGTCAGTGCCAAACATAACAGCAACAGTATTGGGATATACATGATCAATATACCTTGATCAAAAAATCAAAGCTGTCATTCAATATCATGACTTGAACAGAGAAAACAAGCCACACAAGACTGGTTAACTACAGACTCAAGATAATACTACTTATGTAAAATAGTTGCTACTTCACTCTGTTACAGCCATTTTAAGGGCAGTGATAAAGCTGCAGTGTTGGCAGGAAGAGACAGAAACCATGAGACTGGAACAGACATGTATTTGGGCAAACATGTGGGTGAAAGGTTCAGTCCATCATATGATGCTGCTCTGTTCCTGAAGTAGAAATGGGCATGGAAAAGAGTTCCTTTTATGTCCCTACAGTACGGGAGAAAAAAGCCCGACTCATCATGTGGCAACAGCAGGATATGCTGATGCTTATCTAGCAAAGTAGCACTACAGTCACTGTTTTGTTGAGTTACTATAGCAGCAAAGTCTTTTCCTTATGTCACTACATAAGAAAAAAAAAACAAAACTAAGAAGGAACTGAAATATACCAGCTGCCATCATGTGTCTGCCACTCACCTTTTCCCCACAGAGAACCCCTGCTGCCTCCTTGCCCTCAGTACAGACACCTTTGCTTCTCTTTTCAAATAAAAAGAGTGATTCTGTTAACCCAAAGAGAAAAGTGACAAAAACATTCTGGTGACTGAAGAAGTAACAGTTCTGTTCACGCATGTGGCAAAAAAACTTAGAGAAGAGCGTGTCCACACCTTGACCACACACTTTCTCTTCCTTATAATTTACTCTGCCACCAATTTTGCTGCGAAAATGTCCTGCAGAATTTGAGTACAAATACATTTCTAAAAATATGTCCTATTTTCTGACAGCAGCTGACATCCTTAATGACCACCATGTGAAAAACGGGTCCACATCAAGCATTTTGATTACAAAATATCATACACTGAAGGAGAAATTTTTGGAACTAAATCCCTGGTCTTGAAAATTATTCCTATCTCTGGAACAGATCAGACCTTGAATTATCATATTTCTGAGCTTTCATGATACCCACACAGCTCTTTGTCTTGTTGCTTTTACATTCCTACCCCATATATTTAGCTATGTTAGATTCTCAACTGGGTTGAAAAGGCCAAAACTCAGGGAAAACTCAAGCGCATCCTGGGAGCCCCACTTCCTATTAATTGTACCAGACCAAATCAATGGAGGTACTGACCACTGCTGGCAGCTACTTCACAGAACCTGACTCTACTAATTTTTCCTAAACAGTTCCTTTTTTGGGGATGGAATGGGAAACATATAGGTGATGGAAAACATATAAACTTATGGAAGAGGCAGAAAAAGTACACTTTCAGTTCCACAACAGGAGGAAGGGAGACAGGGAAGAAGGAAGACAGAGAGGGAAGAAGGGAGGGAAAGATGGAAGAAGGAAGGAAGTGGCGGAAGGAAAGGGTGGAAGGAAGGGGCGGAAGGGGCGGAAGGGGCGGAAGGGGCGGAAGGGGCGGAAGGGGCGGAAGGGGCGGAAGGGGCGGAAGGAAGGAAGGAAGGAAGGAAGGAAGGAAGGAAGGAAGGAAGGAAGGAAGGAAGGGGAGGAAGGAAGGGGAGGAAGGAAGGAACATACACTGAAGTTTACCCATGGCAAACACATTACAGAATTTCTTCTGTGTAAAATATCTACAGATCCCTAGGAAACATACAAATTTTATGAGCTCAGACATGAAAAGCTTTTGAGAGATCTTTAAGAGCAGTGTCCATGTGCTATTAAGGGTTTTAATCTGTACCTTTCACATTTTGTCAAATTGAGTTGTGACTCAGTGACAGTGCTTATACCTTGTGTGCATGTCTACAGTGTCACCACAGCATCAGCTACAATTTAAAAGCCAAGGTTAAAATCTCAGGCTTAATAAAATGTGCCTGATTGAGATATAGCTCAGAAAAATTGACTAAATATTTTAAGGTGTGCAAAAATATTTATGAGTTAAATTAGCTCTTTACTAATACCAGCTAATTGGTCCTCACAGGAGCACACTTATGGGCAAAATCATACTAGTATTAGTGATAGCCTAACAGACTGAAACATAAGTGGGTAAGTGATATGATATGCACGAGGCTAAAAAGTTAGAAGGGGCTACCAGGGGTGTTAAAACTCATGGTTTCCATTCTTGGGCTTTGACTGTGCTGTTTTCCTTCCAAATTTTCATAGAGTTTTCCAAAAGATACCTAGTGATTACCCATTAACATAAGCTTTCCTGACACACCATACACTCCAACCCTCCCAATGAAAAGAAAAATCCTAAACAACCTCCAGACAAATAGTTCTGTTTCTAAAGGAGATTCAGTACAGTTATTTTCTAATCGCAGACAAAGTTTTTTGATATTTACAGAAAAATACAACTACCTTGAATAAAACAGTGAATCAATATGGGAAGAGTGACCACAATAACTACAGGACCCAAAAAGAAGGAACAAACTCCATGTAAAGGGAAGAGGATCTTCCTCAAAGCTGGTCTAGTTCTTGCAAAATGGTTTAGACTGATAAGTTTGGAAACTGAAGGGACAGCCACAGATTGCGTGATAACATAAGCAACTGCACAATACTTATCATGTCATCACTCCATTTCAGGCCATGTTCTCTGGTGAAGAGATGAGATGGTTGGTCATTATTACTGCACTCCGGGTCTCTGCTGAGATCACCCAGAAATGCTACTTTCAGTAAAACCAAGCTGCTATGCCAGAGCCCCTTTATGAATTTTTCAGATAATGTCAGATGATATAAATTCCACCACAAGAACAATTCTGATAAATACAGATTCTCATAGAGATGCATGATAAGTTGAAAGGAGGGAAATGCCATTCAATTCAAAGTAAGTGTAAGTGCCCTTCTAAAAAAAAGACTGTTCTGACATTAGTATCACTAATCCTGAAGAAACGACTTTTGCCTAGATTTGCCTAAAAATAACAGTAAGTAGTGTTCTGTCCCCAAGACAGAGATGATATCTTCTACACAGCTTAAGCAAAATCTGAATGAAATAAAAAATTAGGACTTGTGAGCTCCTAACAGTTTTTGGAGGTTTGTCCCTTTTTCCTTACTTTTTAGTGTGTGCTACTCAATTTTGTGTAATAAACAGATTTTTTTTTTCCTTCTATGTCAATGATCTGATGAATTTATCTACACGTGATGCGTAAATTTTCAAACAAGCTTATCAAACCCATTTGACCTCTAACAGAACCATAGTGAAATAAGAGCGCTGAACAGGGATTCATCCAGTGAGGAATTCTTTATATACCTCAAATGCGTTTTTCATTAAAAAATTATATTTATTTATACCGTGCGTACTACAAAAGAGTGGGTTCTTTTTTTCCTGTATATATAATTTCATTTTAGTTCTTTTATTTTTTAGACTTTCTGTATTATTTGTTCCTATTAGTCTGGGAGGAGAGATGAGAGTGCAGTACAGGTAACACTACAAAGGTTCATGTGTTTTGGAAAAATGCACCCTTATTGTTCTAATTTCCCTTTCTCACAAACACACTGAGCTTGCACAACATAAAATAAAACAAAGCAGATCACTCAATTTAACAAGGCAAAGTAGTTGAGATTTTGAAGAAAATAAAAAAGATGAAAGAAAAATGTCAGTGAAACAGCTTACTTTTTTGCTATAAAGTTTCTTTTTGATAAACCAGAAGGTAAATTTTTCTTATAGTTTCTGTAGAATTCACAAATGTTTTCAGGGCTTCATGAGTGCACAAAATAAAGAAATGATCAGAGGCTTGTAACTCATAGGAACATAGTGAGAATTCGTTTAGAAATACTTTTTTTTTTTATTTTCTACAACTGGAAATACTGATTTATTAGATATTGATTCCTACTTTTGGAAACAAAAATACTGAAATGCATAAAAAGTACTAAAAATGAGGAAATCTATATTAAGAGTTTCCTCTAGAAAATGTAATAGGAGTTAAGTACTCAAGTGGACCTAAAAAGTAAGAATAATCAAAATGCACAGCAAAACAATACAGCGACAAGCTGAAACAATGGAGCATTTCTGACTCGTTGCTAAGAATAATGTTCTGGGTCAGTAAATACAGAAAAGGAACACATTCTCACTGAAGGAATATTTTATTGTATGCTGAAATATCCCTTAGGGGTTGCTTTGATTGTTTGTTTTTGATTTTGTTATTGTTATTCGTTTTGTAAAGAAAAGAGTCTACAACACACATCCTAATGGCTTTGGCTGTAGATTGAGCTTAAGTAAATACCATCCCTCTGTCAGTATGTTGTGGTAACTTAGGCTGCCAGTGTGGTTTACCAGCTCAAGCAACATGTGTAAACACCGGAAACAAAAAAATTCAGAGGGCAGCCTCCTTTCTCTCTGCCTTTCTCAACTGCTTGCTCCTTCTCTGTCTCCTGGTTGGGCTCGCTCTCTTGCTCACTATGTTTCTTGGACTTTTGTTATTTTCTGACAAATCATGCGAGTGAAACACAAAACATTAATACAACTAGACATCCTTTTTCTCTGTCTTCTAATTTTATCCAAAGGGAAAGTTACCCAATAAAAAGTCCAGCATATATTTTCAGAGCTACTAAGTGCTTCTGCCATTAATTTCTTTTGATTGTTTCTATAAAACATGCCTTAATCATACTACAGCACTTTCCATTGCAAAAAAGACAACTTTACAGAACAACATAGTTAACATTATTTCCCTGTTCATTTTGATTTTTTTTAAAACACCACAAAAATCCAGGCTATAATAAGAAGCACACAAAATTATATTCATCTTTGTTCTGTGACAAGTAGTATCAGCATTTGTATCCCCAAATATTATGCACGTTTGACAAAACAAAATTTCTACTGGTTCACATGACAAAATTCTGGGGGTTTTTTTTCACTTTTATGCAATGTAGTATATAAGAAATAAGGATGCACTATTGTTTCTAGTAATAATTGGCACTTGAAAAAAGCACCAAAAAATCTGTATTTCACTTTACCCCTGTTCCCTCCCCAGTATTTTTCTGTGTGTAGTCCAAAAACTACAACTGTGGTTATGGTGAACAACTACATTTTCTTTTTTCCAAATGTGTGCAAAGTTGGCACTTTCGTATTAACACTAAACACTAATACTCTTTGTTTGGCATTCATGCCCTCATACTGACCAGATCACTTTTATCTAAGTGTATTTTTTTTAAAGACACTTACTGAAAATATGGCAATAGTTTAAGAAAAAAAAAAGCATGGATATTATTACACATCCCCTTGTAGTGTACGAAAAAGTGCATGACTGGATTTATGTAATAGTACAAGACAAAAAAACTGTATCAAATCAGGTACTGTAAAGCATGCCAGCACCTCTGTATTACTTATATCTAGCAGGTAGTTAAAACAAGACCGTGGTTCTTTTAAAAATGTGCATTAAAGCTAACATAAATGAGTAAAACTAGGCAGCAAACTATTTTTCCTGCTTATCTAACAGCTGAATGTAACTGTAAAAATTAAGCAAAAAATTAGAGTTAAACCACCATCAATACAATTGTTTTACATCATAGGCCTATCAAGGCTCAATATATATATACAAGTGTAACAGCCATGCTTAGTAGAACGTTATCCCCAATGCTTAGAAGACACAAAGACAACTAAGTAGATTGTTTTTTCTTTCTCTTTTTGTTTGTTTGCAATTTTTTTGTGTTTTTGGGGGGATTTTTTTGTGTGTTTTTTTTGTTCTTTTTTTTTTGTTTTTATTTTGTTTTGTTTTATTTTGGGTTTGTGTTTTTTTGTTTTTTTTTCTTTTTTGTTCTTTTTTTCAGGCAAAAGTTATGGGAAGAACAAACTGGCTCTTTGGAGATGACCAAAAACATTCTAACAGAACTAGGGACAACTGCAGTTTTTCTATTTGTTTTTTGTTTGTTTGTTTTTTTTTTAATGAAGGATCTTTTCCCCCAAATTAAAGGTCCTACATTTTTGTTTCTATTAAAAAAAAGAAGAAAAAAACCCCAACAACCAAGAAAGGGGGGAAAAGCACCTGGTGTTTTTTTCTTTTGCTAAAAAAGAAAAGAAAAAAAATTATATATATATATATATGTATATTTATGTGTGTGTGTGTATATATATACATACATATACATACATACATATATATATACCTATATAAAGGGAGACTTTTTATGGCAGTTCAGATGTAGTGGGCCCTCTCTGAGAGCTGGCATTATGCTGTGTCCATACTTGACCTAATCTACTGAAGTGAAAGGAATGTTTTTATGCAGATTGGGGTTCTGGCTGTGCCGGTTTCGGCTACGGACAGAGGAGAACATCATGTTGCACCCAGGGACTTTGCACTTGTGCATTTCTCGCAAGTGCACTGTTTTGTAGTGCACTCTGAGGGTTCCCTTGTTGCTGTACATTTTGTGGCAAATGTTACACATTATCCCACCGTTGCTCACCGAAACACTGTTGAACATGAGGGATCCTGGGACATCGGTGCCCATACCTACAGCTAAGGCAGGGGCATCTGCTTTGTGGGCAGATTCCCCGCTGTCACTTGCCCCATCGACGTCATCCAGGAGAATACCCTCATCGCTTCCTGCATCAGATTCTCTTGAGGAATGGATACTGCTGCTGGACTGGATGCTGGAGGTGGTGCTCAGGTCTAGTACCATATAGTCTTCTGCCATGCCCCTGCCGTACCCATTCATATGGGAATCCTCAGTGCCAGCAGGCGAGGAGGTGTCTTCCCTTATGTCAAGCCCCATCTGATGCTGAGCGCCATATATCTTCACCAAAAATTCATCGCGGAGGTCCTTACTAAGAGAAGGCTGTGAAGTGTCCAAGCCCATGTCATCCAGTTCTTTGGTCAACAGTTTACGGTGCAGGTTTATGTTAGCACTGTGTCTGGGAAAGGAAGAAGGAGGGGAGAAAAGGAAAAATGTACAGTATTTTTGATTAAAACATACGATCAACAAGCACCAAATCCAAATTATGATTTATTGATAATTTCTCATAAAATATCCTCTATCCATGTTGCTTGGAAATTTCAGTCTTTGTACAAGTGGACAAACTGCAACATTTAACAAAACAAGCAAATTCCCCCCTTATTGTTTTTCTTGTTAGCTGCTGCTCCTCAACATTAGTCTCCAACAGCAGCTACAGCCTTTAAATTTGAAATATAAAAAATAATAAATTGTACTAGCAGAAAATACAAAATTCTCTTCTTGATTCCTGAATCCCTGCTTACTTTCTTTCTCTTCAAGAGGCAAAAATATCAATATATGGAATATATGAAAGTGTGTCTAGCTATGTGTTACTTTGGATCCATGTCTTTAGATAGTTATTCATACATATATACATCAAAAGATGTTTATATTTATATATATGTGTACTCACATAACTCTGTAAGTGAAATATCTGAGAAGAGTAAAATAAAGGTAACCGAATAAGGCATTGTCAGAGGTCCCGATTCTGATAATTTAATTTCTTGTAAAAAGGGACTCAGAATCAGGCCAAACCAAGATGTAGTAGACTTGAAGGGTTTAAGAGAACAAGTCTTTGAAATCTATGTGTAAGTTTCTGAAAATCTTAGTCAAAGTTAGTGGGTTCATCCTTCAAAGTTGTCACTGCCACTCCTCCCTGTCCTTTTCCTGTACTGTCTGCATGCAGTGTTGATTCACTCAAGCAGTGTAATGTCCAGTTAAAAAACCCTATTAATGGCAGTGAGAATTTTGCCCCAAATAAATCAAAAAACTTAAGTGTGGATTGGTTTAGGTATTTGCTGAAGTTACTGCAGATATTCAAGACAATGGCAAACTGTCACTGGTGGAGGTGGATTTTAAACCAGATCCCAAGAGCTGCAAATTAAAATACTCTCAAGTGTTTTACAGGATCTGGGCCTTTGCTCTCAAGAAATAAAGCTCTACGTTTGCAAACAATGTAAGTCTTTGGGTTAGTAAACATGTAAAATAGCCTATTATTTGAAACTGCATTCTACTCTCCACTTTTGGCATTGGCTTTATTCATCCACTGCAGTAGAACCTCACTGATTTGCAGTAGTGTCAGGAAACCCTCTTTGAATAACTGCTTTTTCTGAATTAATGATGCAACCAACAAACATGACGGACATCAAAGACCTCTGAACACCGAACATGCTCATTTTGCTGAAGTGCATAAATATAAGAAATCAGTGTAAAGTTTTCATAATAGAAAACTTTAGGGTTCAGTTTTCAGAATGTGCAGCATTGCTGAGGAAACGACAAATATTTATTCAGTTTCTTTGGAGGGTGACTTGAATTTCGAGTCAGCAAAAAAAGAATTAGCGAAGTTCTACTGCATAACATTCTTTGCAAGCTAAGGACCCAAACCCGCAATTTACAACATGCAGACTCACCAGTCTGTCTGCCCATTATAAATTGCAGATCAGAGCCCAAATGTAGGAGGGAAAAGAAGAGGGGGGGTGGGGAGCGGGAGGAGGGTGGGGAAGGAGAGAGAGAAAGAGAGAATTTTAACATAGGAATAGCTTAATTTGCAAAAAGCACTAGGTACAAAATTGGCAAGGGAAGACATAACAATGATCAAATATTTTACAGATATTCAGGTCCTTCATTAACAAAAAAAGGGAGAAGAGGAACAATAGCTAATAGCAATATTTCCTTATTGGAAGCTTTTATTTTAAGAAACCCTTTGAAACATACCTCTCAACCAACTGAAGTCCCAAAAAATGGCACAGCAATACAATGCAAATAAATAAAATAAACGCAAATGTAGGAAGATTAAATTGATGCGGAGTAAATCTCTGTAATTTTCTAACACTTACTTTGTGATTCATTTATCTGTTGCACATAACTTAAGGGAATAAACAAACAGCAATAGAACTGTCCCATTCACCTGCAAATGCAGGTTCTCTGACATAAAACTGATACTGAAATGTAGTTTAATTGAATTGTGTGTGCTTGGGATGCAATTATTCCAGTAAGGGGGTGGTCTAGAACAGAGGATTTCTCTCCTAATGAGAGACAGTTGAGAGGTATGGGCAAGGGTGGAAAAAGTGGAGAGTATTTCCTGCTTTTGTCCCACATGGGAAATACTCTTTTCACACAAGCAAATATAGCACCATTGCTTTTTTGAGGCATAGAAGTGTAATTATGCATATCCCCACACTGCACTTAGGAAGGCTGAGCTTACCTTGTGATAAGATCAGCTTTCTAATCTTTTGCTAAATTGAGATCACAAAAGAGAGAGAGGAGAGGAGAAAAGAGAAAGAAAGGGGGAGGGGAAGGAGAGATAGAGAGAGAGAGAGAGAGAGAGGGAGAGAGAGAGAGAGAGAGAGAGAACAAATTCACATTCCAATCCAGACATATCTGGTTTAAAAAAAAAAATCTGAAACCAATAAAACACAGACTTTAAAAAAACTCTTGATTGTGAACCTGGTTTTTGTCAGATGTAATATCACTTATATTGTTGTCCTGATGGATACTGACTCAATCACACAATACAGAAAACATAAAGCAAATTAATCAAAGCATATTCATACCGATTATTATCCACAAATGAGTTCTGAACAGATGCATGCAGTGCACATAGATGAATGATAAACAGTAGTCCTGATGGTCCCTTGCCTTCCTGGTTTCAGATGGAATATAGCTCCATGTAAAGTTGCTAAGTGCAGTACAGGAAACGCTTACTGTGAAGGCCTGTCTACACTGACCAGAGTTATTAAATGACTGTAAAAGCACACTTGTGCTTATCATCATAAGGCTAACTGCAAACTATTCATAAAGTACTCATGTGTGTACTTATAATTTCTCCCCTTTTCTCCCCTCTTCACTCCTGTGTTATGGGAATTTGTTTCAGCATACAAGCTAGTTAGGGTAACTGTAATTGTTGCTTCCATGTATTTGTGCCTACTATTTCCTTGGTTTTCTGCTGAGAAAAACAACAGTCAGGCATGCAGTGAAAAAAACTTCAGCATCCACTAAATGAAGAGATAAGAATAAACGGCCATGTTAAAATGGGGGCACCAAGCCCCAGATAGACAAAGGCCACTGTGAGAAAGACCAGTATAAGGATGCAAACTCTGCTGATGCTCTGATAAGAGGAGATGCCTCCCTTATTAAATTCTCACTTACAGCAGTAACAATCAGTAATCTAGTTAAAGTATGTACCAGCCCATAATATCTGTCAGGCAAACGATGTGCAGAAATGTGCGGACCAGTTCTGGCACCCTGCTCAGTAGTGTCCCTTTTCCGCTGTCAGCAGTACTGTTGGATTCTCCTAATATAATTACATTGACTTTTATTCAATTAAGTGCCATTCCTAGCCTTAAAAAGAAGCTACTTTATCAATTGATTCAGGTGTAATGCAATAATAAAGATGAACTCATGGCAGTGCATTAGCTCTGCTGTTCATAACTTCTGAACATAGGTTCATTCATAGCAGTCGATTTCCATTATGCAACCACAGTTCAAAAGAATTGATTCTTTTACATTCATTTCTTAATCTATTTCACTTGTGCTTAATACTGTCCCTAAATATCATATGTGAAAATATTCTAGCGGAGAAGGAGGTATGAGCTGTGAAAAAAATTCATTTACTTAGATACTGAAGTTTTGAGATCTTATTAAAAACCCCAAAGTCTCAGACCCTCTTTTGCATACCAAACAGAGACTTCCCATCCTAATCCAACCCCTGCTCCTCTGCTTTGTCACTCCCAAACCCTCGGAGTCCCCTATGAGCCCTCAGCCAATGCTAACCACCTGTCATCTTGTTCATCTGCTCCTCCCCATGACACCTAAAGTTTCTTGCTTCAGCTATTCTGTTCCCTGATGTGATTTACAAAGCTCCTTATGTCTTCCTCTTCTGCTCCCAGGTATGTGTAAACAGTGGTCCCAGAGTAAGCCGAGGCACAGCTTGGGCAGAGTGATTTTTGCCAATGCATGAACATTGCCATCAAAAGACAGAAAATCCTGAAGCAAAATATGCCAAAACCTGCTGAGCTTCATCTTGCCATGGCTTCATTAATTCTCATACCTCAGCTAGCTAATTTAGGGCCATCTCTGGTGCCATTTGCAACTGTTGCTGTATCGACAGGGAAAAGAACCTAAAGAACATAAATGATTGGGAGAAATAAATATATGTGTATGAAATGAAATATTTGGCCTAATTAAATCCTTGAAAGCCTCTGGACTTCCTAGATTACTCATTTGTACATCAACCACCAGAATGGCATTTGATCCTCACAGTGGAAATGTCGTGTAAAGACAACAGGTGATTGAAGTCTTCCAGACAGAAATATGCCATCAAATGAGTTTAACTAAAGGCATATCTTGCTCTACTTCCGTTACTATACCTATCAGTTCCTAGGCAACAAGGGATGGTGAAGAAGGTTTGTTTTGAAAATAATATCTGGGGCATAGAATGTCCAAATACCTGTTGAGGTCTGTACTACATGTCAGATACCCATAAAAATGAGGAGGGTATTTTTTCCAAGATGTTTTGAAATGTAGCTTGTTGTGGCAAGGAAGTTTGAGCAAATTCTAGGACCCAGAATATCTGGGTTTTTTTGACATAAATACCACACTTTTTAAGTTACTGTTAATTAATTACTTACATGGAAGGCAAAAAAGTGTGCAAAGCTCTCACTAGAGTGAATTTGACCATAAGAATGGAGCAGTTCTGCCATGAGGATGATGACAATGATCATACACATAAGATCTGTGGTTGTGGTGAAATGTCAACCTCTGAGTCCACCACTGCCTTTTCAGACAGGAGTTTCAGTAGCAGTGCAATGTGGAATCCCACAACAGTTACAGAAGGTCCCTGATTCTGGGCATGATCCCACTGGTGGTATTTTCCTTCTCTTGCAAAGTTCATGGAAGTATTCTTTCTTCACTAGAATTCATTGTTGGTTACACCCTACCTACTAATTGCAAATTTCTTAGTGACAGATGCACTATGCACCAACAGAAGAAGGGGATTATAAACCTAGGAAATATGGTCAATTAAACGTACATTCTATTTACACAGATCATAAATCCTGACTGGGATCTCTTTAGCAGTTTCCTTCTACGCTTGTCAAGGAATCTGATTTTGTTAATTTACTGTCCATTTGTTGGAAAGAAAAAATGTAATAGCCACTTTACTTTAGTTTTTTTTGATTTAGTCAGTCTTTTAATTTCATTTTGAAGTGCGTGAGAAGGAATTTATCAGAGTAGAATTTGTCCTGGTATAGAAATTGGCATGAATCCTATGGATGACTCAAGGCCAAATTTGGATGTACCCACAGCTGCAGTCCTATCTGCACCAGGTCAAACCTCATCTCTGATGCACAGAGCAGAGCTAGAGAATTCAGATTAAAAGAGCGTTGTTTGTTTAGATGTGAGCATTATAGAGGGCACAAAACCAACTGCATGGAAAAATTAGGTTGAATGTGTTCACAGCTCAGAACAGGACAGGCTGTTGAAAATTAAGCATATAGTATTATTTTATGAATTATTTTAGCAAGAGGAAAGTATGATTATACTTAAATATTATGGAATGAGGGAGAAAAAGGGAGTGAGAATGAAAGAGATGCACAGTTGTTAGGGCAGTCAGGTAGGGACTACGGAAGCCCACTTTCCAGCGCTTGATGCAGTGAGACAGAAAAGCCAAGCCAACTGATGTCCCAGTTAAATGTCCTAGCTACTACTTTTTGTCTGACTGTAAGTGACAAAGCTCCCTGATAAAGATCTCAATCAACCATCAAAGTAAACTGCATTGTTCATTAAAATTCTGACACTATTTTCACATTTCCAGCTGTATCTAGCCACAACTGTTCTTCCTATGTTTCCAAGAAAGCCACTATCCCAATTTCTTACGTTTCAGATATTCTGAATGTGACTTTTCTGGAAAACATATGATTTGATAAATTAATACCACCTAGCCCTACCATTCTCACACTGCAAAGAAATCACAAACACAACGTGACAGCAGGAGGCCATCAGTCTTTGGTCAGCTTTGTTTTGAGATCAATAAGTGATCCCAGCATTAAGTAACGCTATAAAATTATATTTTGAGACTTAATGAATGTAAAAACAGCATAAAATTATTTTCTGTCTAATTATTTTTTTTTCCAAGAGACACCAGATTTATTTTTTTCAAAGAAGACAGAAGGTACTATTGGGTTATAAAACCTGAAAACACAAAATCTTCAGCAGTTTGAGAAGGTTTTGTTAGAAAATCAAAGGCCAGAACACAATTTGCTGGTGATTTATGTACAAACTGATGAACCTCTTCTTAAAGTTGGATATGGAAGTTACTGCTCTAGTTGTACAGGTTCCATAAAAGCTATCCTCCTGCTATACTTAGTTTACAACTAAGCTCTATCAATCTGGTTTAAAATATAAACAATGAAATTTTCATTACTCCTCCTGTGAGACTTTTTCTTCATCTCAGTATTCAGCCTACATTTTTACCTATAATGAAATTCTAAAGGAAAGTGTTCTTTGTTTCTCTTCACCTAAAAGGCAAAGAGAATTAAGAATTTTGGTTTTGTTTTAAATTTTCACATGATTTCAGTTGCCCACACAATTTATTAATATGTTCTTACCTCAATTTCATGTCTCTTTCCTGATTGTTTAAGCCTGAAACTCACAGAAAGGCCCAGAATAGGTGAACACTATGGAAAGTAAACCCAGAATTTTATGCTTTCTCAGAATCTCTGCAGACTGAAAGTGCTGAGTTTCATGCAGCTAAAATCAAAGAACCAGAAAGTAAGACTCTGGCTAAATATAACAGTGTACATATTTATGAGAAAGATATGGCCTCAATTCTGATATTTCTTCAAGAAAGAAGCAGCAATCATTTCTCCCATTTGCTTATGAGAATCAACAATAAAACTGTTAAAGAAATTATCTTCTCATTTACTGTTCTAATTTTGCCACTCTATCAGCAGTCTTTGATACAGGGTTTGTTTTGTTCTGTTTTTTTTTTTTTAAATTAAAAAGAAAAAAAAAAGCATTAATCTAAGCAAAGATAGTAACAGTTTGAAATCCTGATCTGACCTAAATGATAAAATTCACATTTATCTGAACAGGGACAAAGTTTAAGTCTGTACATTAGTGCTTCCATGCATTTGATCATATTTAATTTGCCTCTGAGTGTTAGGGGAAAAGTAGGTATAGAGTTAGACTTTAGAAACAGTGAAAGCAAAAATACTATACTACCCGATAAAAAACCATGGAATTTCTACATGAACAAGGTAATAGCATCAGCTCTTGAGGCCTGAAACTGCATAGAATCTGAAAAATATTAACCTTTCATAAGAAGAAAATTCAAAAGGTAAAATACAGTTCAGCACCTATTAAAAAAAGTAAAAAAAACCCCAGTGCTTATTAAATACAGGAAATAAAGGACAAGCAAGTTCTTGCAAATTAAAGATGTGGAGCCCAGTCATTTCAATCCCTTTCAATATGAAACAAATCACTCACACTGGTCACGAAGACAGCTCCCTCTACACTCAAATTATTCACTTGAAGATAAGCTCCTATCAAACTCTTTAGGGGTTTAACTAATTTACTGCACAGATACGGCACGTCTGTTGTAATAACAGGTAGGATGTATTGGGGTCGACCATTTATCAGAATTAGACTTCTTTTTTCAATTCACAGTGAATTATGCTGCCTACACTGCTCCTCTTTCTCAGAGCTTCCCATCCCCTTACGGCCCCTAATGTGGCAGGCAAACAAAATTGACAGTCTCATCTTGTCAACAAGGGGTGATTCTCCTGAGAAGCCATTTAACTTTGCAGAGGAAGCAATGTATTAATGTGCCTGTCCCAGGAATGTTAATCATCTTCAAGCTCCCTCTAACTTTGACATGAACAAAATCACCAAATTTGTTTACTAAATGAATTGTAATATGCTAATAAGAGAGCATGACATATATGGTAAAGCCAAACAGATGGTTTGTTTACTCCACTTTGCAACTTTATAAATGTTGTAACTCTGAAGATGTTAGTGAGAATTATTGGTTTGTTGGCAGTGGCAAACATGCCTTTTGCATACTTAATCCACAGTTAGAGTCAGAAAACAATTTATCATCACCATGGAATGCATAAAAAATGTTAATGCAGTGATAGCATTTAGGAAGGCAGGATAGTTGACTGTGCAGGCAAATACTCAGGTTAAATATGAAACTGATATTTGATGGCAATTTTTGCTACCAAATAATTAAAAAAACCCCAATCTGTCAGGCCTGGGACTTTTGAAAGGTCCAATAATTCAGAACATACCTGCTGAGGTGTTTAGTGAAATGGTCCTTATTGTGTGAACAGAATTCAGCATTCACAACACTTGTGTGTGCTCAGAAGCATTGAGGTTATGTTTGACTCTTAATATATTACTATTGTTGTCCATTAAAGATCAAAAGTTGTTACAAACAAAAAGCACAATGACTGGCGTACTTGCCAAAGTTGCTGAGTAACGATCAAAACTGTGTTGTAACACTTCAACCTCTCACTTTATTAGCTGCCTGGAAGCAAAACAGACTCATTACAAAATAGCCAGCACTCTTGTCCAATATCCGGACTGGTTGAGAAAGTTTAGAATAAGAGGATTTGTCTGACAGAATATTTTCTAAGTGAACTAACACAGTGCCACAATGTTACATGCATGAGAAGTCATTATACCTATGACAAAGTCCTTTGAGGGGCATAACAGGTGCTCAGCACTGGTGTCTATCACTCCAAAGCTTTTTCTACAATTTACACAAGCTCTACAGAGTAGTTTAGCTGGTGCAGTGTACTGCAGCCATGCATGAAGTGCTCATTTCCACTCTGTTGAAGTATTTGCTAGTCCTTGACACAAGATGTATTTTCCCTCAAGAAATATTGAAGGGATGAAGGGATGAAGAGATGAAGAAATATTGAAGGGATGAAGAATACATGCATTAACATTTCTTTTCAAACCAAAATGATCTAAATTTTACATAAACCAAGTTCAGCAATCAGAAGTTTTCACCCTTCATTTAATTTTATTGCTACAGCCAAAAGTGATAATTTTGCAAGTTTTTAGAAAAACAGACCCTAAAGTTCAGCATGCCACTCATGAATTTTACTGAACTCCAAGTTTCAGTTTATGCAGAAATAAAGAAAAAATTCAGATAGAATTCCTAGTTTTCCTCTAGCTCTGATTTCAAACCAAATCTTTTCTCTCAGATGTTGATGCACAGCAACACATTATCTCATGGTTTGCTTAGGAGATTTACAGAGTCTTTATTGATTGAACGTCAAGTTCAAAATAATAATAAAACCTGAGGTCCAGGGATAGTTTTGTACAATTTCAGGTGCCACAGCAAATCTGTAAATCATTTATTTTGATCAAAATGCAATAGTAATTCTCATTCCTAATATTTGTTTGTCTAAAAATGCTGGTTTTATTCATATATTATCAGAGGAACTATAAAACCAAATATGATGTGGCAGTTCAATAGGATTCCTCTATTAGTAATTTTACATTACTAAATAAGGACCCCTATCAGGTCAACAGATAGCTGATTATCCTAAAACCTCCTTTCATTGATGCCCCAACTTCTCAGTAATTTCAATCCTCTGAGATTCTTCCATACATGCTATTGTCAGCATTTATTAAATTCTCAACTTTTTATTCATCCACAGGAGAACGTGCAAAGATATCTAAGTTCAGCTTGCTGTCCAAGGATTATTTTGGAAGAAACATTAGCGGCCGTCCCAACCTGGCGCTTATATCTCATTTGAAACATCTACTCATTCCTGACCAACAAAGAAAATTTCAATAAAGTACTTTTACTGGTTTAACAGCAGTGAGCTCCTGGGATTGTCAAAGTGCTCAGTCTTTTCCGAGGAGAGAAGGAATCAGCAGCTCAAATATAATTAACCTTCCATTCTCAATGCAAACTGCCACGCACAGGAGCTCTGCAGTCTATTAGTGAAGTTATAACGGCCAACAGGCAGAGGCAAAATTGGTCAAAAAGTTGGCTGCTGCTGTCATATTTTTAGAATTATGATTAATGACACTAATAATGTGGATGATTACTGATACGTGTATCTCCTGCAGTTTATCATATTGCACTGGCTGCCTACGTCCACAATAAACATGATGCTATCATTTACCTCTTTATTGAAGGCAATCCTTCTCTTGAAGGAGCACATTCTAATTACTTTGTAATGTTTTATGTCTTAAACATTTTGCAGCTCTGGACCTTGCCAACTGCTTCATGTCTACCATTGATTAATTACAGAATGTTTAATCAAAATTTAGAACCTAATGCAGTCATTTATGAATGCACTGCAGTGCCAAGATAGTTAGGCTGCCGTCCCAAGCTTGGAGAGTGCTGGGTTCAAAATTAAATCCCAGAAATCTGGAAGATGCCAAAGATTTTACCTCAAGTGATTTGAGTTTAAAAATCTTACTTCAGCTGATAAATGACAGGCACCCACTCAAAACGAAAGGTCTTTGTTGTATATGTATGTGTCCTTGCATCTTCCTATCACATTTTTCTTGTTCTTCAAATGTCTTAATTTTTCTCTTTATGCCATTGTTGCTGCAGTTGCAGCCCCTTTCCAAGCCTTCCTTGCTGCTAAAGCTCCTGCAAACACCAGTCAAGAGAGTGTAGTTTTGAAGTGGTTAAACGAGAGAAAAATAATTTGCAGGGACAAATACATAAGTTTTTTTTTAATGTGGATTTTTATGGTACTGTCATACAACCATTCACCGTTGCAGTTAAGTGTTTTTTTAATACCATTACTGAACTGCTGAAATGGATGCTAATATAGCTTGGAGTGCTAATGTCAAATCCTGGTAATAAAAAAGACAGACTGCTGAATGAAATAATTTCAAGTAAAAAATAGAACAAAAGTGCTCTCACTCTCGCTCTACACTTTTATTGAATTGGGACTGACTGAGCCAATTGCTTTAGAAGTCTGTAAAACACAATTACTAGTGAGCTGACTGACCCAGCAGTGCCCCTTCTGTGACAGAAGAGACTAAAAAGGCTGCAGAATTAGTGCTGTTCCCCTATCTGGCTATTAGACCTGAGAGACATCCAGGGCAGGATCTGTTATCATTCCTGCCAGGGCCTCTCCTCATGAAATCTTGGTTCTCAGTCTTGCATAATATATATTATATATATTGTATATATATCTGTGTGCATCTTCATCTTGAAACAAGGGCTCATTTACCCTCTGAGAGGGAATCCAAGTTCTCTTTCTATCCATTGTATTTTTACATCCTTATTTAATAACATAATATATGTCTTTCTGCATCTACAGGCACACATATACGTTTGGTCTATTTTTATTTCCACATATTGTGTGTAAAACACAAAAGTACAACCTAAGGTTTACAGGCAGCAAAATTAACTATGTCCCATTTGTATTTTCTGTTGTAAGTGGCTGAACTGTAATTACTTTCTTTATTCTGGCATAACAAAGAAAAGGAGAGAGGGAGGAATAGGGAAAGAAAGGGGAAAAAATGTATTGAACTGGAAATGTGAAACACTTTTCCCTAGTTAATAAAATAAGCAATAAAGTTTGTAAAGCACTAAAAAAAATCAGTAACATTGGAAATAACAACTTATAAACCCTATAATTTACATCTTGTGTTTTAGACTCTTATAGTTTGACAGAGACATACAGCTTGGGACTTTCTTACCCCTCTTTATTCAAAAAAAAAAAACAACAAAACCAAAGTGACAGCAAAAAATATCTTATTACTACAATCTTATTCTTTCCTTCTCTTCCCCTGCTTTCCCCACACAAAACAAACCATTTTACCATTTTATTCACAATGCCAACAAAGTCCTGCAATTCTTTCTCTTTTATGGGAACATACATTTCTGGCAAATCTAAAACTCTTTCATTTCGCTTCCAGGTCCATTTATATGAAGCTTGAAGGTGCCTCATGGCAAAAATGTTAAATTATTTCTTAGACAGATCTTTTAAAGCAATGCTATTCAGGGCAAGCTTAAATGTGAAATAGACTCTTAATTAAAAAAAATAATTTAAAAAATAGTTTTCTTAGCACATGGCAAAGTGCTCATTTAAAAGATGTTGCTGGAAAGCAGGAAGCACTACAAAAAGCCTTAGATTTTTTTTTTAGAAGTAGTGGGCTTAAAACAGTTGTCAGGAAATATCCAGTATTTGCCATTAAAATTTTAACTTGTGATGAGCCATAAGAGGTATCTCACCTGAGATATTCCTGTTATCTCAGGTCCCAAAAGACCATCTGAGGTACCTCTAGAGGTACCATTAGAGAATGTTTTATGCGTACGTGCTGGACGTGAATGAGTGGTTTCTACTGAGGTACTACAGCACAGCATCACAAATACTGGTCCATGATGTGTGGCAGCGCTTGCCTGAGGAGACAGAGGACAGCAAACTTCTACTACTGCTGGTCAGGATTAAGGGGTAGCAAAAAGCTGTGCACAGTGTCTTGCAGTGCACTTGCAGTGCCTACACAGTGGTCTCTTCCTTAACACTGTGGAACACTTAATTCTCTTTCATAACTCTGTGTGTCTTCCTTCAGGATAACCCTGAGATAAGTAGTGAGCAGTATTTTTAGCTTTACTGCTAATATTTTCTAACTGAACAGTATATTTCTGAGACTATAGGCTCTACTTCACAAATTTGCTTTTACTCCCTGTCATATTTGCTAATGACTAGCAGCTTGTATAATGATAAAAAAATGTTCCAGGTTTAGAGAAGTTGGATTTTGGGTTTCTTTTCCCCAGAGTCCATAAATTGCCAACTGTTTTTGAGTAACATCTTTTACTGTGATGTATTTCAGTGGAAACCTCTCTTGTCTCACCTGCCTCAGTAGCTATAATGTATTTTATCAAAAAGCAACGGAATAGAAATGCAGAATAGAAATCAGTATTGCTTTAACATACTGATCACCTGCTACATAATTTTACTTCAAAATATATTTTGAAATGTCAGCCTGTGTCTAGATATACTGATAGAACTGGCACACTATCATTCCACAAAGCATTATAGCTATTTTGAGGCATCTACACATGGTAATTTTTTCCTCTTTCAGGTTTTGTGTGTGTGTGTGTGTGTGTGTGCTTGTTTGTTTGTTTGCTTGTTTGTTTTCATTCATAAGACTTGCCTCACCAATTTTCTTACTCACATTAATTCATATATGTCCCAACACAGTCACTCAGTTCATGTTCCAATGAATGAAACAGCTCAAATCTAGGGGAGAGAGCAGCATCGTCATTATGGGGAAAAGAAAATGGTCTCAGCTATTAATAATCTTTGGTCACGGTATAAGATCTCATGAACAGTTTACTTCTTGAATTGAAAGTTTCTCTTTTCAAACAGACATGCAGAGCTGACAAATGAATGGATCATGATTGTAGGTATGACAGCATTTACCTGCCTGAATGTCTCTGTCCTTCACTGAAAGCTGTAAATCCAAAGGGCAGTAAATACACAGCTATTCCTGACACAAATTTGTTTTCCTCACCGTTCATTATTTCTCTCCAGACTCCTGCACCTGAGAGTGTGCAGTGTCTTGTTCCACTTTTGGAAGCAGTGTCCTGGTGTTATCTTCTATCTGTAAAATACAGCTTCCTTCCCTGCAGCAAAATCTTACAGCCTTCTGCTCTTAAGTATAAAAGAACAGCTAGAGGCTCTCCCTGCAGGAACTTATGTGGGTAGATGTTTTATTTAACCCACTTCCAAAAGACTCTAGGGAAGATGGGACATCTTCATAAAGGGGGAACAGCTTTACATGTACTCAGATGAATGGAAAATAATTGTCTCCCACTCTTTGGAAAATTTGTGGTTCTTCTTTCTGGGAATCTAGGGGCAACCAGGATATTATGATAGGCCTTCATGTTCCCTGTCCTATCTTCCCAGATAACCTCATTCACCAAACAGAAAACACACAGAACTTATGCAGGAAACTTGGACAAAACACATTAAACATTTACACTATTTTTCACAATAAATACCAGGCAAAAATATTGCTCAATACACGTTCTGCTTTTGGCTAGTCTTTTCAGTATTTTACTTGTGCTTCCCACCTATGTTAATCCTGGTGTAGCAGTTTGTTTAAATAAACTTTTCAGGTCACTGAAAATACCTTGGCTCATTTGCAAGTTCACATAAAAATGAGGCTTCTTGAACTGCATAAAAAACTGTATTCTCCCTCTCTAAGTGACATAATTTTGTATACCAAAGCAGAACAAGAAAATGTAGACAGCAAGTTCTTTTAAAAAACAACCACCACCTCCAATTCAAATCCCAAATAAACGACTGTATGTAGTTGGAAAAAAACTCCACACCAGAATTGATTCTTCAATATTTACTCACATAAGTAGACTTGTGCTTCAATTTATTTATTTTCTTTTAAATTTAAATTTAAAAATCTTATTAAAATCTATTTAAACATCTTATGAAGACATTTTTATATGCATTCTAGTTTAAATTCTGCTTCTTCTGATCACATTGGTGAGTATGCAATATGACAGGCAGTCTGTGTTCAACATGACTACTCATGGAAGAGGTTAGATCAGTAGATCTGTGTTAGGGGTGGCACAAAATGTTTCTTTATGATACAGCTTCTCTTGGGTAAGGAAGAGTTATGTGAACATTAGCAATGACACACATCTTAGTGTCTCTGCAAGAGAAAACCTAATGTTCATTCAATTGTATTGGATATGCAGCTAGTCTCTTTGTGAACTGCATCACGTCCAGAAACAATAGTACAGGTATAAAATGTGTTTATATTTCAAAAAATGTATCAGATACAATTTTTGTGTCTTGAAAAATGGTTCATCAAACACCCAATGTGTTAAAACTGGATTTTCTTGTTCTTATTGGAGGAAATTCAAATTGTATATGACACTTAATTATATTTGGGGAATACAGTAATAATTATCATGGACTGATGCAAAGTATTGTATTTCTTGGAGCTAGAGTTGAGTGCATTTATAAAAAACAATTCTCTAAAAAGTTATTTGTAGAAGATTCCAAGCCTAGTAGGATGATTGTGTCAAGGAGGGGATAGCAGGAGGCAGGTAACAGATTTCTCACATCTTCACCTCCCTTGATAACGTTTGCGGTGGCTCATCATAGGTAACTGATGTTAATTTATTCAAGCACACCTGTACAAGGGCCGGAAGTCAGGTAACCAGACAAAAAGTATGTCTCTGCTTTTTCCCTACAGCTACCCAGAGGCCCATATCTGCACAAATTTAGTTCTGGAAACATCAGCAGGTTTTAATAAAACACCTACAGATGTCTTGCTCCATACAAATCAAGGAGTTTATGTTTTTAAATCTGGACTGATTTAACTTGCAATCAAATGGCATGATCACACTTGGCATCAATAGTTGCCTCATATTTATTTATAAGTCACCCTGAGCAGATATTATTTTCTTTTTAAATTTATTCATGGGGCTCAATTACCTTTCCCATCTTGTGGAACACACACATGCACACACACACACACATGCACATGCATATGCATGCATGCTCAGTTTTTGAGAAAACTTAAACCTAAAAGACAAACCTGAGCAATGAATAGTCCTACTTAAGTAGCAGACAGACAAAATGAAAAGTTTTGGTTTGTTCTTCTGAACAGGTACATTGAGAATTAATTTATTTACCATACTTTGAGAGAAAGGAAAACATAGTCACCTATTGTTATTAATGTTGTGTCCTAGCTTAAAACCCCGATTTAAACTGATTTTAATAACGTCAATGTGCTCTTCAACTCAGACTTAGATGAAACTTTGGCATTGCTGTCCCCTTTGGTGAGGAAATAATTCTTCCCTCCTCCCATCCACATGTCTCATCCACTGTTCAGGATCATTCTCTGAGCAGCTGTACCCTGTGCTGACTTCAAGGATTAAGTACATCCATCTCTTTGTAAGGAAAACTCAGTGTGTGCTGGGATAAAATTCATAAATGAGGATGGGAAAGAGATCCCAGGGGAATCTGACTACTGTGGCCACTGGCCCTTTCTTCTCACTCACAGGAAAGGTCTTCTCTGACTCCAGAGAGAATTCAAACCACAAGGGCAAATCTTTCCATTCAAGTGGTCAGTCCTCAAGAGAACGTATCTTCTTCCGATCTCTGCTCCGTTAAAAAAGTTACTTGAAAAGATGTCTTTTCATTCAAAATGAGGGTTATGACATTGTTTCTGACAAAATTTTTAATATGGTCTCTTTTCCTATTTACTCTCCATTGCCTTTTTGCACCAAGACTTAGCCTGGACATCATGTCTTCAGAAGAAAGGACATCTGAAGTAAATACAGGAACAGAAATGGATGAACAGCTATTCGGGAAGTGGTTGTTGAAATATGGAAGAAGAAGCGGTTTACTCAAGTCTAGTGCTTCTAGGTAAAGAAGTCATAAAGACTACTCTGAGGAAAAGACCAAAAAATCTAGGTATTAAGGGTGATTTAATGAGTGATGTTACTCGTAACTGAGAAGAATGAGGAAAATAGGTGCTTTTAAAAATATCTAGGCTAAACAGAGCTTGACTATTGGAAAACAATACCGTTTAATTTTTAGAAGGGATAACAGAATTTCTGAGTCTTTGATAGTAAGGAAAAGAAGCCTTACTTTGCTTTCCTTCCTCCTGAATTGAAAAAAAAACACATGTGAAGTGGGACTCTAAAATTTTCTGGTGATCTTGACCATAATTTGCAAAGATTAGCACTGGTTGGACAAAGACCTCAGAGGATATTCCAACACTGCAGGCAGAAGGATATTTATGCCGGTGTTGACCTTGGCAGGAATGATGTAGGAATGATAAAGCTACATTTGGTCAACCTTAGCACAAATTGCTACAGGATGCTTTCTGCAAAGGAGGGGTTTGCAGCTCTGACACAGATAAAACCCTTCCTTCGCCCAAGCAGCACTGCTTTTTCTCCTGATGTGATATGCTACCTCTGGTAACAAGCAGTCTGTATCACAACCCCTCCTTTCCAAGGCCCATTTTACAGTAGCTCCACCCGTTGTCAACAACTTGGGGTTTTGTGTATGTACGAGGGGGAATATTTGATTAACCTTTGATTAACTAGAGTTGCATTAGAAAAGGACTTAATCCAAATCAGATGCCTCTAAAGGAAACAAAAATAATCAGCCAATGTTATCTATCTCCACTTAAACTTGTATTTTGTTACAGAACATAGCTGGGGTTGCGAGTTTTAGATATCTAACTAGTTATAATAGGATTAATAATATAATTAATATAATGCTAGTAATAGGCTTAATAAAATGACAAAAAAGATAAAAACTTCACAAGAGTGTAAGCTATGGAATAGCTAGAATTCTGAATTTATTACAGAGATAGTACTGAAAATATTTAAAAAATTATTTCATTTTAATTTTCAAAGCAAAGACACTCCAGCTAATCAAAGATTATATGAGTGACTCATAGCACAGGCAAATCACAGAGACTTTTGAAATGAGTGCAAAATGGGAGGCAAATCCATTTCAAATATTATCCAGAAGTTATTACTGTGTGTTGTAGGTAGCTAACCCTTACTTCTCATACAGCAATTGTTACCAAAACACTCCTGAGTTTTTAACTGAAATTGATTTAAGTGGCTGGAAAAAGTTCTCACTTTGCAATCCTATTAATCTCATTATCTAGTTATCTTTTTGGGGGGTCTCCATAACCTGAAAAGCTGGGAATTGCATATACTCTCTCTCTCTCAAAAAAAAAAAAAAAAAAAAAAAAAGAGAAAAATACATATATACAAAAGGATGAGGAGAAAAAATCCTAAAACAAATTTAATTTTGGAGGTAATTAAACAGTTTACAAAAGACCCTCAAATAAACAAAGAAAGCAAAAGGCAAACAAACAAAAAATCACTCCCCCAACAAAAACAAACAACAACAACAAAAAACCCAAACACCAAAAAAAAAAAAAAAAAAAGGCAGGGGGAGAATATATTGATTTAACTTTTACTTCCTAAATTATTTTTTAACAAAATTGCCCTTTTTTGGACAAAGTATTAGAAAATGCTTTAATTTGCTTTCTTTGACATGCTGTACATATGCTTTCATTTCTGCACATTTCTAGACATTGCACTTCTAGGTAAAAATGGATAGCCCAGGGAAGTTTTGTATATGTTTCCTGCTCAAGTACCTAAAAGAATTATCCTGAACCATGAGAGAATTTCCTGGTCCTTTAATGGCATTTCCTGACTACTTTTGCAAACCAAAACTGATAAACAACTAATAAAAATTTGTAGGACACATAAATTGTATGACACCTTTGAATTTTTTGAATTACAGAACCATTAAAGAACATACTATGCAAAAAATGTCTTTTTTCCCAGGTGCAATGCAAAACTGAATAATATTCTGAATGTTACTAATGGAATGATGTAAGAAGATGGTCTTGTCCATTACAGAAGTCAAAATGATATGCAAATAATAATTTTATCTTTAAATTTGCAGCCTGCAATTTAAGACACTAAATCAGCTTTTTATTTCATGTTTCTTTCAATTAGTTTAATAGTAGTATCCTACATATATCACAAAAAAATTCAAAATGTGCCCTATATGCAGGTTCTTGTCTTGGAAAAATTTTATGCATGTTGTCACAGTCACTCTTAGAATATCTAAAACTTTACTATGCTAACTTTATTATTACCTTGATCTTTCAATGTATTACGGTTAAAGTTCCACATCCTAAAGCTAATCAGCTCTTGCATCACATGCTCAATTCAAAGCTGTTTTGTGTAGTACATGACTTTTCATAGTAGTACATGATTTTTGTAGTATTACATAGACTTTTTGTAGTACATGATTTTTCATCATTCATTTAAGGAAACCGACTGACTAAATCAAATTCTTGACTAACAAAGATTATGATTTCAGGAACTGAAAGGGGTTTCACACATCTAGCTTAGCGTAGATTATGCCACTGATCCACATACTTCCCTTGTCAAATTCAAGACTCATAAAACTTACCAGCACACAGCAAGAAAATGAGTCTTAATTTAGATCAAACTGCTTTGTATCTAGTAGTTTAACCTACTGAAATCCAAGCTTTCTAGGTTGTCCTTCTTAGGTGTTTTGAACTTGTATTCTTACAGTTGTTCATATTTTTCTGTTTAATGGGTTTCATAAATGATAAGAAAAAACATGAGATATTTAGGGACAGTATTCTTCATCAAACTACTGAATTTTGTCTCCTCAGTATCCTTAACACTAACTTGCTTTCATTTTATAGTATGAGAAACATTCCCTTTCAAACCACATCAATTTCAATGAAAAAAATACAAAACAAATCAGGAGCTGTGTATGAAATGTTTAGCCAGTTTTAATTTCCTTCCTGTGTTTGCTGAATTTTTACAGCCTAATGAAAAAATATGAAACACAAGTAAAGGAAAAGAGGTGACCCAATTTCACTATTACTCCATGAACCAGAGAAATTTTGTTATGTGATGGTATGATCAACAAATGAGAGAGTTTTTATCCACAAGTATGAAATACCTGTGTTATCCTATCACTTTGACAAATTCCATTTGTATTACATTCTCCTCAGGAATAAAAAAGAACAGTTTATAAAAAAAGCAACTAAAAAAAAGCCCCATACAAAACAACAGAAAACCAAACCCTAAACCAAAGAGTTTATGGACCAGCTGCTTCTGTTTAAGTCCAACTGCTTTTGTATTGATGCAGCATAGCTCAGGCATGATGTCATCTGGAGGGCAAACAGAATATATACCCTGGTTGATCTTAAAAATAAGTAGGGAAGCCTTTTCTCTCTGAATGTGCATAATTTCCACTGGTGGAGAAGGCAGTTGCTCACATGCAGAAAATAATAATGTAGACTAAATGACCGTAGTCGATAGAGATGTGTGTAGGTTCTACTAAAGAAACAGATAATGATTTTCTTAACTCATAATATTTACTTGTTCTCACTACAACATAGCACCTAGTTTTAAAACTTAAATATAGTAAAGAACAACTTTCCAATGCTTCTTGTTTGCTTTTGTATAACCCCATGAGGATGGAAATAATTCCAGTCCTTTATTACCTATCTCCATCTTTTCATTCAACCACCCATCCACCTTTGCCCTCCTTCCTAGTTCTATGGTTTGATATGCATGCAATGGAGATATTTGTATTGTATATAATTTACTATGTTTACTTTTCAACAGAAGATTTTCTTGTTTTAAATGTTACAGGAAGAAGAAAATAAATGTAATGAGGGCTGTAGCTTATAAACAGAAGTACAAATATGTTCACAGGAATATAGAAAGTATAATGACATTTATTATCTAGGCAGCCACTTAAGAGGATGGCCCAATATATACCATTCTGAATGCCAAGGAACAATGAAAATCTTAAAGTGATAAATCTCTTTCAATGTCATGGGAACACAATTGTCACTTGTCATTACTGTGCATCTCTCTATTTCTTCACATAGTCTAAACTGCCTATTCTTCCATAATTCAACACATTTAATAATGCAGAAAATCAATTAATATTTACTGACCTGTCTCTGCTTCTCCGTGATGGGAACGCAGCGTTACAGCCAGCCACTGTGCAGACATGCATCTCTTTTAAATGAACATTTCGATAGTGAAGCTTCACACTGTAGGAACTCTTGAAACTTTTCTTGCAAACATAGCAGATCTTGGGGTCTGGACTTGAGCACATTTCACCTTCTGGGGAGAACTTCTGAGGGCTGCTGTAGTTGAATGTAGAAGCAAAACTTTCATGAAGAGCAGCCATACTGGCACTGCCTCCATTGTACAGTCCATATTGGCTCATATAGAACATATCATATGTAGGGTCTGTATATTCTTCCTTCACCTTAATGACATCCTGGTTGGAAGAGTCATTGTGGTTTTCATCTGGTCGGTCACTGTGCATCATAGATTTTTCACCAGGTTCATGGAGGCGATCATCGCCTTCCAGGGATTCTTCACACAATTTGGGCTCTGATGACTCTGACTCATTTTCATAGTCTCTCTCATGCTCCTGGTCTTCTGATGTCATGCTGTCTGCCCTTCTTATGTCTGGTCTGGACATACATCTGCTTCTGTCACTTTTGGAAAAGTCTTTAACAGACAGGCCTGGGCTCATTTCCTCCTGAGAATGGCAGTGATTGTCGTGACCAATGTCATTCACCATTGTGCTCCTGTCATTCACCTCTTCATCTTCATCATCAAACTCATCAGCAGTGTCAATAACTTCCTTTTCAATTTTAACTGGCATACTTGACTTCCTCGGCTTCTTCTTGGGGGCAAGGTCTGCATTGGGCTCTGGGGTAGGCATCAACACTGAAGGTACCGATGACTCTGAAGGAGGAGGGGGATGCTGCTCCATGCCACTCACAGCTGGTATTATGGGACTGGTTGGGAGTGAGGTTGGAGGACTCACCATCTCTCCAGGAGTAAGTAAATTTCTGTAAAAAGGAGGAACAGGTTGGACAGTCTTTAAAGCTGGGAAGACCAGCTGACTGGGAAGAGGGTTCTGTAGTACTGGGTCTAGAGGGGGAGTGGTAAACCCCATTGGTGGACGCCCAGGGCTTGTTAAAGTTAGGTTGGACTTTGTACTTGCTATGACAGGAGTGGCGGCACCTGATGTAGCACGAATTAGATCTTTGTCACGGTTATTCCTTAGCATAGGCATGTGGAGGCGGGGATTTGGGTTAGCACTGTGGCGATTGCGGCTTCTGAGAGAGCTGAAGACCATATTGCAGCCTTCAATAGTGCATCGATGCTTGATTTTCAGGTGCACAGCATTGTAGTGGATTTTGAGAGTACCTTTGTCATAGAAAGTTTTGCCACATGCATTGCAAAATACTCTTCCTTTCCTGGAGGCTGACCCCATTCTCCTCATTCTGTGAATTCGGAATGAGCTTTTTGTGTGCTCTGTTTTCGATAAATCATTGACCGGCGTAGGTGTTTGAACAGGAGAGACACAGGCTGGCTCAGTTTTGGGCTCCACATTTGTGATGCTGGTCAAAGCATTCCTGCTGGATGCTTGCTCATTCTTGAAAGGTGTAGGGGAAACTTCAGATTCACTGCTCTCATTATATTCATTTTGGGTCGTAAGGCTTGGTTCACGGAGCCTCATTGCTGGCTGTTCCAGCAGGAGGCCATTTGGAGGCAGCCCCAGCAGTGGAGCGGAGACTGGATTTATGTACTGGAATGGAAGCAGGAATGCAAGGCTATTCGGGATGTTTTCAAAATGATGAATGCTGGAAGGGTTGCTATTCTCCAGGTGAGCAAGGAGACTTGGGCTCCTGGTGCGATTATTGCTTTCAATAAAAGTCCTTATATCTGAATCTGTCTTTGAAGATGGCACAGCCACAGCCTGCCCTTCTTTTTCTTGAATTGCCATCAGCTCCACGATAGATTTCGTTTCTCCAAATCTCAGGAACTGCTGAAGGGTAATGATCTCTTCTTCCCTGGACATGATGGCCCAGCGGTCCAGCACCTTGCCTGCAGCATCCTAGAGGCCATGTCAAAGAAACAACAAAGACAAAACACAAAGAAAAGCTTATTGATTCTGCATAATTATTGAAGAAGGTGCTCTACTGCCTGAACATGAAACACTAAGCTCAAAAAACAAGATGCAAACAGTGTTAATAGAACTTGACCAAACAACACAAACTTTCTATCCATGCAAATACTGTAATTAGAGTCACAGTTAGAAAAACAGATTGAGTTTAATAGTGCCAGAGTACACAAAATGTAGACCCTGGGACTCTGTGATCTAAAATTCTTTCAGTACTTTTATTTTAACAACAGTGATCTCTGTATAATGCTACTGTTTAGAATAAATTAGCAAAACATGAACTGTTGTGCACACCACTGTAAAATACCGAAAATTGTACCTTAATCACTATTAAATAGTAACACTATCAGAAAGAGCTAAATAAATACAATTGATCAATTTGCTCCTTAAATATGAGTAGATATAAGACTGAAACCATTTCATAAGAAACTTTGATGCAAGGCAAAATGTCTTGAAAACAGCACATAACACTTGTACCTTAATCCCTTTTTTCCTGGACTATTACTGGCAATTGGTTGATTGTAAGCTTGCAACCTTGGTATGGTTTAGACTTGAGAGATTACTTTTTTTGTAGCCTTCTTATAAATGGCAGTTAAAAATATGTAAAAAAGTAAGGATCTGATGGATGTAAATAGCATAAATGTGTAAAAATGTTGTCTCTTAACATTGCCTTCTGATAGCAAGGGAAAAATCCAGAGAGAATACACATCAGTAATCACAAGACTATCTGTTGTTAAATATACATTAAAAAGCATTTCACACTTTCATTTTTGCTAGTAAGCATGAGATTTGCCTGAAGGTAGGACTTAAAAATTCTGCAATGTAATGTCAGGCAATCCATTCAAGCAAGTATTGATAAAAACATATTAAAATACTTATATAATGAATACATCATTTTATTGGCATCTTTCCTTTTGGGCAAATGCTGGATATAAAATTAGCACATTAACTATAACCAACAAGAAATGTGGAAGGCCATCAAACCAGAATTATTCTAATGCTTCCTCATGCATTAGACAGCTTGAAAGCCTTACAAGACACACCACCATACTGCCTCTGATATTCTTACATCTTGAATCTCAGGTTCAGAACCTTACCTGACGACTTCGGACTATACATTGCTGCAAAAATCATTAACTCTTGTTTGATTATTAAGTCTGAAATACCCTTCTTCCCCTCCAGCCCCTTTACCCCCTGGATTTATTTTTTTATTTATTAAATTAATCAATTATTTTCAGTCTTCAGATGATTGATACTTCTCTTCCCTCACATTTCCTAGAGCACCAAAAATTATAATTTTGCAATGTCAAATAATAAAGCATGTATTTAATTGACTAGAGTTGGTTTTATTCTTTCAGTTTGAAAATGTTCAGTTCGCCTCTCTAGGTATAAAGTTAATGCTGAAGATTAATGCCATGTATGTTTCAGCACCACAAAATCTTAATAAATGCTTCACACATGAACTTTTACAATCAAATCCTGAAAGACAGTAAAATCCTTAACAGCAATTGGAAAATCTTACCCAGTTAACCCAAATGGAAAGCCCCAAAACCCATCTATGTGTAGAAAATGTTCATTCTGTATTTATGGTGATGAATGAAACATCATGATGCAAATGCTGGTTTTGGTTTGCCACATTAGTATGGAAATGTGTTCACCTTTGAACACCCCTAAGCACAGTGGACATGTCTGATTTCTATGTCCTTACGGTTCTTGATACAGCAGTATTTTACAGGCAGTCAGTACTATCTGACAGAAATAATCCGGAATATCAAATATCACCCCCAACAAGAAAAATTAGTAAAGCAAAACCAAACCTAAATGAGATGAGGGCTGGGAAGAAAAAAAACACCAATGCCATAAAAAAATTAAAGGAGATGATCATATTTTAAAGCTCAAAAATTATATTTGTTTTTTTCGACCCAAGTAACTTTAGCTACTCTCCCCTTGGGTAAGAGCTAAAGTTTCTTACATCTATTTCAACAACTTACAGCCAGCCATAGCATTCAACATATGGGTAATTCCTACATGGAGCTGCAAAACTGGATTTGAATCAGATTTTGACCTCCAGGCCTTCACTGTCATATCTGACCTCATCTATCTGCACACATTTCCCATCCCAAATCACAAATCTTAATTCCTTCTAACTGTAACTCCCATAGTTAAAAGAAGGAAATAACATTGTCTAATTTTCACTGCTTACCTGTATCGAATTAGGATTCCCGTCTGCTGCCAGCTGCAGGCTGCTTTGTAATGTACTACTGCCACATTTTATGTTGTTTTTGTTTTCATTTATAAATCAAGCTTGTATAACGGATGCTTTACAAAAACCGATATATAAGTAATTAAAAGTTAATCACAGCTAGCACAACAATAACTCATGAGAATAGTAGGTAGAGATCCTGTAACAGACTCCCACATGTAAGGGGAAGGCAGTGTCACACAGTCCCTCCCTGATGGCAGCACAACCAGCTCTCTGCATACACAGAACAGGCAGGCAAGCCTATAAATGCAGGGGTTCCCTTTGTGCTTTCAGGGAATTACTCCACATCTTAACTGAGCAAAGCTGGCACTTAGCTAACTGAGTTAAATCCTGATGATACACCACCACCCTTTGTTTCACTTTGTTTAAGAATTTACAAGGAGGAGCACCAGACCTTCAGCAGTTGCTAAGTCCCACTGATAGATAAACTGGCAGTTAAGGGTGTGACAGTCATGGGGTTACCCTTGCTGTCATAGAAAAAGCAGGGAACCAGAAAGTTGCTCTGAAATACTCCTCGTCTACCCCTACTAGCTATATCAAGCTTTATCTTTTTAATTTTCAGCAAGAAGTTTTCTGGTCATTTTTACCCAACAAAAACAGAGAGAAATATGCAGATGCCTGTATTTCATAAAACCCTCACTGCTTATGGATACTGTCTAGCATATGCTTCAATATTTACACAGTGAAAACTTTCCATAAATCATTGTAAGCATGTATTATGCAAAACCAGATAAAGAGTGAATAGGAATGTCATTTTTTGATAAAACTTAAAATTAACAAAAAAATCTAACCATTATCCCATTTGAATTTAGCTCTAACTAGCTAGGGATCTTTCTGTATATGGTAATACTTGATTAGAGGTTCAAGTCCTTTCTTACATGTAATCGATTTCTTGTTTCTTACAATCTCTCATGCTAAATTTTCTCCCCGAAGCCATTAAAGCATATCAACATTTAAATACTTCATGACAAAAGGTTCCAATTTATATTACTTTTTTCAGCTCACAACTGATTAAGCCAAGCCTCCAGTGACAATGTGTACAAGGAAGTCAGTGAGTACAGAGATATCACTGCATGCATACAGCTCTAAGCCAGGCAGGAGACAAGGAAGCCAAATCTGTACAGCATACACTAATGTACTTCCTACTTTGTCCAAACAGCCTCACTTTGATTTTTAATTTAATATATTTGATTTTGTTTTATAATTTATTTATTAAATTTTATTTTATTGTGTAGATATCTTTCTCACAATTTCAGTTGGAGAAAATCTTTTAATCTTTAAACTATATTAAACTGACCTCCAAGCCCCAAGAAATAACCCATAACCTTTTCTAACTCTAACCACACACTCAAGCCTATTTGAATAAACAGATCCACATACACACATGTGACATTAGATCTGTAAAATAATGTCATGGCTTATCACCCTGAACCCGCCTCCTGAAGTTTGCTGACCATATGTTAGGAAGAAAGGCGTGTCAGGATATGTTAGGGTACATTTTGTCTTAAACTTCTGGGTCTAGAAGAACACATGGTAAGACTGAGATGATTATCTTGAATGACACAAACTACAAGAGAGGATGGACACAAAGATCATTCTATGTTTAGGAGCTAAACTGGGGAGGCTTGTCAAGGTGAGTCTTCATTTCCTGAAGGCCTTCAGCCTTTAAATCTTCCAACTGAGCTTTAAAACCTCCCTGTTAAAAAAATGTCTATTTAGAAAATAAGGGCAGTCTACACAAGCATACACCATAAACATATATTGTAAACGTGGAACTTCTATTATGTAATCAATTGTTTTAAATTCTAATTTTGTGTTAGAAGGTCCCATGATTACATTACAGGTAGAAATTTTATATGTTTACACCCACAGTGGGTTTTGATGCATGACAGGGAAGTTTCCTTGTTACAAAATATTGCATAGATACAGGTTTGATTAAATAATTAGGCTAGCTTAGGGTATAGCCTGAATTTTTCTTCTAAGGAGCTGTGTATTTTCTAGCTGATCTCAAAGAAACATTTTGAATGCAGCTGTAACAGTTGAAAAGCAGACTGAAATGTATTAATTTGGTCACACTATAATTGCAGAGGATGGTTTTAATTAGTGTGTAGACCAAAAAAAAAAAAAAAATCCACATTTGTTTCTAATAAAGAAAAGCCTTCATAATTTCCATGATTTAGGGTTTGTTGTTTTTTGTTTGGCTGACTTTCCCAGAAGCATCTCTTTGCTTCACAATTAAATTTCAAGCTGCTACAGTCTGGGTAGTCCTACTACTCCTGGGGTAAGAGTTACCAAAACTGTGCAGCACCATACCAACTCACAATAGTACAGATGGGACAATATGCAACATCTCTAACTCATTTTGGCTAACTCCCACTGAACTCAGTAGGACCAAAGTAAGCCCTCTATCTAGTTTTCCACAGAAATATACACTCAGACAGGCAATCAGATACTCATTTTCTTGATGGGAGTTTTTACCATGCTGAATCTCCCTCACCTTTGCTCCTGTAAACATGAAGAAAAGATGTGCATACTTACTCACTGTGATTTTACATGTGCAACTAATATGAGATTTAACACACCAAGTCTGCAAAGAGGCATGGTTGAAATTTTTTCCCCTCAGCTGTCACTTCTCATCCACCTCCCACCAGCCTCCCTTCAGCAACGGAAACCGTATGAAAAAATGAATGTTTAAGCGTCAGCAGTCCTTTCCTTGAGTTATACTGCTGCAGCAGGAACAAACAGTGCAGCACTACTGAGTTCTCAGTCAATAATGGAAATCTTTATCTCTTGACTTTACTGCAGCCTCCATTCTGCTAGAACTGATAGATATTCTTCCCTTCTGGCACCCCCTTTCTCTTACCACTTGTTTGCCTTGCCCCACAGACACTGAAGGCATTAGGATTCCTGCATGCTACAGGAGAAGGTGCCTGTCTCTCCCCAAAGTTTCACTGAGAATGACACTGGCAGTGTGTGCTCCAATGAAGAGTAGCATGAAGGAGACTTTAGTTACTTCATACATATACATACACATATATATATATACATATATATACACACACATACACACATATATGTTACAAACCTGGCAGCAAAGTATGTTGTGTGTGTGTGTGTATGTATGTGTATATGTATATATACGTGTGTGTGTGTGTATATATATGTGTGTATATGTATATGTGTGTATATGTATATGTGTGTTTGTATATATATATATATATATATATATACACACACACACACATTCACACACACATAACATACTTTGCTGCCAGGTTTGTTACAGTACTTGCACTGGTTTCTCTTTCTTGGCCATATCTCTTTATGCATTCAGCAGCAAAACATTTTGTGTTTTCATCAGAAGGACCCCCAAAGACTTTGCAAACTTTATGAACTGATATTGTAGACACTGGGGCAAATCTGGCTGCACTTTAGATCAAGAATAATTGCACCATAAACCTGGAATAATTCCAAGGACCACGCTGGAAAGTAATTTTGACCTAAGTTAGCCCTGAAACAGTATGTGGAGCCAAATCTGTGTGAATATATATTGGGGGCGTACCACCATGGTGGAGCACAGCAGCTGTGTAACAGCGCACAGGAGCACTGCTCAATGGTTTTGGAGTGAAAGTGAGGAACACCATGTCCTGCTGAAACTGCAGATGAAACATAAGGCAGTGGAATGCAATAACCACAGCGGAAACCTGGCCAGGACACCGCCGTTAACCACCCACACTCTCACTTAATGGCCTTCAGGGTCTTTATTGACCAAAAGTATGCAGGTCTTCTGTTTCATATCTTATCCCAAAGATGCATGCCAGGAGTGCAGACCCCTCCCTGCACAAGCAACCTGCTGGGGTGCTGGTTCTGGACTAAGCTGCCTGGAATGGTATGAAACCACCAGATCCTGAACACGATTCCTTTTGGGGACTAAACTTCCTCATAGTATACCCCAGTCCCAGGATGCCTTTTCATTTTTCGGGTTCATCAACTTTAAAATGCCCTTGAAATCACTGCCCTGAAAGAAGATGAGACTCTCATTTGCCAGCTAAAAAGCAGCCATGTGGACTGGGGGCAATGTCTCTTACTGATTCCAGAAAAAAAAACCCAGTAATTTGAACTATTTCCCCTCTTCATTCACCTCTGCAACTACAGTGAAACTGGATGCAAGGGCACTAATTTTAAACGCTTTGGCTGATATTTAAAACATATTGTTTGACTTGTGATAAAATATTCTCTTTGTTATGGATGATTATGGACCAGATAATATGTATATATGTATAATTTACAAGACAGTGACTATTTTTTTCCTGTGTAACACTGCACACAGTATTTTTATTTTAAAAATTATAATAGAAAACTGCGGGGCTACAATGTATTTAATCACAACAGCTTGAGCTTTATTTAATCACAGCAAATACATTAAGTCTCTTTGTATTTGGGTGCCAGACAAGTTTTTTTTCACAGCAGATGTCTGTCCATACTTAGAAGAAAAAAAAAATCTAAGCACAATCAGAGTCTGATACACTTCTTGCATTTACTAGTTTTCACAGTGGTATAACTGCTGTGGTTTAACCCCAGCTGCCCCACAGCACCACACAGCTGCTCACTCACTATTCCCTCTGTGACTGAATAAAATAAAACATACTAAAATTACTGGAAATGAAAAGGAAAGAGGAATTAAACCCAAGAGGGAGAAGTGATCCACAATAGAATTTCTCCCTGCCTGCTGACTGATACCCAGACTGTCCCCAGGCAGTGACTGGCCCCTCCCAGCCAACTCCCCCAGTTTATATATTGGGCATGATGTCCAAAGGTATGAATGTAACTTTGGCCAGTTCAGGCCACCTGTCCTGGCCATGGTCCCTCACAGCTTCTTGGGCACCTGGCTCCTGGCAGCGCATGGAGAAAGTTTTTGGTTTAGCGTAAGTTGCTTAACAACAACTAGAAATCACTGTTGTTCAAAAGATTCTCCCACTAAATCCAAGAAAGAGAACTGCACCAGCTACTAAGATGGTTAACTCTATCCCAGCCAAAGCCAGGACAAGATACTGTGATGTCAACAACATCTGCTTTGATTTACAGCTGTCATGTTGGTGACAAGTGCTAAAAGGCAGAAGATCCCACTATTTGATGACAGAACTCCTGTTAGCATGGATACAAATTGACATTTTGAGCTTTAAGAAGATCCAAAGCAATTTTTTAGCAGTTCTCCTATCTCATTTATTTAGAAGTACTAGGGACATTTCCCAAGTATTTTGTCCTTCTTGCCCCAAGAACTGCACAAATTTTCAAATGCCAACATTTATTCCCTTTACCATCTGTTCTGGTTGCAATGTCCAAAAGACTTTTGGAAATGGGAAACTAATGTGAGGTGAATATATATACTTTATAGAATCTGCTCACAAAAGTATTTTTAATGCACACTAAGGGGAAGCATTTGTTTTCAACATTCCTGAACTATTGAATTGTTTATTCAAATTTCTTAAATAGCTTTGGAGTCCATAACTTTGGACCCAAAGTACAGAGAATATTTTGACACTTTTGCGTCTCTACAACCTGTTAGAGTGGAAAATTCAATGAAGTATCTGAAGAAGCTTTGCCACTAATTTGTGGCAAGTAACAGCATGTTTGTTCTTAGGCCAACATGGCTACTAGAGGTAATGAAATCACCAAGCACATGGTGTATGTGTGTAAAATTTAGAGTGCATGAGATGCCATGGGCACTTTTCAGGTACCATGTAAACAGAGACATGAACATGGTAAGCCACTGAAATAATTTCAGCTACAAAATAATTTTAAAACACAATTTTGCATGTAAATGCGCTGGAAATTGCCATCATGCATATAACAATAGCATATGTAATAATGATTGATTTTTATTCTCACTTTCAACAATTTTTGCATATATATTTGCCCATTTTGGTATAGTACATAAAAAAATTTGCCTTGATACTATCAGTCACTAAAAATCACTTGTGTTTTTACTTTTTGCAAAACTCACTGAGAAGTAAAATTATGTTTTCTCTGGTTTTCTGTGCTCTGGCAGTCTTTCAGTAAGTGTAGTAAGCACCCTCTGAGCCTCAGTTTCACTAACACTGAAAGAATGGCATATAATTTTTATGAGAAACAGGAAATACTCACAAAGAGCACTCATAAGGTATTGTATTTGCAATACACACAGCCACAAGAGACACCCAGCCTCTTTTCAGCTGAGACTTTTCCCAATGCGCTATGTGATAATATAAACAAATTGTGTCTGATATCGTTGCTCTACTAACATGGACTGCACCAAATGCAGGGCAAGACATCTAACCTCTCAAGTCAAATCAAATTATCAGATGGTCCTTCCCTCACTTTAAATCTAAACTGACTAAAGCCATAACCCTAACTGGAAAACATAACCAAGAAAAGTTGAGTCTTTCTGGGCTTGTCAGTAGAACTTCCAGCTAAGTCAGTAAGAAATTTGCCTAACCAGGAGCATTGCAAAGAATTGAGAAGTTGTCCAAGGCCACAAACACTGGAATGAAAGTGCCAATGAGTTACACTCATAAACTGAATTTCATTACATGCTTGGTTTTCTGATTGAACCCAAATTGTGTCTCAATAAGGGGATTCAGCTGTACTATATGCAGGATATATGAATGGCAGCAGAATCAGGAGATTGATTTCCATCTTTACTATTCATTAGGGGACTATGCATTATTACTTGCAATATATACTACAAGATCTTAATGAGGGCTTTTTTTATTTTATTGCTTACTGAAAAAATTTACACCAATAAAACACAGGTGTGTCATAGGTGGCCATGTGATGCAAAAGGGAGACAGCAAGGTGCAGAAGTGACACCAAAACGGCAAAGGTCACTGGACTATAAAAGGGCATGAAGCAAGCTATCAGTTGGAACCTATTAGAGGCAGTGAAATGCAAGAGAAAGTGGAGAAATTATATTACAGTGAACAAAGTAATAATAACTGTGCCTTCATGTCTTAATACCCTCTTGTCCCAGCAGTCCTGACTTTCTAGGCAGCCCACTTCTCCACATTAACAGTAGTCATTTGGAGAGCAGCAAACGTGCCATTAGAAGCACTTTTACAAGTGTATATTCATCCACCAATTAGCTTAATGTGGCTGCTTTCTGCATATTTTCTATCCAGGCTTGCACAAATCTTATTAATATTTCCCCCTAGCGCTTTGACAGATTACCTTGTCATTATGCATCCTGGAGCCTTTTAAACAATATGGGTAAACTACTGTTTGCGAGGTTAATGACAATTATCCCCTAATTACTGCATAAGTCACTCAGTCCACTTTATCTCATAGGCAGGGTTCTGCTCTGTGTATCTGCCATTGTGTCACTGTAAATGAATCTTGTATAGCTATGTTTATCTGTCGTTGCCTTGTAAATTACACTGACAGAAGAATGAACAAATTACTGTGTATCATCACTTAAATACAGCTTCTGATAAAAAAAATGTCCCACAAGCACAGCACTTGAATTTTACCCTGATCACAATTAGTAAACACATATTGAATGTTTTGGGAGATATATTTAGACATGGATGGGACACTGTGGTTAAAGAAGGTTCTGAAGTGCTAAGTCTAAGAGCCCTAAAACAGAAGAACTATGGAAAGCTACACTAGTAGTAATTTGATGATTACCTCCTGAGAACTCTTCTGTTAATTTAACAGTTGATAGATGAGACAGTGATATTTTCCAAACAATCTCATATTCAGTGCTGTGCTGAATTCCACAATTTCTATTTCTATTGTTTCTGACCGCAGCCACCCGGGATTCTTTTTTAGCTGAAAAATCCAAATAAATTTGGAAGAGAAATGGCACAATAAAACCACAAGCAATGCTAATTTAATGCATGCATTTCAGAACAATATCTGCATCAGGAGAGGAACGGAGAATTGGCAAATACCAACTTCCTTGTATACTCCATTTGTCTGAGGTAACTTCAATGACACAGTTAAGAGTACTCTACTAGTAGGACATTGCCGTGACAGATATGCCCTGTTTTGAGAAAGAAGGTTGAACTAGTTACTGTGCCTGATCCCTTCTTTCACCTAAGACATCTCAACATCTTCAACCAGAAGTGCCTACCTAGTCAATGCTCAGAGACAAAATTAGGCTGTGGTAAAGAACATTACAACAGCAACTACTTTTAAAAAAATAATGCCTCTTCCTATATTGGTCTTGGGAGGAGGATATGCTATTCATAGTCCTAGGAAACACAGTCCTTTGCAAACAATACAACAAAGACAGTGCAGTTCCACTCTGTATTGGGAAGGTCCCTTCTTGACTCAGAGAAAGCCTTTTAGTACTGGCTTGTATTGCTGGCAAACATGGTAATTGCACAGTGTTAGTAATGAGGTTACACATTATAAATGCACTTATACAACACATCCACAAGTATCATAATGCTACAATATTTGAAATTTATATTTTTTTGCCTTATATTTTATACAACTCCTTGTCATTCTATACATGTACTAAAATATGCCCAGCGCCAGCTTCTGACAAATGTGGTACAGAAAAAGGAAGACAACATGCAAATTTGAGCAGAATTATGATTCCTGAATGGTAGCAATATAAGATAGTTTAAGCCACTGTACAAGAAAAAGAAAATGTCAGAACTCTCTAAATATGGTGATTATTTACTGCAATTCAGGAGGTTATACCAACCCTGAAAACCCTTTTATCAATGTAAAGTGTAAATTTCTTTTGTTGCATTGTGATAGTGTCACATCTAGAAAGAATGGGCAGACTGAAATGTAGCAAAATTACTGATATTACGGGAAAACACTGCAGTTTGAATGGAACACAGATGAGGGCGGCACCTTTGACCATGCTCTCAATATCACTTGGAAGAAAAAGCTGTAGTGAAATGGTGAGAAAATGTAACAGCCATCACTGCCAGGGACAACTGAAAAGACTGATCGATTTTGAGTAAGCACTACCTCAAGGGTTTTGGTCCCACTAGGATTGATCTTTGTGTCTGTCCTGTGCTCAGTCAATGCAACTTTCAGCAGGGTATCCACTGCAAAAATAAATAAAAGTGCTGTAGTAACCCTCCACCCTCCCTCTAAGTATATTATTTTCCCTCTATGCTGAAGGAAAAAATCCAAAACAATAATGTGGTAGATGTTAAAGTGCAACAAATGGTTAAAAAAACTTAAGGACACAGAATGCTGTTATTTCCATGTACAATCTTATTTGGAAAAAAAATGTTTCTAAGTTATTTATATTTCTCTTTGAATTTTAAGCTGCTTTGGCCTCTGACTCTTGCCAATAGCAGAGAAACTGTCAAAAGCATTAGTGAAGATCAAAAAGATTGTATCAGTTGGTTTTTCTTGGTCATCTAGGTGGGTTACCTTGTCATAAATTGAAATTAATGATACATGTTGACAGTGTGGATTGAATGGAGGAGTAAGCAAGAGAATGCTAAATGTTGGAGCACCATTTGCGGGCATAACCCTGTATACATGCAAAACTTCTTTTTTCAAAACATAATGGAAATTCCGACTGAGTAAATTCTTCCAACTTGAGCCATGCTGAGGCCTCTGCCATCCCTCTCATCCTTCCATTTAAAGAGCCTGATATATGATGGACATGAGCACAGAAGGGACCTTGGCTCTTGTGCAAAATATGTTTGTTTTGCAGGTTTTTTAGAGAGTTTGCAGCTTCAAATTTACTATTTGAACTATGTGTGCAAACGACCTAAATGCTTGGAAATCCAAACTGAGCAATCAAACCATACCTAGTCTTAGGAAGGGTTTAAAGAAGGATCTAAGACATCAAAGACAAATCTCATAATCTATATCACATGAAAAGAAAACCAGTATTTTTACATTTTTAATGCCTTGTCATACAGTAATCTCAGAGAAAGAGGTGGAGGTGGGTATCCTCAAGGAAATTGAAGCTTAATTGCTGGACTCACGAGCCACTTCTTGTGCATTCTAGATAAATCATGGTCTTTCCATATCTCAGATCCTTGTTCTTAAGATGGAAATAGACAGCATTTCCCCTTACTTTATGATTGTAAGGAAACATGCCACAGACCTATGAAGAAAACATGCCTTTGAAAGATTGAAGTCTGTGGAGCACTACTCTATGACCTATATGACAGGAGCATCCTTCACTGGGTTCAGAACTGGCTGGATGCCAGGCCCAGAGAGTGGAGGGGAACAGTGCTGCATCCATCTGGTGGGTGCTCACTAGTGGTGTTCCCCAGGGATCAGTGTTGGAACCAGACCTGCTAAATATCTTCATTGATGGTCTGGATGGGGAGATGAAGTGTGTCAGCAGTAAATTCACGGGTAACATCAAGCTGGGGAGAGTGTTGATCTGCTGGAGGGCGGAGAGGCTCTGTTAGAGGGATGTGGACAGGCTGGATTGATGGGCTGAAGCCAACAGCTCAACATGGCCAAGTGTCAGGCCCTACACTTTGGCCACAACAGCCCCAAGCAGCGCCACAGGCTGGGGCAGAGTGGCTGCAAAGTGGCCCAGCAGAAAAGGGCCTGAGGGTGCTGGTGGCAGCGGCTGAACAAGAGCCAGCAGTGCCCAGGTGGCCAAGAAGGCCAATGGAGTCCTGGCCTGCACCAGCAACAGTGTGGGCAGTGAAACTAGGAAAGGGATTGTCCTTGGCACTGGGCAGGCTACATCTCCAATCCTGTTTTGGGCATCTCACAACAGGAAAGACATTGAAGTGCTGAGGTTAGAAGCAAACTGAGCTACAGAAGAATTGAAGAGAAATGACAGACATAGAGAACGTTACTAGAGAAATTCAGTAACATTCACACTCCATTTTCAGTGGAGGACGGGGACATGGCTGTAAGGATTCCCTTCTATGATAGGTAAGCTTCCATCAGCCAATGAACACCTTTTCTAGTTCATCCTCTCAGAGAACAACCTTTATTACACTTTGTTGCCATTGTTTCTTTCGTGCCTATTATGCTCAAGGCTTCCCAAGTGAAATTAATTCTCAAATAAAAATACCAATCCCTCTTCCTTAAATGGACAACAATGAACTGTCATTAGAGTACTTCTAGCACAGCAAATTCTAAAGGAAATAACAGCGCTCATACTTACGAGTTTCTTTTGATAACTTTACAAGCTGCCCTCTTACCTCAGGGGGCAGACTGCCTAATACAGAAGAGACTCCCCTGAACAAAAAAGGCTTAATTAAGTATTTGTTGCAAAGCAAATAAAGTGAATTATTGTCATCTAAAAAAAAGAGAAGTAGGATACCTCAGCAAAATGAAAGCAGAAAGTTAATTTTAATGTCTTTGGTACATCAACAGCTCTTAGAAATGGCATCCAAAGTCAATCCAAGTATGGCTGATAAACAGGCTTAGACTTGCCTTTCAACTTTCACTTTTTAATAATAAAAAAATCAATATATGGAGGATTACAAGCCTCTTGGTTTTGATTTTTTATATCAAAACCAAGAGATGACAAGATTATGGCGGTATATGAAATTCAGGCCACAGCTATGATGATGCAAATATTTTATATCCCATTTATTTACTGCATTTTACAGCAAGACTGAAAGAAATTATTAAAATAAAATTATTCTCTCATATATATATACATATACACACACACACACATAATTTTATTTGCAAACACAATCCTGAATACGTATTCTGAAACCCAGAAAATTAACAGATTCCACTTCAGATCTGAAATGTCCATTTTAAAATAAAACACGGAATAGTCTGGATAGCAACATGCCAACCACTGTAAGCACTGACATGGAGCCAAATGCACTGTAAATTACACTACAGAGTGAAGAGAAAGTATCATGGTGTACAGAAGAACCAAGCAAATATCTCAGCAATCACAGACTCCCTCCGCTGTTCCTAAGGGATGACAAAGTTTGAAAAGAAATTGTTTAAACAGTTTTGTGAAGGATGTAAGAGTCTCTATTTCATTGTTTTCAAGCAGACCAACTGAGCTTGGCTCAAGAAAGACAATAACACAGAAGATTTTGTATATTCAGTCCATATTCCTGCAATCTTAAAAAGAGGCTAATAGAAACTGAGGACTACAAGCCAATGTCATTTTTGCCCACACAGGACAATAAGGTCAGACCTCTAGAGGGATTTGTAAAACTCACAGTAAACAGTTATAATTTAAAAACATTTAAAAGCATACCTGTATGTCTTGCATTCCTCTTAGCACAAAATAATTGCTTCCAAGTCATTAGAAATGTAACATAGCATTGTTATGTGATCAACTCCTAGAATTTTTTTTCTTAGTTTTTTTCTTAAGTGAACTACAGTAATTAATTCAATTTGGTGGAGCTAAACAAGCAAGGTTACCTATAACATGGTTGTCTCAAACCACATGAGTTTTAAGGAGGGGACTACACCTTCAGAAGTCCATTAATCAAATCAAATTACTATGCAGGATTCACCATAGGCACATCACAGCAGTATGAGCATGTTTTGACAATTACATTGTGGTAGACTCATAGCAGCAAGGACATAGCAAACAGCAGCAGCAGTAGGCCAGAACATGCAGAAATGCAGTGGCTCACACTTGTCCTTTCACTGATCTGAGGAAGTGAAAAGCACTGAATTTACACAAAGAAGGCACTATTGGCTCTGCATGACTTACGCACAACCTTTAAACAGAAGATGTAGTCAAATCAAGTTAAAGCCATTTTTGCTTAAGTGCAGCTGTCGAAAATAACTTAGACAGACATAAGCAGCCATAGAATTAAGTTGTGTTTTCATAGAAACAGGACAGGTGAGGTTTGGAAAAAGGAAGTAAAAAGCTGTGTGTGAGAATTTGGAGAGAGGATAAAGCAATAGCAAACCCCCTTTTGCAATCAGGGTTTTTTTTCCTATTTTTCAACCAGAGCAGCAAGCACTGTGGCTGAGCACTGTGGCTGAAGAGCACCCATCTATAGCATAACTATCCATAAGTGAACACAGACTGGGCTGATGCCAAAACAGTAAAAGCAGCACTCACTTTTTATTTTTTAAGCACTTTGTATTGTACAGAGCCCTTTAGGAAGATTGATTTCCATAAAGCCTCATTTCCATCTCAAGATACCGATGATGCCATAAACCACAAGAGTTTCTCCACTCAAAATCCTGCAGTGGAATTTCAGACTCACCACAAGAAGCCCACGTATTAGCCAGGGCTTAAGGAATACAGGCATCTACTGCAAGGCACAGTGTTAGGTCAGCCACAGAATCGAAGAGCAATAAACTTAGACAACAAAGTGTCTAGCTTTAAAGTAATTGCACATATATGCATATACATACATTTCATGCATTTTGCCTACATTTTCTACACAATGCTACCTATTATTTAAAGTTTTTTGATCATCACATCATCTTCACTGTCCAGGTAAAGCTGTCTAGTCAAAGAATGTGAGGCAGAATTCCCTGGAATTGTAATTTTTTCTTGGACTTTATTATGTACGGATGTCTTGGTGTTTGTTTGTTTGTAGGGTATACAGTGGCTTTTGCTAGTGCTCTTCAATCACTTCATCACTTCAAGCCATTTCTGGCTTGCATTTTGTCTTGTAACTTGACTGCTATTATACTTGGAGTAAAAAAAAAGTCCTTCTGTCTTGTGCCATACATGGCTTTGAAACAAGAAAAAACTAATTGACAAAAGAAGGAAGAGAGGAGGAGGGATGAGACATTACGCCATGCTTAAGATAAACTGAAGAGAAAACACAAGAGTCGCAACTGACTTCATGTATTTAGAAATTAATTAGTGTCAGCATGATGTTATCATAAGAAGAACCAGTCTCATTTGGAGTACAAGCACAGAACTCATGACACTTGAACAGACACCCCAGAACTCGCTCTCTAATGACTCCTTCCTCTATACTCAATCAACATATAAAAGCTGTTGTCTTAGTTTTCAAAAAATATACTTTTCAAAGGTGGTGATGAAGTCTCAGTGACGCACAGCTCAGGATAAGTACGTAAGTGTCCCCTGAACCTCAGGTGCAGCTGCTTGTCAGGAATGCAGATGCTAGTGACATCTGCCTCACTAGGGACTGAGCGCTCCACTGATTCAATAAGGCTACACAAGTGCAACAGGCCTTGATGTCAGTTACATGGTTTTACATACCTACCATGTCAGTGGCTCTCAGCCTCCCTGGGAATTTATTCAGATATAAGTGTATTCAGACCATAACAATGTCTTCTACCTGCCAGAGAGCTAGAAATATTCCCACCTTTTATGAATCTACAGTGCATGACTGCTGGTATTTTATATGTTGGGAGGGGGAGGGAGAAAAAGACAGAGAGAAGAGAGGAAAGGGAAGAAAAAGAGAAGGGGAAAAGACAGAGAGAAAGGAGTGAAGAAGCAAAAGAAAATCAGGAAGAATTAAAGTGAAAAGGAGAGAAAGGGGAGAGGGAGAGGACACTCTCTTCTAGACTTGCCTTTCCATCTCCATTTTATCTATTGCTCTAAGAATAAATCCACTTAAATGCCTAACAATATTTTTCCAAACACTGTTTTAAAAGTGCTTGCAGCATAGAAAACTATCACAGTCCTCAACCCATCCACGGCCTTTTCTCTTTTGTTTAAAAGACATCATATTAAAAAGTCCAAAAATCAAAAATTCAAATTTTTTGCACATTACATAAGCATCCAATGCAACTACTTGCTGATGTAAAACTGTGAAAATTATGTGCTCTGAGGTAAAACTCCACACAGTAACTTATGCAACTATGACCCAAATCAGTTAATTTTTAGCTGCAGACATAAAATACAGACATAAGCTAGGAAAGGCACGAGCTCTGGGATCACATTAGATATCTGTACACTTTGCATAGTGAGGCTGGGTATCAATAGAAAACATGCTAATAGCATTAGTGGCCTACAAGGTCTTTTACCCATTACTGATTGATAAATTAATACATGGAGTTTACACTGTGTTACAGTCTCTTCTTTTTCTGCAGGTTTAATTCTGATAGTACTGTCAGTAACACAGACTATCAAAGTGTATTGTTAAGAGATGTTCTATTTTTTTTCTTAAAATCACTATATATCTATGATGCAAGATAAAATTAATATGGAATAAGCTTATCTAGCCAAAAATAGCCATAATGACTTTTTGTCATAAACACTCCATCCACATGTCCAAACCTTACCAGATAACAATACAATGAAGCATTCAAGCATATTGACTTTGCTGTTATTTTTTACAATAGGAAGAGAAACGAAAAATAAGTCCTATTTTCAAGCAATAGCTGTAAAACAGTCCTCACACATTCAGTCACCTCAAATCCTGCAATAGTTAGGAAACAATGCAACTTTTTGCAAACATTATGCAAAAAAATCTCTCACAAAATTGTACAATATTTCCAGTATCAATACTGGAAATAATAACTTGGTAGTAGTGCAGGAATCTGGAATGCTTAGCAATACAACAGGAATTAAGTATTTTGGTATTGGCCCTTATGCATACACAGCAAGACCTAAGTGTGGAAATACAGTGGCGATCATAAATGCTTATCTTCAGAAATGTTATGTGGCAAGAAACACAGCAGTTAAAAATTCAACATGTTGCAAATAAAAGAAAAGGAAAGTAGCAATCCACTGTCAAAGTGATGTAACATGAAAGAATTTTGTCTGGGTTTTATGAGTGTGGCTGGCCACAGTGTTGAGGGCATAGATGCTGTTCTCATCATTCACTAGTTGACTGCATGTAGCCTATGACAGCACGAGAGTTACAAGTGTGCAGAGAAGGGGGGCAGCAGGAGCCCTCCTTTCTATCACATCTACATGGAAGGAATTAGGAAGCTCTCAGAGTCATTCAAAGACATACTCATGTTAGAAATCTAAAACTGCAACGAGGAGTTTTTGAAACCACATCCAAAGTTTAAACGCATAGGAATACATTTTGTATGATGAGTAGGCAGTGGGAATCAGTTTCATATATACTACAAAGTAAAACTACCCCTTTCCTCTTCCCTCACCTCCCAAGGTGAGACCCCTTTGAAAGTGTGAACCTTGATAGTGATTGTTTCACAGCTGCACACAGGATGCATAAGCACTACTTACATTTTGTATGCGTGTCAGCAGAAAATAAAAACACTATTTCACTCATATGCTTTTCGTAAATTCCTCCAACTTTTTTTTCTTTAAAGTTTTTTTTTCTTTTCCAAGCCCTAGGATAGATCTGGATCTCCTGAACTAATATATTAGTGAAAAAGTATGGCCCATAAAGATGGCAAAAGTGATACCAGTTAGAAATCTTACCCATGCTTGGTATTTTTTGGTTGCCTTGATGCTTCATTTTTGGATAGGTAAGAATTATGGCATGTGGTGGGCAGAAAATAATTTTATTCTCACTGTTTCACTTAAAGAACACAAAACTGATTGATAAAGAAATTGCAGAAATATGTACTGTGTGGTACTTTGCAGAATTTTTAAACCTATTATTTGTCAAGGTGTATTGTTTTATCAGGTATTTTTTCTAACACCCTCAATTCTGTATTAAATAGTAAGTACTCACAAAATCTCAAAATAAATTTTTGTAATTTAGCTGAACTGGATAAAATTCTCTTCCCTAGCAACTATACATATATATTTTTTCAATAACTTGTTTGTTAAGAATTATATTTCTTTCAGTTTAAATAAATAAGCAAGATATGATTTCTTCACAAGTAAAGGAAGAAAAATGAGACTTCAAGTACCAATTAAACACTGCATATTTAATCTGAAACAATGGATTTTGTCTTTTGTTCTGCACCTTAATTGTTAGATGAATGCAAATGGATAAAAAGTTTCAAATAATCAAAATGTTTTTGACTTAAGCCATAGCTGAACCATGATCTGTCTCCATGAATATTTCTGAGGCAAACTGTATTCACTGAGGCAGTCCATGTGTGTTAACACATTCTGGATTGGACCCTTCAGATCCTTGTTTTTGTTTCTTCTGCTATCTGTCTGAATGTGAATTTCACCAAATATGGCTAAATAAACTTATTTCCTTCCAGTGGATAAAGCAAGTTAATGAGAATGCCTAAACCTGAAGTAAGACTGGTCTCCCTACAACAATTTCTTGCTGTAACTAGGATTCATTTCAAGTGTCTGTTTTTTCCTGGTAATATACTATTTGTGATGCAAAAGAAATAAAACACTCTACAAACCCAGTAAGTGAAACTAAAATTGGTATCAAATGGAATCAGTCATTTATGTGGCAAATGATTTATAGATATATTAGGGAGATATGCAGGATATAGTTCTCTGTGCAGACATAAAACAGAGTTTTATTTAGTATAGCCTCTTTCAAACAAGCTGTATCCTAAAATTCTGCACAGACATATTCTAGTGTTACACTGAAATTGTAAATAACAGCAGAGGGAGAAATTAAAAGCCACAGGTAAAAGGAGTGTTTTCAACTGAGACCTGAAAAGAAACAGATTCCAACAAAGCATAGACTATATCTAATAGCAAAAGCTAGAGAAGAAGAGGTTGAGCCATGACAAGCAGCCTGTGGTGGGAGATAGAGGAAATCTTTCGCTGTTGAGCTGAGCCAGCACAGAAAGAAGGAAGGAATACAGTGGTCAAATTTCCTCAGCACACAAAAAGACTTACAGTCTCTACTGAAGTAGACAAGACATATACGTGAATTCAAGGCCAGAATTTGTCTTTCTCCTCAGAATTCAGCATATTCTCTGGCACAGATTGCGAACAATTCTGTCATCTTTGCAGGATCTCAAAATATTTTTCCTGTTTAACTGGATCTAAAAACTGAGTTTTGTGGATCAGTCTGACTGAACAAAAAAGCATGTTTTACTGTTGTTTTGAGCTTGTTTGGTTTGGGTTGGTTTTATGAATAACCATCTAGTCTATGGTATATTCTGAAGGGCATGTGAAATGGACAAAAAGGGAAGGTTGGTCAATATGACTGTAGTTTTTCTATGCACATGTAATAACATAAAAGCAATGATACATGCTGAAACAGGTTGGCAGAAAAATAATTTCATAATTGTGACTGAAAAAGTCCCTGCCCTCAAGTTCAAATCCTGTTAAAGCTAATTTTTCAGGTACAGTCAGTGTAAGAATCACTCTGTCTCACAAAACTGTCATGGATTCTCACTAAAACCACCTAAATCAGGCAACAAGTAGAAATTAAAGTTCTTAAATTAAATGGAAGCTAACAGAGGCTTAATTAAGTAGATACAGAGGAAGCTTTCCTAGGTTTAGGGATTTTTTATTATGAGGCTTAATACCACACCCTCCTTAGGTCATAGACAGCAATGCTTTTGAAAGAAATTTCCAGTTATTTCAAGGCTCACAATATGTTGCTATGGTGCATGCTGCCGAAGAGAATAAGCTAATGGGCTCTCTCTTTAATGTGATTAGAGCTATTATTGACATAATGCCAGAAGACGCAAAACCATTAGCATTACACTACAGCTCACTTCAGTCACTACTCAGATTTAGCATTTGATCCACAATTTTAATTTTGCTCTGCTCTATTCAGGGCTGTATTACACAAAATGCATAATTAAAAGCTGATGTGATTCTCTCTACTTCTCAAATTAAAAACATAGCAAACATTTGTAGTTGTAATCCACTAGAAATTAATAAACCAAACATTGTCTTTTATCCACATTCCTCAGTGCAACTCAGGATTCATGTTGGGAATATTTTACAATGCAACAGAAAACTACACTGAGAGTCACTGCTCAAAAGGAAAGAACAGTGTCTAAAGCCTGTACTGTAGTGCTGTGAGAACCTAAAGGATGGCACTGACAGCCTCACAATTCCTAAAGTTACACTAGGAGATGTTTCTCAATGTCATATTCCTGTAACTTCTTACAATTTTTCATTTGTTAGCTTTCTGTGGTCGGTTAAGAAGAGTAAAGTTATGGGTGGCTTTAATTTTGAAAAATAGCACAGCTTTTGAACATAGAGCTTGCAAACTAAATCCAGAGTGCTTTTGCGAAGTAAATTCACTAATTAGTCCATGCTGTGGATCAGCCCAATCATCATAGTGCACAATTTCTCCTAAATACACAGATAGGTCTTCTAACTGACTTAAAGCATACTGCACCCATACTCTACTGTCTGCCCACCTTCACAATTTCAGTGTCAAACTGTGACATTATAAATAATGCAGGACAACTAACTGGACAGGAAGCTACAAGTTTTCATCCCAATTTAGCAGCAATGTATGCCAAGGGAAATTGCACTCACATTTTGCTAGCTCTTATTTCTTTCCCAGACCTTTCCAGGAACAGTAGACATGGGTGCAGCTTTTTTACTGTAAAGTCAAATGTTGATAGCGCAGGTGGCAGCAGAAAAAGTTTAAAAATTTCATTCTGCTTGCGGAAAAAAAAAAAAACCCAAGCCCAGACAATGCTAACTGCATTTAATTAAAAAAAAATCACTGAGTGGTGTAAAAAGGACTCAGTAAAAAGCACAGTTCAGGCAGATTTAAAATGTCCTGATAATAAGTTTCAGCATTGGATCAAGTGTTTACTTACAAGATACAGTAAAAAAAATTGAATCCTAAAGGTCTGGTTTCAAATTACAGATGCAAATGTTGATTTTATATAAACATTAAAATATGTATTTTAATAGCAACTAATTATGAATTCAAAGTCAAAGCTAAAACAATATATTTTAACTACTCTTCAGTGTTAATTATTGTTTTAATGCTTATCACTGCTCAGTCCCTTAGGGAAGCCAACTGCATTTGATACAACCATAATTTTAAAGACATCTTAAAACCTGTATATTAGATAACTATTTTGTAACTAAGCAAAATCTGAAGACTTAATCTTCTTTTAAAATTTGAGATCTCTTAAACAATTAGATGCTTTGCAGCAGCTTATCTGTCACTTTTCGGCAATGGGAATCTGGGTAGACTGACAAAATACTGACTAAAACTATAGAATATCTCAAAAATCTTGCTATCATATATCAGAAATAAAGATCATTTCACCTCACACTCATAAGCATCAGAGCTGTAGAGTTCATTACTCTTCTTAGTTTTTTTTTTCGGTTTCAGTTGAACTGAAAATTTCTTAACTGAACTACTACTATCTAGGATGTAAATATACTTACTACTACTAATCAAGCCTGATGGAATCCAAGTAGTTTGGAGTTGATTTCTAGATGGGGTTTTTTGTGGGTAAATACTACTGAAAACACTGGCAAATCATAGGTAATATAAATGAGAAAATTTTCTCATTAAAAATATCTAATAAGACATGCATATTTAATTCAAGCTCGTATTAGGAAGGTAAGGGAAACAAACATGGTAGATTCAGTTTATCAGTATTCACATACAGTTAGCACTTAGATCTCTAGGAAGAGTTCTTGAGCCATGGCTATATGCTTTGCGAAAGATTTTACTTAGTAATGACATGAAAAAATATGAGGAGTGAAATCTGGTATTAACGAAGCCAGTGGAAACAATTTCACACCCTCAGATTTACTTTGGATGAACACAGAAGAGCAAACCTGAACCTGTGCCCTTCCTGAGTCCAGGCCCAAATGCACACTTTTCTACATAGACATAAACCACATATACCCTTTTATTCAGCCTAAGTGACATTCTCTTCATCCTGACATGTGACATGTTTTTCATCCTGAGCAAACAACTGAGAGCATATATGGCAATTTTGCATGGGCCAAAGTAGGTAGAAAGAGTCTTTCTGGGCCCCTTTCAAGAAGGGCTGAACATCAAGTGCACTCAGGTCTGATAGAAATCATTGTGTTTTCACCTGCTGTTGTGTCACCAAACACAGAGCTTCAAAGTTTTAGCTTTCTTGTGCTGTGCGCAAGGGCTGGAAGACTTTCCCTACTAACTCACATTTTATTTAAATATCTCCAAGTAAAAGCTCTCCATATATTACTTTATTTTCTCTTGATTTTAAAACTGGAATTTTCTGTGTCTTAATCATAAAAAATCCAATCTGAGTAGAATCGGATCTCTTATTCAAAACCACTAAAAATTCAGAAATTTTTCAGCTCACACATTCTGGGAAAATAATTCTATTTTCAAATTAATACTTTTTTTTTTTTTTTTTTACAATTATAAGGGATTGGCATAGGATTCATACTGCATATTTTGATTGCAATATCCTAAATGTAGAGACTGTTGGGCTTTGTAAGGATAAAAATCTGATGTTTGAAGTCCTTATTGAAGATTCAAAAGAATGTCATTTCATCCAAGGACATCCAAGGTGACAAGCCCTCCTATGCTTCTTGTCCAAGTCCTACTGATATTTGTGCGCAAATAATGAGTACAAGGATGTATGCCAAGTGTATTTACCCTTTCTCTGATAACAATCTTTACCATCATTACAGTCCATTTCCTTACCAGTATTGAATTAATGGGTTTGGATAAATCTTCTGCCAAATGTATCATACAAAACCAATTAGGAATTCTTAAAGGATCAAAAGCATCCTCTGGTCCCAGTGAGTCTGTACCCACTGGCTGGCAATATGGCTAGTAAACATTTTAAAAATAAAGCAATGAAAAGGAAAGTAATGAAGGAAAAATGAGTGCGATCTCTGGAATGAAATACCCTCATCAATATGGCAAAAGAGAGAGATTTATTTCAAAATCATGCTTTATCTGACTCACAACACGCCTAATCTTCTTTCTTACCCCCTCTCAGTGAACCAGATTACTGTAAATCAGGTCCAGTCTAGACCACACCTTGTGTCTGAAGGAGAGGCAGGTCTGTGTGGAGTGAGCTGCCATACCTGAGCTATGGGCACATCCATACCTACTGCTACAGGAAAGGCAAAGAAAAAGTCATCCAGCTCCTCTCTGACAAAAATAATGTCTAAATATCTTGAGATTTCCTACAGGCAAAAAAAAAAACCCTCTCACACTGGCAAAGTGAATGGCAATGCAGATAAATAATAGATTAATTAACAGGAGATAAGTACAATTCAATAGTGTAATACTCTTCCTAAGCTGCATCCCCAGTTATCTCTGAACCGCAGTGGACTAATTGAATCCTAGAAGTGTCTCTTTAGATAAAGTATAAATATAATAGCAACACAGTAATTTATAAACTTTTTATTCTTCATTCCTTATTTTTGATCCTGCTGCTGTACTTTCCTTACATCACACTTCTTCACGATGTTCTGACCAGCTATTCCTTTCTACCAAGCAGAATGACTGACCACACCTTTCTGCATAAAATGTATCTTGATGTGAGATGCTCTTCCCAAAGTTGCCAGGATAGCCACAGAGATGTGCCAAAACCAATACAAATTGTGCACTCATTCATAAAATGAAGGGTCACCAGAGTGATTACCAGACTACATTATGGGTTGCTTCCAGCCAAGATTGATCTCCTTAAAGAGATTGCTTGCATTTTGTTTAAAAAAAATAAAATTCTGCAAGCCATGGGGACTGCTGAGGTGCATCTCACTTGCAGACATGCAAATGTGAGTTGTTACTGTTTCATAGCAGCACAAAGGAGAAATGAGTAAGACTGGAAACACTGGAAGACAAAAAGGAAAAAGTACCTAAACTTAGAACACTCAGGCAGAAAGAGTTTAAATTGCGACCTTTTTCCTGGATGGTCTATTACTTAATCTCTGTTTTTATCCTTCCGCGAACACAGAATTTTCTGCCTAAAAACATCCTTTAATGCAAGTTATAAGATGAAAGAACTGTTAGATGTAATAAGTGCAGATCACCTCCTGTACAGGTGATTTTTAGCTGAGGAAGCACAAGACCTAAATTAGCCACACGGATGCTGGTGGACTGCACAAGAGCACATTTTAAGTATGCAAACATGGTTTTGTACCACCAAGATGATAACATTATGTATTAAAATAAATCTGCTTTTGCATTAAGAAAGGAGAGCTTGTCACTTAGTGTAAAGGAGAAGAAATATCATTCCTGGACTATTGACAGCTATCAGCTGAGCTAAGCAAAATGAGCTGAGCACACAGATGAAGACACAGGTTAGTTTCATTCCACTACAGGGAACATAAAAGCATGACACTCTACTATTAGCCATGTGTGTGTGTAAGTTTATACATCTTTATATACTAGAAGAAGAGCATATAATGCATGAGGGTGCAGCAGATTTTTCAATTCTCCTGACAGCTCATCTGTAAAGTTAAAGCTATATACTGAATTGTTTTTTTGTTTAGAAAAAAAAATAAAAATTAAAGGGGAAATTAGTCATGGTGTTTGGTGATGACAAAAGGGAATTAACCATTTTCTCATATGGTCTAAGACCATTTTTCCATTGTAAGTTCCCAGAATCCAAGTCACAATGTGTATGTGGATGTTTGGTGTCAGTCCAAGTTAGCAGAAAGGGAAAGCTCAAACTAACTAGAGGCAAACTGACTGGAATCAGACTCTCTGGGTAAGACTGTGTATCATCTGTACTGTGATCAACAGAAACCAATGCCATGGCAATGCAAGAAGCAGCAATCTGTCTGACAAGAATGAGACCCAAAGCATGGGTGGATACCAACTGTGGCACCGTCAGCTGTATTGAAAATTTGCCTGGGATGACCTACAGTATCCACTGCTATGCCTCAGCTCTGAAGTTCTACTGTCAAAATATCTTGCCAGTCAGAATCAATTATGCCAGACCACTGGATCATGCTTATGAACACAAAAAAACACCCCTAGCTTTTAAAGATCATCTTTGTAGGTGTACCACTGGTTGTCTATTGCGAAGAAATAAAATTAATGAATCCCCACAACTTTACAAAAAGACAGTAAAAAATCACATGCAAAGAAAAGACTGTTCAGCACTAAGCTCTTATCAATGTATATTTTGTTAAAGGTTATGTTAGTTTATGCTAGTATACTAGCTTGAATACTAGCTACTACACAAAATAGCAAGTCTGTATTCTGCTTTTGTGCTTCTTAAGAAGCACAAAATTGTGCTTCTTAAATAACCTCCAATAAGACCGACGAAAATAGAAATGAATTAACAATTAACTGTCATTATAAAATGAGAAAAAAGGGCAAAACTCACATTTCCATAATAGTCAATGAAGACTGCAATATCTGTTTACTTACAATATTAATTTCACAGAAACAGAATTGTTAGGTTTGGAAGGAACTTTTGGAGATCATCTAATCCAATCTGCTGCCACAGGAAACTGTCCAAGTGGGTTTTGAATGTCTCCAGAGAGGAAGATTCCATGACCTACCTCCCTCAGCAGCCTGTTCCAGTGCTCTGCCACCTTTAGTGTACAGAAATTCTTCCTCATGTTGAAGCGAAAAGTCTTGTGTTTTAGCTTAAGGCTATTATTCCAAATTCTGGCTTTGGGCACCACTGAAAAGAGTCTGGCAGCATCCTCCTGACACTAACCTTTGAGATATTTCTATGTATTGGTGAGATCCTCTCTCAGTCTTCTCTCTTCTCTTCTCTTCTCTTCTCTTCTCTTCTCTTCTCTTCTCTTCTCTTCTCTTCTCTTCTCTTCTCTTCTCTTCTCTTCTCTTCTCTTCTCTTCTCTTCTCTTCTCTTCTCTCTTCTCTTCTCTTCTCTTCTCTTCTCTTCTCTTCTCTTCTCTTCTCTTCTCTTCTCTTCTCTTCTCTTCTCTTCTCTTCTCTTCTCTTCTCTTCTCTTCTCTTCTCTTCTCTTCTCTTCTCTTCTCTTCTCTTCTCTTCTCTTCTCTTCTCTTCTCTTCTCTTCTCTTCTCTTCTCTTCTCTTCTCTTCTCTTCTCTTCTCTTCTCTTCTCTTCTCTTCTCTTCTCTTCTCTTCTCTTCTCTTCTCTTCTCCGGATCAAACCATCCCAGCTCCCAGAGTCTCTCCTCATGGGAGAGAAGCTCCAGACCCCTGATCATCCTTGTGGCCCTCCCCTGGACCCTCTCCAGGAGCTCCTTGTCTCCCTTGTGCTGAGGAGCCCAGAGCTGGACACAGCACTCCAGGTATGGCCTCACTGGGGCTGAGTAGAGGGGGAGGATCACCTCCCTCACCCTGCTGGCCACACTCTTGCCAGTGCAGCCCAGGATGACCTTGGCCCTCCTGGCACGGGGCACTGACGGCTCATGGACACCTCGTGATCCACCAGGAGCCCCAGGTCCTTTTCCACAGAGCTGCTCTGTAGGAGGTCAGCCCCAGCCTGTGCTGGCACTTGGGGCTGTTCCTCCCCAGGTGCAGGACCTGGCCCTTGCCCTTGTTGAGCCTCACCAGGTTTCTCTCTGCCCAACCCTCCAGCTGATCAAGGTCCCACTGAATGGCAGCAGAGACTTCAGGTGGATCAGCCACTGCCCCCAGTTTGGAGTCACCAGCAAATGCTGAGGATGCATTTGATCCCTTCCTCCAGGCCACTGATAAACAAATTCAGTGAGATTGGACCCAGTATTGATCCCTTGGGGAATACCACTGACTGCAGTTCACCATTTGGATTCTACTAGAGTAGAAGTTCTTGCACTTATACATATTAACATATATATAAATAAACTTATCAAAGTACTGACTTTTGATATATGTAGGTACACCTGTACTGACTCTGTATCTGCATTGCTTTTAGCATAGGCATGCATAATTCTGAGCTTGGACCTCTGAATTTTACCATAATTTAAATTATTAATTTACATACAGCTATGAAAAAAACCCCCAGCAAGTTTTGCAATTAAAATCTGTTGCCAGTTTGTTGTGTGGAACACTAAAAGGAAAAAAAGGAGCTACAGAAAAGAGACTTCCAAAATGTTTTCTAAACTGCAAAAACCAGTTAATGTAGCAGGCAGGAAAAGGTGGATTTGTTGTATTGGAAGTAAAAGATCAGTCAATTGTAAGGAAATTACAGTAGTTCTGGTCTCAGATGGGTTTTCAGTAAGTTTGCAATGTATTGTACACAGGTCAAGGCTATTCTTACCCTAAATATACTTAAAAGACCAGAAGTACTAAGCTGAAAGAGTGAAAATGTTTGCTACCATAATGCAATAAAATTATTATAGTAACAACACAACCAACAAATCATAGAATATTGGATTGAATTCCTTACTTTTGTGCAGGTGATTGATGATGTGTCAGTGTAGAGTACCTACATCTTTTGCAGTCACTATATCATCACTGCTCAGCTCAATCTGCTAGGTGATGAGACACGAATTTTTAGTGGCTGTGAAATGATGGTCTGTGGTCAGACTATAGGATTTGCTACTTCTGTTACAGTTTGGACACTAAAAAAAACCCAGAAACCTATACAAAAACATGCTGAGAAGAACAAAGTAAAATATTTACTGCTGGCTGTTAAAATACATCCTTCAAGTTAAGGCTAATGTGCTTTCCAATATAGGAACATTTCCAAGGGGTCAGCCTTACAGCATTAAAATTTTAGAAACCAGGACTCTCAGGAGCAGTCCATGGTCTTACAAGCAAAGGAACACAAATAGAGTGATGGAGCCACTGAACCACAAACAGTAGTTTTTAAGTGAAAAGTCATGCAAAGGTACAAGGGCCTCAGGTCTCTGGTGTAACAGGTACATCTATGTCTGCCTATCAGCTCACTCAAGTGCTATTAAAGGCCAACCAATCCATCTGAGTGGGCCCATTTGCTCCTTGCAGGTACAAATGGCTATTTGCTGTACATATGCGATTACACACTCACTTCCTTTGCCCTATGCTAACAGCATGTAAAACAAAAAAGTGCCATTTTATGTACACAAAGGCACTTATCTGGGGCCCTTGGGCTCTGAATACAAAGCACTCTGAATAGATTGATGGTACTGCGGTGGGGACAAACAGGAAATGGACAACTGTATTTCCCAGGTTAATAGCGTAATGATTCTCTATTACTAAAAAACTTGTGCACTTCACCACCTTTTGCTACTGATTTTTCCAGAGTAGAAAGATATGCTATAATGGAAAGCAGACAGATTCTATTCAGGCAAAGGATATCAAAAAAGTAAAAAGTATTGGTGAGTGATTCTGGACTTCTCTTCTGATTGCTGTTATAACTTTGCAGTTTCTGCTACTGGTGACTTAAATGTACCATTATATAATTTTATTTCTTTCTTTGTATGAATTTTCTTGTTGTGGTTTTGTTTTTGGTGGGGTTTTTTTGGGTGGTTTTTTGTTTGTTTGTTTGTTTTCTTTTTTTTTTGTTACTTATTTTTTGTTTGGCTGTTTGGCTGGTTTGGTGATTTTGTTTGTTTTGGGGTTTTGTTTGTTTTGGTTTTTTGTTTTGTTTTTGCTTAGTTTACAATATAGTACAATACATGAGAATTTTCTAGAAAAGGCTGGATTCTATCCAGAATTTCCAGCTCCTTAAAAAATACACTTAAATGTAATTAGAAAAAGCTGAGGTGACACATACACTGGATGGAGTATTTCATCCACAAACCTCCAGAGACTTGTGACTAAATTGCATGCACCATAGCAGGTGCAGTGCATTTTAGTGCTTGTATCAGCTCAGATCCCTGGTGAAAACTACGGGAAAGCAACTCATTAAAAAAAAAAAAATTAAAAATAAAAACTCCCACACAATAATGCCTACAGTTTTTCCTACTTATCTTCTGCAAACACATAGCACTTTTCTCTTCAGAAAATTAATTCTATACAGCAGAACATCAGGACTGTTAAAGTGTCACTATACCCAACAAATATGACTTGTGCTAAGATTCAGACTACACTTTTCAAAGAATGAGGCATTTATAGACCTTGCAACACAGACAGATTTTTTTCTCATCCTTCCTCAAATGCATTTGTTACTTAAATGAAATACCAGTGTGAAAGGTACTTTTAGAAATATCTGCGTATCCTTGCCATAAACACCAAAACTATTTCCCTACTAGGCAGTATTGAAAAGACTAAGAATGTAAGCTCATAATTTGTGGTTTTTATTGTCCCTTGGTGACTCATACTCCAAACACCCAGGTAGTTCTCAGCATTTTGAAATTTGGCTTTGTGTTAAATTTTGAATAATATCTACCATTTTACACCTCTGAGCTCAGAGAAGGCAGCACAGTAGTTGGTGTACAGATGTGACAGAATGTTTTTATTCTAGAAAAAAGCTCCCTGTTTTTGACACACTGGAAAATGTACAGCCAGAGAATGCTTGAGGCGAAGATGCCACACCAGCCTTACATCTGTCTGCTTTCATTTGTCTACAACTGTGCTTATAGATAAAACATGCCTTCCAGATGTCATCACAAGCAGTGTTCATATGCTGATTTCACTGAGATACTATTGTTTGCTGCCAGCATAACAGAGTTGTAAAACTAAAATATTTAAACTCTGCACTACTCAACACAACTTTGAATGTCACACAGGATCTTATTTCAGGATTAATTAATGTACACCCCAATAAAATAATCATGTGTTAAAAAAAACAGAGTTAGCTGGCATATACAGTATGCTGTCCTTTTTTCTTCATTTCTTCTTTTAAAGACACAGTTTGTGTTCCAGGAAGTACAGTACAGGTAAAGAAGTTGCCCACAAAGTAAAAAAGCACATACCCCAAATATGTTTGAAATGTGTGACTACATCTCTATAGCATGATAACATTCTGTATCTTACACATATTTTAAACTCTCCAGATTTTTTTGGATGGATTGTAACTGAAAACTAGGAGTTATACTCTTGAGAAATATCTTCCTCTATAGTGGTTGCAATTAAATCTATACAGTTAAATATATACATCAAATGTAAACATCTATATATGAAATCTAGAGAATTAATTGTGGGGTTTTTTTTTTCCTTTACCATGACTTCTGAACACTACACCGTCATTAATTACTTGCAATCATAACATTTTGAGAGATTTCTCTGGGTGGTCATTCTGTTAACAGAAAGTCTATTCAACTCCACTAGTTCCAAGTTAAAGCAGCATTAATTAAAAATTCACAGCTTTACATCCATATAACTACTTGTAGAGAAGAAACAGACATTTTCCCCTTTGGCTCTCTTGAACAAAGTCTTTAAAATGTTGAGTAATTTCTTTTGCATAATTTGAAGACAATGAGAGAAAGCAAACTTTACCCCTGAAAATATCTGTTTCTCTTTCAGACATTTCTTGCTATTATTGAAATAATGATCTTGGCATCTTAAAATGTTTCATTTCGCGACTTTTGTGAAAATTATTATGTTATTGTGAAAACTATCATGACAGACAATATTCCTGTCATTTCATAATGAAAATGCTCAGGTATCTCTATGATGATGGGTTAAATATTTGAAAGTTCTGAGTTATTGACTCTTAGAGAAGTATGGTATGTTTACAAAAAAACAACGGAAGTTTGTAAACTCTCCAGAAGAAATTGTTTGGGAAGAGCCTTCATCTCTAAGGATTTCAATAGAAAGAGGGCTGTAAAACTTATTTGACTGTACATCTTAAAATTTCTGCCAGCCTTTGCTCAGGTTGGAAGATACTGCATTTTCAACTCGGTGAACTCCATAGAGAATATTTTCAGGTCCCCCTAACTTTTATGAGACAAATATTTTTATTCTAGGAATTTATATAGTATTTCAACACACTGTAAGAAATCTGTGTGCTCTAATGCTTGTCTAATGAGGGAAACTATAGAGTATATTTACCTAGTAAAATTGTATTGTACCTTCTCACATGATCTACTCATTGCAATTGGCATTAAATTTTCTTTCTCTCTCTTTTTTTTTTTTTTGAAGGTCCTTTCAAGAAAACTGAACCCTTACACAGCAATTTGGTCAAACAGTAGAAAGCAACTGAGAGTTCACCAATTTCTATCAACAAAACTTAAAGAAATCTACAGAAAAGAAATCAATGTTGCTACTTCAAAATTAAGTGGGAAATTTCATCTATCTTCATTGGTGCTATTAAAGGATTGTGGTCACAATGCTAAAAGCATACGCAAGTCAATACTTCCCAGTTTATTTTTTATTACAAATTAATCTAAATACAAATATTTGAGAGTGAAGATACCAGGAATGAATGCTAGGATGCAGAACTCCATGTATATTGCAGAACTTTATATTCATTCACCAACAGTGAGAAGCATCCTGCTATTTGTCATCCATGTGTACTTCAAAAGAACCCAGGCCATACAGCCCTCATTCCATCACGAACAGTAGAGCTGATTCAGTTAATTGTCTGGAATATCTTTCAACTATTTTATTAAACTACTTAAAAAAAAATTAGACCGTGGTTAATACAGTAAGCTATCAAGTAGCTTCTAGGAATCTCAATAATTTCCAACTCCATAGTTTCCTAACCTGGTAATTGCCATTTTATAGAAAGAAAACATATATTTTCCTTGTGTTTGTAAACATACACATGCACACACACCCATACATAGATGTATTTCCATACAGGAGTTGGAAAAAAGACTATTTGTAAATAATCTGTGAATGCCTTCACCTTTCCTCATAATAGATAACTCCTGTTTAAAGATACTTCCTCTACATTTCAAGGTAGAATCTTTATAGTTATCAAGTAATGTTTACTTCTCTTTCAAAATCTTCACATAGTGCTTTTGAGCCAATAGATCAGAACCAGATACACTGGTCTCAGGTCATTCCTCACAACGTTCTCCAAGCTAGAAACTCCACATTGTACTCTTAAGTAGCAGTAAATATACAGATCTGATTAGGGAAAGTGGTAGCAGAAGAACTTAAGGAGCTTTCAGAGGGATAGACCTACATTATGCTTTACAACACCTGCTACCTATTCTCCCCAGCTAATGGTTTTCGACTTTTACTTTTAGGGAGTAATAACAATCTAAATTAGGAGCTCAGTAATTTGCCCTCTTTAAAGCTCAATTTTAATGTCATTCTTCAAAACTTAAAAATGTCAGCACTGTCAACAAGCTTTACTGTAGTAGCAACTGCATTTGGTCCAGAGAACATATTCTGCTTCATTTGCAAGGACAAAGAAATACTCAGCTGACCTCAGAGTTGCCACAAGGAATTTGACAAGAATCTGGGCAAGTTAAGTTACTGTCTAAACAGCTGCTACTGAAAAGAGGAAGTAAAGAATGAAGGGACGTACCTATCAAGAAATAAAATGTTTATCTCAAGATTGTTAGAAATTATATGGAAGAAAACCATAAAAAAGGCCATAAAGGGCCTTAATTTAGGGACCTAACCCTCACCAACAGTGAACGGGATTTTACCTCTCACGTATCTAAATCACTTTCAAAAATGAAACTCAATGAAGCTCCCACTTCCCTTATAGAAAAAAATAAAAGGACTCATTTGCATAAACATCCATTAAAGCTCTCATCTAGAACTTGCAGATGTTACTTGTGAATTAAAAATTGAAGGGTAAAAATTTCTACAGCTTTTAGGCTAAAATTACTTCTTTCAATAGAAAGAAAAGAGATAAAAAAGGCAGAGTAGATCTGAGAACTCTGGAAAGAAATTCCTACTTTTCAGACTGACTCACAGCAGAAATACTTATGCTCACATGCTGACTGCAAGCCACACATATGCTTTTTGTCATTAGCTCTTTACCTATGTGATATTGGTTTCTTCAGGTATCACTCCTAATTAAGAATCAGTTTCCCCTATTATTTCATTGGGAACATTTGCCCTGCTGAGACAATCTTGTTTCTGGGAGCTCTGATGCAATGTCACCCCTACCATGTTTACTGGTGCTCCCTCTGGTCTGCAAAACTGCTGCTCTGAAATTTTTAGATTTCTGACCTAAAAATACTGTGGGTACACTTATAATACATTTCATCCAGTCAGAAGCCCAATGTATTCACAGACTGCCTAGACTTACAGTTTCTAACGCTTTATCTAACGGCTTGTAAATCTGTCACACCCTTGATAACCTGTGCTCTTCTGTGAATGACTGCCTGTAAAAATACAAAGGTTCTGCAGCTGTAGTGAAATAATTTGTAGAAGGCAAAGTCCATGCTGGAGCCACAATGTCTTTTCCCTGCACATTGCCTGAAACATTCGTATCTTTTCTGGAGATGATTTTGCTTAAGCCCTTTGAAAATAAATCATTCTCAAAAGCACTCAAGATTTCCCCGAAGACTTTGTAAGGCTTCCTGCTTCATAGGTTTCCATTCCTTTGCTGTAAGGCTAATGCATTTTAGGGATGTTTGTTCTGATGCGAAGCTAACTTACGAGTAAAAATAAACTACCAGCATTTATAATGCTGTTGGAAGGCAAAGAATGCCAAATGCTAAACTTAAATTACCAGAGTTGGGAGTCATTCCTTAATAACCTTCTCTTTAGACAGCTTTTTGTGTCTCAGAGGAAAAGACATTTAGTAGGAGTGTAATGATGAACATTCCATCACTTAAAAAACCAGCAAAATCCCCTAACCTGCCTTACAAGAAGACAAAAATAATAATTTTATGGAAGAAGATGATGGCAATCCACTTCCAGTTTGAAGCATGAAACCAGAGGCGAGTCATTGCCATTATTACTCACGTGAGCTGTATGTTTATTACTCATAAGCCATCCTGTTTACCCTTCTGTGAACACTAGGAGCTACACTTAGCTTGTTTCAGATATGCATGTCTACACAAAGATTTTACTAGTGTTCACATAAATAAGTATTTACAAAAAAAAGCCCACAAAGCAATGTCTAGAAAAAACATCACTTTTGCACAGAATATTTAATCTACAAGATCAGCAACTTCCTGATTAAAGAACACATTGTTATCTTAGCATATATTTACTTAAGTAAAATAGTTTTTTGGTTTTAAATTTTGCTCAACAGATAGGGAATTAATGGTGAAGTACTAGTATTTCACAATGTACACAGAACTGCAAACAGAATTTTGTTTTAGATATATGTTGGAGCACAATTTCCTTTTAAAAACCCCACACAATTTAACAATTCAGAAATTCTCATATATGTTTTATAAAAATGTATGAGAGACCTAAAAACCATGGAGAGTCATAACTTCGAGTTGGCTCATTTGTTTCCGTTTTATTACAGCACTACATGGTGGGTAGGAGATTTTTCACAGAGAAATGCATATTAAATCTTTATTCTAATCTGTTTTAGCAAAACTATATTATAGCTTAATACTCTTTTTTCTGACTGATAAAATATAATTTAAATAAGACCAAAGAGAGCTCTGAAACCTCAACAGAGACCTTTCCTGAAAAAAAAACCAAAAAACACCTCAAGTATTACTTCAAGCTATCTTGAAGAAGAACAGTTGTGCTTTATTGATAGGTAGGCTACTATACTATTTATTTATTTTTCTGTAGCTGAATTCACTTTTTGCTGAAGGCCACTATGCAGTTATAACATGCATTGTGCATATTGATATTCTTCAATTTTGATAGACTAGTCTTTTGTTTAGGGCCTGTAATGAGGATATTGACAACTTTACAAAACTGTCTGCAGCTGCTTGAGTTTATCCTAGCAGTAAGTTAAATGGTTGGGGCATGCTACTATGAGAAAGGGAAATAATATGACCAAATTATAGCCTTACACTATACCCTAGATATAGCCAAAATTAATTCCAGTTCTGTGCACCCCCTGCCATGACATCATCTAAAATCCTTCTAGCTGTGGGAAGGTCGGGAGCATGGAGCACCAACATTTCTCAGGCCTTGTCTCCTTTTCAGTGAGATCAGAATTGATTTGCACATATACTTCTGATCTCTTTGGCAAAACAGGAAATTTGTGTACTGAAGGACAGGTCTGTCCCAGCTGACTTAATGAAAATGGGAACTACTTCCCCATATATGTGGTCCTGTGAAACAAAATGACAAAACAACATACAGGCATCTGCTTTCCACTGCCTGTAGTATCTCATTGCCCGTCTAAGTCCTACCAACATTTCCACCCCAAAAATTGATATGTCTTCTTAAGCTTTTCTGGTAATTATGAAGACAGAACAAACTTAAAAGGAGAGGAAAATAAGGGCTTAGGCTAAGTCAACTTCTGCAGAATGCAGATCTCTTTCTAATCTGTGTGGAAAAGCTACATCATCTGCTGTGAATCAGTTTTCCTTTTCTAATACATTGAAATAAAAACCTGACATTGTGCAAGATTGCTTTTCCTGTCATCTTTTTTGTTTCATTTTGTTAATTTAACTTCATTCATTTATTCTTTTTATTAACTGATTGGTATACACGGCCTGCTTGGTTGTTTTGGGGAACACTTTACAGGGTAGAATCTTCACTCCAAATCGCATTAGTTTTGAGTCTCATTGCTCGGTCATCCAGTATTCTCAGTATGGCTCAGCCACAATATTCTTTTATTTAACTGCGTATTTTTGTCTATAGCGCCACCGGCAATCTGCCCTTTATGCATGGAATCAGAAACCAGCCATAAACTATCCCCTCATGTGTTTTAAGTTCAAAGAACTTTGTCCTGGCCTAGATTTAAAAAAATTAAAAATGGAAAAAACAGCAACAACACCAACCAAAAAAAGCAAAGCAAAGCAAAGCAAACCAACCCCCCCCACAAAAAAAACCAACCAAACAACAAACTCCTCAAAAGTCATAATTATTGATCAAAAGTAAGTGTAAAAAATAAATGCAAGATTCATATTTAATTGTTTACTGAAATATGACAATCTTAAGACTTGTGGGAGAAGAGAGTAGGCCAGAGAAGCATTTCTCAGGCATTCCAGGTTTAAAATAATAGCATTACCATACAGCATTGTCTGAGGATTTAATGTCACTGTGCAGGTTTACTCCACAAGAGCTTCCCAGGAGAATATGGCAAATCTTAGCTCAAGTCAACTTTCAGGCAAATTTGGACAGACCTAGGTTACTATTACTACCAGCAAGACACAAAGAATGTTGTTATTTAAATAACCCAAAGTAATACGCTCTACCACTGAGCATGACAACAGCCTTCCTTTGGATGGGTCTTTTTTATTGTTGCTGTTGCTGTTTAAATCTCTAAAACACATGCAAAATAATGAAATTAATTTAATTAATTAAATCCTTTTCAACTATTTTTTCCCAGTTAAAATTCCCATGGACAGTTAAAATTCCCACCAAAAAATATGCCATTCTCTACAGTTCAAGACTTGTGGGAGCACAAAATTAGGTGGGAGAAATTTGGTAAAGTTATGGTTTAGAATTTTTCCCCCTTTCTTAGAAGTAGAAAAAGTATTAAGAAAGGACTTAGTCTTTAGCTACACTGCCAAGGGAAATCCAAGGCTTTGAAAGGAATTTATAAGGTCTACAAAAAAGCCCCTATCATCATTAGCCAAAACAACCTTAGAGGAATCAGGCTATTACATAACTGGGGGCACCTGACTCAGGTGATTGCCGTTGTCTCTCCACAATTTAGGCAGTCAGAGCTCTAGCTGTAGCATCTGTGTCAGGTGTCTAAAGAGAGTAATGTGAACATCCCATGACTCACCATCGCAGCTATCTAATTTCATTGGAATTTGGTTGCTTAATTCCTTTTAAATCTTTCAAAGATCCAATTTTAAGTTCTCTACTTAGCCAGACAGACACGATAATTCTCCATGTTCTATTATAACCTTTACAGTACACTCTGGCAGTCCTTCCAGAAGACACACAATTCTTGATATCTCTTTCTGAAATGATGCAAAATTTGGTAAAATGAGGGTGAGAAGGCCTTACACACAGCACTGGCATGCATGCTGACCATTCACACCCTAGTTAACAAAATCAGAATTTTCTGTTCTGCAGTGTTTTCAGATGTAGTATATTTAAAGCATTAATTAAAAAACCTAAAGTGAAAAACCCCTCAAATACCAGAATTTTGCTCACTTGCTTGTATCAGCCAGAGAATATGATAATTATTAAGGCATGGAAGGGGTAATTTGGTATACAGAGGTACCAGAAGCATCACACTGATAGCCAGTCAGTCTCTAAAAATGCATTTTTCCTTAGTTCTACACTTATAATTTTCTTGACAGAATTTGTGTATAGATATAAACAGGTATAGAAATATATAGATATAAACAGGTATAGAAACATTTGCGTATAGAAAAAGGTACCTTCATGTGTGAGAAATATATCATTTCTCAAAAGAAAAAAATTTGTGTGAAATAACCCAAATGCCTATATAACCACTTCCCCTCTGTGGGTTGAATGTGGTAACCCAAAAACAATAGGTTGTTTATATACACTGACCAAAGTAAAGAAAAACATGTATTTTAACAGGTTTTTTTCTCCTACTGATCCATTTTTTGTACCACTCAATTTTTAACTTCTGCCAACTTTATCATTTTATCATATATTTACAGGCAACCACAGTATCTCCCCAGTCATTTTGCAAGACAGTTACTCTTCATCACACATTTTTGGCAAAAAGGGCTTGATTGCCACAAAGGCTTCCACTAATGGAAATATAAGTCCTGCAGGATGCTTGAAAAACAGCTGTCTCCAATTGCAAAGGTTATGGCGATGAAGGTGGGACAGAAGTACAAGCCCTAGTACATTCTGTGATCAGAAGGATTCGCTGTGGCTTGCTAATCTGGCATTCCACAAAAGAGAGCCCACTTCTCTCATGGTTTACCCCGAGGAAGGAGATGAAGGAGATGGTCTTCTCCAGTCTCAAGGCAAAACGCATGGGTAATTACAAAATAGCAGCATCAAAATGAGAAATTCAGTAGAAAAATAAAATTGGTTTAGGCAGATGTAGTATGTGTTTTAAACTTCAAACTTCCACACAGTCAAAAAACCCTCAGACTTAAAATCTGGTCACTGGAATAGTTAATGAAATACATATCCAACACACCACACCTTTTCCAAAGGAATTTTTAAAAGACGATACAACACATCACTTCAATGACAAAATATATGGGTGGTCACATTCTTGATGTTTACATGACTCCCTGAGCAATATTGATAGGGGAATCTTATCACAATACAGCTAAATCCCTTTAGTAGCCAATAAATTATATATACACAAGTTTGTAACATTTGTATTGGTAATATATTGTGCATCGCTTGTACAGAATATAACAATATATAATTTATATTAGCCTCAAAATTAGCAAATGGGTAATTTACTAATGTATTTTGCCATTGCAATGATGTGTCTGTATATACATCAACACAGTACTGTGTTTATAAATATTTATGTATCATTATTAATCAATTAAACTGGCCAATCTATGTGCCAATATGTTCTGTAATTTTTAATATGTCAGTAAATCCACAAAATACATTTAGAAAGAAGCTTATTAATTTCTGTGGGTTTTATCTAGAAAGAGAATTCAACAGTTTCAAGTCGAGCTCTTAAGAAAGGGATGTACAGAAGATTCAATTAGGAAGCATAGAAGGAACTTTTCCAATAGCCTAAGAATAGGAAAGTCCTTTTAGTTTTTCTGAACACTTCACTGAATAGTGCAAAGGTCATGTAAGCCCAACCACATTTCTGATTAACAATTCTGTGCCAGATTTAGAAAAGGCATCTCTGGAAAGCAAAAATTCTCACACTTTGAAAAATCCAACCTCCAAGATAATACAAAAAAGATCTTATTCTTCTGAGAAAAGTAGGAAAAACTGAAGAGGAATTCACACTATCTTTGCTACTTTAGTCACATTTCACAGCAGAAAACTCACTATTGAATTTCAAGTCAAGAGTGTTACCAAAAATGAGCTGAAGATTCTCATGTCTTTGGCCTCCATCATGAGCAGATATCTTCAGAGATAGATTGCTATGTCACTTAAAAATTCAAACCCATAAATGGTTAATCCAGGTTTTTGAACTCAGTAAGTAATATTGGAATTAACTGCTACTGTAATACACATCAGAATATTTTCAAGACTGAAAATATTTTGACTTTCCAGCTTTAGTTTTTCAGAACATTTGCTGATTTACATCAGAGAAGGAGACACTGAAACACAATGGAATATTATCAATCTATTGGAACTAAAATTGGCCTTGAAATCTCATATGATATACAGTATAAAGAATCTCAGTTCAAATAATGGCAAATTCATCAGGTAAAGAAATCCCAGTTTTGTGGAGTTCCTTTTTTATACATATAACATGTCAGTGTTTCACATCTGAAAACTGAAGAAAAGAAAGGAGTAGTTCTACAGTTATAAAAGTCTTGGCTATTCTGTCATAATTCTCACCATGTGTGAAATATGCTGGTGTTAAAAAACAAATGTTCTATTGCCAGTTGTGTTTTTGAAATACAAGCAGCTTTATGCAACACACGACCGTGATTTTCCAGCAACAGTCCGACAGTGCATGGGCCCCGTAGTTGAAATTTTTTGCTCTAATCTTTGTTTATAGTAGAAGTAAATAATCCAAACAAAGAACATTCCACTATGCAGGGCTGATGGCTTTGTGATAAGGCAGAGCCTGGCACGAATGACAGCGCCAGCAGTCTATTGAGGTAAAAAACAGCACTCTGATAAGTAAAACTGTCTTCTGATTTATAGACCTTAAGTTGGCTTTTTAACCCTTGAATCATGAAAATCGGCACCATACAAAGGCCTGTGAAAAAAGGCATGTAAAAGAAAAAAAAAGAAACACTTAAAAAGAGTTTTTTAAAGAAAAACTGTAGGGGCTATTATCAGAAAAGCACCTTAAATCTGAATTTTATATATACTACATCTAAGAACTTTTCCTGATCAATTTTTGTATTGAACACAGAACTTCTGAAAAAACATTTTAAAACCAAAACCATTTAAGATCAATCCTTTTTTTGTTTACACAGGAATAAATGGGCTTGAAAAAATAATGAATATTTATCTTGCAAAACTTACGATGTCAGATACAACATGGTACATGGCCTTTGGTGTCAGTCATATCTTGTGTATACAAGTCCTGAGAGACTCTGGTCCTCAGGCAGATTGAAAAGACTTTCAGTTCTTCCATACAGTATTTCCAATAGTTAATTCAATTGTTAATATTTAATAGAAAGCAGCCCTGAGATTTGCTGCAACCCTTTCCCAAAGAGCTCCTAAATGCAGAAGACAGTTATATATTTGCATATATGAATAATCACTTAATAAACAATATTATTTGATTTTCAACTCTACCCCCAGCACTGGATAAGTACACTCTTGCTCACAGAATTCATGTGACTTTTTGACCAGTTGACCTGTACAATTAAATGTACAGTCCTGCTACAGTCTTAGTATCTGAAACTGGTGTTGGACCATGCTTTCTGCAGTCTAACTGTCTTATTAGCTGACAGATAGACCTGTATTTCATAAGAAATGAGAGGTAGCTTATACATTCATAAATTGGGATTTGTGGACCATGCTTGAAAGGAAAAAAAATACATGGAAAGATAGTTAATAAACAGCACCACAGAATCAGTTACATTCCAGAAACAGAACTATGAATTTTCAGGCCATCAAACTCCAGCAAGACAAAAATCCACACAACTTAGGTTCTTGAATTACAACATCCTAGTTCCCAAATGCAAATATGCTTGTATGCAAAGTATGATCTCAATTAAATCCACTTTTACGTCTATGAAAATTTCAAGGCATCTCAGAAAACTTTCCATGTTATTAAATCTGTGCAAATTAGGCATTTTTCCAGTGATATCAGATACGAAGACTAGAAATCATCCCAAAAAACTATAATTTCTACAAGACCTATTTCACAGTTCAAGATCCTATGCCTCGCAGTTTCTTCTGTAACACTAGAAAGGGTCCTGGGCACAGAGAGAGGACTGGGTCCTATTTTTGCAAGGATTTCATAATCAAAAATGTAATAGGCTCCACTCTAGACATAGTTTCTTCCCAAATATGATTTCACAGGAGATGTGGTGAAAGAAATCCCAAGATGAGCTTCCTTCTCACTTCCTACAAGCATGCTGTAGACAGACAATTCATTGCAATCCTGAGCTGTGTCAGACAGGAATGGGAAGCTGGTATGTTGGCCTCAGTGGCACTGTATTTTTCAGTGCTGCCTATAGTTCACCACTAAGTTTAGGGATTTTTTATTCATAGAATTTTAAATTCAAATCGTTCATATTTTAGAACACTATTTTAATGATGATATTTAAACTGCTAAAAACTGCTTGCCAATATTTGATGAACTAAAGTGGAGTGACCAAATTTTTAATTATAAAACTTGGCCACCTGAAAACAGTACCTCCCTTTAAAAAACTATTCCTGTTAGCCTTCTGAGTGCCTACACATGGCAGTTACTCATTGAAATGTAATGTAACCCTACCTATAACCCCCCTTCTTTTTGAGACAGGATATTTCTTTCAGTGTTGTACAGTTTTTTCGAAGAATCAAAACCAAATACATTATTTTCAAAATTATCTGTCCCCTTCAACATATCTAACTGGTTCAATACAGCACAGAAGATCAGCAGTTAGCAAGGCATGATAAATTCTCTGTTCTTTATAATCTAACATGGCCTTTAATCAGCCAACATAGCCGAAGCCCATGAATTTATTTCAGTACATGAACATAGATGTTATACTAAGGTTTTACTAAATAATTAAATATTAAATAAGCAGAAAACAATTCTTTCAGTAGCACAGGATGATCAAGATGTATGACCACAAAACCAAAACAATGCCATACAAGCTATTCTATCATTAAAAACTTATCTTCTATGGATTTATAATTCCAACTATTAAATGCAGAACCTACATGTAAAACCTCTATAACACAGTTTTGATGTAGGAAAAATCATAAAGCAGGATTTCTTCTTCAAGTTGATATGCTGCTCCAAAAAAAAGGTGCAAACTTTTTTAATAGGGAGAACTTGGCTTCTAAGATTTGGTACCTCAAAAGAACCCTGTATTCAATTTTTACTAAATCCTGCAAACCCCAAAAAGCTATTAGAAAACCAAAGACCACATACAACTTCAGGTGTAACAATTAAAATTTAGTGAAGCCTTAGCAGTAAAAAAAACCCCACCTTGGCATCTGATAAATTTACTACTATTTAAAAAAAATATTTTCATGACAACTGATTTTGCTCTCATATAAAATAAAGGAATTAAAGTATGTTTTCATAGGACAGTCTTCCCCATGAAGAGAATATTGATATTTACTTCTGCAATGGGAATGAAAATGAACCTCCTTCTGCTGTCCGTAAGGTAAAAAATTAACAGACTCCTAAAAGGAACCATAGCCTGACCAAAAAAAAAAAAATCAAACAAACGAACAAAAAAACCAAAAAAACCCAACCAAACAAAACAAAACAAAACAAAAACAAAAAAACCAAACAAAAACCCCCAAACAAACAAAAAACCAAGCAAAAATAAAAAAAAAGTTAAAAAAAAGTCTGAAGAGAGAAAATAGAAAAGGATTGGCAAAAAGAGCACCTGAAGTAGAGTAAGTAAAAGGACTGCTTGTGCCCAATATTTTGGAAGTCACTGTTCAGGAACAGTTCATCCATGTGAAAGTACAAGTCATATATAAGGCTGCAAAGGTCATTGAGACCTCTGGTGATCAAGTCAGTAAGTACCAGCCACACATGCTAGACTGTCTTGAAGTAAAATTAAAGTGTAGACACCACAAATCTTATTATTTATAGTAAGGAACACCCAGCTTCTTTTGTTGTAATACTTCTACTTCACTGCTTTCTTACTGCTCTCCTAAACTCTCCCACAACTCCCAAAGTAAGTAGTTCTCTGAAATTTATTACAATATTGAAAAATAAAAATGCTATCTCTGACCCTCAGCTGTACCAGGACCATTACCTATGACTTTGGACGTGATCATAATAAAGATCTTGAAAATATCCTGTTACAAACATCTGTTTCATTTTGCCTGCTTTGAGCATGTTTGTGCTGAGCTTCTGGCCTGTGCCAAATGTCAGTTTCAGGCTGATTAATAATAACTACTGCAGTAGTGGAAGCAGTAATTGAGGTTCAGTATCAATAGCTAATTTATTTCTCATTATTTACTGAACACTTTATATGAATGTTGCCAGTATGTTCCTGTGGTACCCGTGAAAACCAGCTCCAGCATTGTCAAGCCAGGACAGAAGGCCGTTTGCAGCAATGTTAGAACTCCAGAGCTACATTCCCTAAGGCTTCAGTCTGAATTGAAGATGCACCAGCCTGATGTGGCTGAGGTTGGGGAGGCAGTTGTTTGTTCTTACAGCCAGGAAATGACAACTGATGACGGCAAAACAGATGAGATTCATGGCAAATACAGAAACCAGGAGTTTGGACCGACATCGCTGTCAGGGAAAAAGTAGGACTGGAAAAGAGCACTAGTGGTGGAGATTCAGTAAGTGGTTTGCACAATGGACAAGAGAGAAGATGCCAAAGACAAGAGAGACAAAGCTCAGATGGAACAGGACTGCACTGTGGCTCTGAAGGTTCCTCTATACACATAGATCATTAGGATAAGAATTTCCTGTATGTTCCTTTAAAAATGGCAACATCTTTATTACAGAGGTGTTAATTCTTCACAAGCATATGCTCAGTCATGACATTTCCTCCCTTGTAAGGCTCTTGGTAGAACTTCAGGTTGTTTTGATTGCTTTTTTCTCTGTAATTCAGGTAAATAGTGGCAGGGATGAAATGAAGTATTTAGAGTAGCATTCTTTTCTCCTAATACCTACAAGGTAAAGAATTTGATGGGATGGACTCCTGCTCATGTCCCTACAGAAAATGTGGCATTTCTAGATCACAATTCAAACTATCATTTTATAGTTCTGCTGCAGGATAACGGAAATCTCATTACAGAAGGACAATGTTTTTTTCCCTGACAGGAAGAAAAATCTACATGATCAGCTCATGTGGAAGAACTATCACGTACATCTCCAGAGCTAGGCAAGCTGAACTGCACTCTTTAGAACAGAATGGGAAGGTCTGCAAAATGCTCATAACTGACATCAAACAAATTCTGAATGGACCAAATGTTATGCCATTTTATGTTTCCTGAAGATCTGGCAAAATCAACATCAAAAGAAGGGGCAAAAATATTTCTCTTTTCTAAGACATCTTTTATAAGTCTTCTCAGTGTCTTACAGAGTGGAAATAAAACCACCTATCTAAGGAAGAAAGGAAAAATATATCATCACTGTTTTGGAGCTACCTATTTGCTTGCTACCTATTTTAATGATCAACACAGAAAAGACCAAAAGTAAACCTGTACTTCTGCTCCAGAGGTTAATTCAATCATGAAGCTAAGGAATTCCCAGAACCATCTATTAAAAGGACAAAACAAATACTGAATGGCCACTATGGACAAGAAAACAAACAAAGAAAGGAAAATCTACCTCCTAAAAAGTAAATGAACAAACAAGCTACAAACACCACCACCCTCCTCTACCACCAGTATGTGCTCATGGAATCTAGAAACATATCACGTATGGATGTGCTCAAGGGCAGGGCACTGAAGCTAAGATGCAATCTCAGGTACAGAATTTCCTGGCTACTGGAAAACAGTATGATTATACTCTAATTGTGCTTTGTGTGATACATACTAAACAGGCTACATGTATATATGTTGTATAACCTTCAAGGATAAGTTGCAGGTTTTAAATGAAATATGAAGCACAAAAAATTTCAAGAAAGAGCCATTAGCAGCCCAAACAAATTTTGTTGCCAAGTAACTTCAAAGTATTGCCTGTGGTTCTTTCTCTGGTGTTATTTATGGCATCTCCATCAGCCTGTATACTATTGAAGCAAAAGAACTCACTTAGTGTACGAAATGTTAACACAAGGGGATACTTGTATGGCATGTTTGTGAGACTTAATGCCAGTATTAAACATTCTCTTTTTCAGAAGTCAACATGTGCAGCTTTCCAAATTTTTTGCCTATTCCCTTTGTCTTCTACATTCAATTACTTCTGAGAGGAAGATAATTAGAACACGCAAAAGCTAGGTGTTTCATAAGATTTTTAAAAACAGAAGTTCCTCATCAACACTTTAAAAAACACAGTTGCATCAACAAAGAATACACCACTTTTTCCTGCCCCCTTTCCCTCTACCCCTTTCACCAAAATTCCTTTATCTCAAATATTTTACACTACTTCCTCTCTACCTGCTTTCTTATCCTAAGAAAAAATCCTAATCTTCTGGTTTGTTGAATATGATCACTAAAAATTAAATTATCATTAAATACATTGATCTGAAACTATTTTCAGATAAGGAAATCTGAAAGGAAAGAGCAGGAAACTTCATGATTCTTTTAAACACCTGCTTTCTTAGGACAGTCATATTTTCATAGATGTTTCTACTCTCTCAAGTTTGTCACAAGGATAAGGCAAGGATAAATGTTTTTTGTTAGGTACAAATAAATAAGTCCCAATTTTTTAGTCTTCACTGCAGAGTAATAATTATTTGAAACTTCTTCATAGTCTCTTTGTACTTTAAATTCTATCTTTTTAAAAATTATCTCTTGATGCTCACCACACTGGTGCTATGTTTTTGTGAGTTGACTATTTCATTTATCAAAAAAAAACCCTCTTAAGATCTCATACCTCCCTTTCTCTTTCTTAGCCAAAGCTGTAATCCAGTATCTCTTTTCCCCTCTGAACTATCTTTTCCAAAAGCAAGAACTGCAGATGAAAATATTGAAGAAATATCTTTGAATGTCCAGATGAATGGTGGTAAAAAAAAAAAAAAAAAAAGCAGATTCAGGTCTGTGGTTCTCCTTAGGCGAAAGAGGACCTTTAATTCTTAACGGGAAAGGTAATTTTGGCTAACAGGCAATTTTGGACATATTTGGCTCCTTTTCAAGGCTTGATGAGGAGTCTTGGCCCCTTGTCTAAGTAAAAGGATAATATTTTCACTAATGTTTTCACTCAGTCTTAACAAACTTGTGTGTCCTATTGAAAAGTTATTCTATTGAAGAACTACTAAATTTATTCTTGCATTCCTGTAGTTCTCCATATATATCATTAACTGAAAAGGAAAAAGACTACAGACTCTTCTGAAAAGGGAGTTGGGGCTGCTAGTGCATCAGAAAGGTGCAAATCATATCATAAAATAATGCCAATTGCAAAACCAATTACTCTTTCCACTTCACTCTTTTGCTCTCCCTTCCCCTTTTCACTGAATAATTACGCTGGACAGGCAGTCGACACTCTTGAGTTGAATTGAAAGATTAGTTAATCAATAAAACCATTTCACTTTTTCAGGTTTTATATGTGGGTCACTTGACAGCTCAGCTCCTTACCAAATGTAGTTCCAAGCATCCCAACCGATGCTTCCTGCCAGTGAAAACAGTTGTCAGCACCCCCAGGTTGCCATTTCTAGGTTGCTGCAGAAGTGACTAAGTCAAGACAGGACGTATGGTATCAAGTAAAAGAACTGCACCCTGTTCACTTATTGTCTTCTCTTTCAGGGAGGAAAGCAGACCACCAAGAACAAGCCTCTCTTTTTCAATGTCCTTCCTCATAGGAGAGTATTATTAAAAAAAAAAAAAAAAAAAAAAGAAAAAAATGTTATTAAAGCAGGAAAAATTAACTGTGGAGGTTGATGATTACAGGAAATAAGGGGAAAAATACAGAAATGCTTTACCAGGGACTGAAAAGAGCTGAGTTAGTTACAAAAGCTAATCAAAGAATGCAAGAAAAGAAAAAAGGCGAACAAGTGGTAGTGGGGAATCATCTAAGAAATGGTGTCATGGCTCCCATAATCTCAATTTTTCAATTTTATATGTTGGGCTGAAGTTCTTGCAGAGAAGTGGTTGACTCATTAGGTCCAGACTTGGCTAGACAGCAGAAGCCACCTGTAAGTATTTGAAATAGAGGTCCAAGGTTTTCAGTTCTGAAAACAATCACAATTTTATAATCAAGGCTTTGTTTTCTTAAGTCAAGTTTTCTGTGTTCATTGAAAAGAAAAGAAAAAAAAATGAAAAGCTGTAATTCCAGACCCTGCAGGAAACTTTTTTCTGAATCGAAGTATCTAACTTCTTTAAGGGCTGCTTACCACCATCAGGAAAGACTGAAACAAAAAGTCATGTGCAAAGCCTAACTACCTCACCATGTGGCCAAATAAACTTCATCCTCATCTTGCAGTGATTAATGGAACTTGATTGATTTCAGGAACTCTTCTCTTTCACACTGGAACAGCTACTATTGTTTATTCTGACTCAAAACAAAACCAAAAAAATTCTTACACTGAGATGGCTGACCTGACTCCTACTATATGCCACAAAGTAATGCAGTTCCTCTGTATTTATTTGGATGCCCATTGCTTTAGCATAAGCTCAGGAATATTAAAAGACAGTGAAATGTAAAAGGAACTTATGGTTGGAAGAAAGACTGTCACATAAGAGAATATTTAAGATTTTTTAAAGTGGATTTCTTAAAACCTGCTACAATGGCCCTGGAAAAGATTCCGAAATTTCAGCACAATATATGGTCTTGAAATTCTGTTACAGTGACATTTGACTGATTTACCTTCTTCTTTTAGATTTTGCTCTAACCAGCACCTTTATTATGTGACCTTTATTCTGGATGGCCTCCAGGGCACTATATACAATAGCTGCTTCCACACCACTAGCTCGACTACAAGCCAGCTGACTTCTGTGCTAATTGCTGGATTTGAAACTTCCTTTCCTCTAAAAAGTTCCCATTACGAGCCAAATATTTAGAGTAGGGACTCTGGATCTAATCTGGGTATCTAACTTTTATTCTGAGGAAAATGTTGCAGCCTGTTTTCTGCTCAGGGAGACAATTTAGCATCGACACAGTTAAAATACTCTCTAGAAGTGTGTAGTAAGGAGCTGCAAAAACCAAGAATGCATGAAACGGAGTATTGCTATCAGAAATGCTAGCTATTTGCAGAATTCTTATGTCAACAGGACCAGTAAATAAGTGTTAATATTTCTAGTGGGAGGAGCACCCATGGGGAATTGAATGTAGTTAGCTGCACAGAGCAAAGAATCAGATTGGAGAGGGAATTGTGTCAGCTCTGGCATATCGGCAGTATGTGGCTGTCAGGAGTGTGAAATGGAGCTGCTTCAAAGCTGAGCAGGCTGTGACCTGAATGCTGCACTTCCATGCACTCAGTGTGAGAGGATCAATGACAGCATTTGCTGGGCTCTAGTCATCCCCTCTGCTAATGAAAGCAGTCCTGAAAGGCATAATGCAGGGCCTCTAGGCAGCCTAAAGCCTAGCATTAGCTGAGTTTGTTATAAGCTTGGCTGGCGAGTGCGCTGAGCGCCAAAGGCCCCCTCCTCTGTTGCTCTATCCCACCAACTCCCCCCGGCTGTCTGTTTAGTGTCACTCAGCTGGGATGGATCCCGTTAAAGATCTGACGCTTAGCAAGGACTCAGAGGTGTCTGGAACGCCTGCCTCTAATCATAAACACCACAGCTGGCAATGATGTGGTCGAGGAAAAAAAATCACCTTGATCCAACAGCACACATTCCCTTTGATGTTTCTGCAGTGAGTTCACTGCCCAGAGAGAAAGGTACTGCTTTAAGAAAAAAAAATCAGGCTTGACATTCTCAAATCATAACCATATGACTCTCAATTCCAAGCTTAAAAAACCCCACAACCCAATCCCAGGAAAACACTACATTTTGTTCTGAGAAACTCAGGGAAGAAGCATCTGACAATGATAACATGAAACAGGTTTGGAAGATAATGGCAGTTTGAGAAGAAAACACTTCCAAAAAATTCAGACTGCCACTACCAAAAATGGAAGAAGCTTTCTGCCAAAGATTGCAAACTGTGGTGACCTCAAGCAAGAGACTGTAGCTGATTCAAGGGAAAAATGAAACTTTTCAAAGACAACATTGCTTGTGCTCTGCCACTGTTTATAAGTGCCTTATGCCCTCTTGCCTTTCGGGGTGGCCTGGTAAATACAAGAGCTCTTCTGTATTTTACAGTCCTCTGCCACAAATTTCTGTTAAATATTCAACACTGTGAGCATGATTTTAAAATTTTTTTCCCCAGTCAGGCTACAAAGAGATTGTGAATCCAGTGCAAAAAGCTTCTTATTTATTACAGGTTTTTTTTTGCACTACCCCTGTTTCATATATAGCCATGAAATATACAAATGCCCCGTTTATTTTCATACTGCTTCGATTTCTTGATAGAAAAACTACACTGTTTTTCTTGCATTGGTTTCTTTCTAGACATAGAGTGCTGCATGTACCATTTGCTAAAAATCTGTGAAAACTGTTAACTTTTGTTCTCTGACACATTCATGCTACTGCTTTCTTATGCTATGCCAGCTATACTAACACAAATAAAAGGCTGCATTCAAACAATCCTAACACAATATACAGTCTAATTTTCTTTTCCTTATTCACAGCAAGGGAGCATTACCATTAATAATGAAGCTCTTTCCAAGGCTATATGAAGAAAATGGCATCGTAGACACACTGATGCAGAGACTTATTTACTTGGTACAACTAGAAAAATTTAGAACTAACTTTGAAAAAGTCTTTAAAAATACAGAATTTATCCCTATTTGGAAATGTAAATATCTAGCATTTTTACATGGAGAATGAACAGCTGGAACAGTAGCAACTGCAAATAGTCATTTAGGAGTACTCAAGCATGTTTTTTGCCTTTCTGGATGTTTTTCTAAAATGTTCTTTTTCTTGATTTGATATTACCCACAAGGTCTACTTTCTTCTCCAGATAAAAAGGCCAGGTTATGTTCCCTCAAAGTCAAAAACAATACTAGCAGCCATTCCCTAACAAGAAAACTAAAGACATCTCCATCACCTTTGGTATTATTATGCCCTGTTTGTTACTGTGGCTCAAACTGATCAGAGCCATCCTGACATGACTTAAGCAGAGATGTGACATCTTGTATACAAAACACAGAGCTTAAGAGTGAGTGTAAATTGAACTACAATGTCACAGCTGGAAAATCCGGGAGCTGTATTCCAAATCTATATGAAGTTTCACAGGCTGTTTGTGCTGACAGCCTTCCCTGCAATTCTCTCAAATGCTGCAGATTCAGATAAGATTCAGATTTATGAAGTTTATGTACTGTTCTACGGTGGTACTAGTGTTCATGTGTATGTGAGGGAGAGTGAGGCTAATTCAGCTGGTTTATGAAACATCAGCAATTTACATACCCCTATATGGCAATTTTTCTCTTATACTGTGTGTAAGCAAAATACAATTAAATAATAGCCAAGATCTGCAGCCTCAGTGATACTTAAAAGGATATGAGGAAGGGATATGAGGGACCCAAATCTGTCTCATTTCCTTGTGCACTAATCTCTTAATTTCAACCAGAAAAAATTAAAATCAGTACCAGAAAACTGTTACTAACATACTGTCATAAACACAGGTTAATTGATTAAAAAAAAAAAGGTATTTCCTTAAGCCTTGTGAAGAACTATGGATTTTACTGCAATGACAGTTGTTTACCTTTGTATACGCAAGAGTTCAGGAGGTGAGAGTCAAGATATGCATTGGATTCTTTAAGGAAAAATCAGCTATCCATCCAGTCTGCTTCCTACTGCAATTGAATAATTCTAAGCTTACTTGCAAAGTCTATCATAAAATCCTCCTCTTTTCTCTATTCTCGCATGACTTTCAAACACCACAGGATAAAAATAATGAGAAATCATTCTAATCATTAATATGGTTTTACTGCAAGAAATTTTTTTTGGCTTCCACATTTCAAAGTGATAAAATCAGTGTGGAAATGTTACTTATCAGAGCATTCCCTTAAAAAAAGCATAAGAGAATTCTGTAATATATTTATTCCAGCTTCATTTTATGGATCAGATTTAAGTGTTTTACTGATTACATGTTCTTGGATGTAATGACTAAAAAAGACCAAAAAAGAACCCCCAAAAGCAAGCAAGCAAGCAAGCAAGCAAGCAACCAACCAAAAAAAACTCCACCAAACATTTTCCTGGTCACATATGGATATGTATCCATTATGGTCATAGTTTGACTAGATAAAGAGGACGGCCATCTACGAGAAGGATAAGAAAAAAAAAAAAATTGTTCTAGGTGGTAGGCTTCATGCTTATACTTAAATGAACATAACTGAGCTGGTGGCAAGTGAAATGTGATATGACTGTGCCTAAAATGCACGTGGCCTCCACCTGTTGCATTGCATCGACTGCACCAACATTCAGTTCATCATACCAGCACCTAACACTTACACATTGCCTTAGCGGTCTATTATGAAATACAGCACTTTGGCTTATAAAAGGAAGCTATTTTAAGTCATATTTACCAAAAATGTAAAACATGATGACTTGTTACCTGACTTGATTTGCTAAGTGTCTTAGATACCATGTAACTGGTAGGGGTAGTATGCAAAGTATCAGACCTGTGCAAAATTCCGGGATGAAACAGTAGTTCAATCAGAAAGCAAATGCTTTATAGCACTTACAAGGCTGCAGTTCAAAGATGCCTTCAGCCCTTCATTTCTAAACCAGTCCAAAGCTGCCTTCAGACAGCTCACTCACACCATGACAGGGGAGGTTCCACCTCACACCAACTCTCCAGTGACCCCTCCAGATGAATCAGAAAAGAAATTGACAAGCTACAGCGGCATTCTCAGATGAAGGCAGGCTGGCTGGCTGGAGAGTTTAGGATGAGACACACAGGTCAAACAAAAGTCTTCAGGGATTCAAAAGCTCATGTTTCCTGCACCACTCCTTTAAAGATTGCAACAAATCCTGTCAAATTATAGTGCTCAAATCCTTTCATTTATTTTACTTTTATGAGATGTAAATCTCAACCTGATTTAGAATTAATTGCACAAGTGATTATAAAACATTTAACTTGGGCACAACCATAAATTCCTGGCACTGAAATCTGATTGTGCAGAACCTTACCCACAAGAATCTCTCTACTAACACCAACACTGTTCATGTGGAGGAGCAAGAGTTTCAGAGCTAGAACAGAAACCACAACACTGTGGCAAGCCCTCCACAACTTTTTTGTTTCTCCTGCTTTTGAAATGAACTGCCTCCTGTTGCTTTGTTTCTTTGCTGATTTTGGAAGCCTCATTGGGAACTTAATTTTTGTGCATACATAGCCTTCATATCACTTGCCAAACCTTCAGTGCCAACGTTCATTCTATGGCTCTAGCAGTACACAATCTCTGCCTGCAGAATGGCCTAAGCAAGTGGGTACTGGAGTAGTTTACGCTTTATGAAGTTTTCTCAAGGTTTTGCTTTTTGGGTGTTTTCTTACAAGAGGTGATTGAAAACAGAAAGGAAAAGCGTGGTTTTCTTTTTTTTCTCTTTTATTTTTTACCCTCCTCCTTTAATACTCTTACTCCGAGACCATGTATGACAATACCTTGTGGAAAACTGCTCCTGTCCAATAACATGCTCAAAGTACTCCTTTGCCAGAGGCATTCACTCATTATATAAATCAAACAAGCATACAAAAACAGACAAAAAGAGACTGGTAATGCCCAGTGAATTTCTGTGCTCAGCTAAGATGATTTGGTGCATTGCATGCAGATGTCAGGTATTTTTATAAAGAGCTCCATTGTGCAGGGCCCCACCACTCCTCCATCGCTCCCAGCACTCCCTTAAAAGGGGGGGTGGTGGGCAGACAACCATTCCAGCTGGGCTTGGAACCTCGTCTGAGTCAGGAAAACCACAGCTCATAAGCAAAGAGGAAGCATAATGTTCTACAAGGACAAAACATTAGCAAAAATGTCACTCAGCCCCAGTTCCACATGTTGGCTGCCACGGCCTCTTCCTCCTAGCATGCCCGATTGATATAAATTCCATCTGCTCAGCAGCCAAGTGACAGAGAAGAAATACTGGCATCTGGTCTCTATTGCTGTCGGGTTTTTGTTCCATGTTAGACCTTAGCTAGAAACATATGAAGAAATGAAGGTGCTGGCAAGCGACTAAAAGGCTGCACTGGCACAAATGAGACTTTCTGATGCTTTTCACACTTCACTTTGGATTTTTACAGGCAAAAAGGTGGAGGAGACTTGATAAACTGAGCCTGGAGAGCCAGTGGGCCTGGAGGTCATTTGGTGTTTCTAACTTTTTTTTTGAGTGTTTAAAACTGCAAAGCAAAACAATTTTTTTTAACACAACAGAAGGTAACGAAGTCACACAAGAATGTTGCTCTTCAGCTAGGTTTTTTTCCTCCCTCTCTTAAACATCCACTGGTTTGGACCTGATCCACTAGCACTTTATATTCTCCTGAGAAGCAGCTGGAAAGTGCCAAACCACTAACTTATTTTTTTTTTTAACCCCACTGTGTCCAGCAGAAAGCAAGTACTTCAAACCAAAGAAAGAGAGCACATAGAGCAAACCAGCAACATGCATAACAGTCTGAGAAACCATGCCTAAGTGCTTTTTTGAAAGCAGATCCTAAAGAGATAGGGGAGACTGTGAGTCAATGTGATTGCATGTATGTACATTTAAAGATTTCTTTGAGGAACGACTCTTCACACAAACAGAGGTGCAAGAAAAAATAAAAGTGTTACAGAGAGGAAAGTAAAAAAAAAAATATATCGGTAATAAAAGTAGATACAGACAATCTTCTCTTTGACAAACAACAACTGGAGCCAAAAACTTAGGAAGACATTTTGTACCTAAAGGGATCCACAAAACAACACAGGATAGCTGGTCTGCAGTAAGGTAAAATAATTCTAAAATTTGAAGTAGAACCTAAATATTCCAAACCAATACAGAATTTGATTTTGTTAGAATAAAAAAGAATGTTCCATTTATCTATGAGCCTCCAGCCCTTGTTGGTCTCATGATTTTCTCCGCAATACAGCATCCTTCTCTTTTGTGTGACAGGACCAGAAACTGACAGAAAGAAATGAAGCGAGTGAACAGCTATCAGAGCGACATTATAACACCAATGAGAGAGAACACATGTAAGAGAAGAGCTCTCAAGAACATATAAATATATAATAGAGCCCTGGAACACTTAATAATTAATTGTGAGGAAGAAGCTTTTATTTCAACAAAAAGAAAGGCTTCTAACCAGCAGCCCCCTGAGAGTGGAGCAGTCCACTATACTGATGCCCAGAAGGCAGTTCCATGCCAGTTCTTCACAAGGTGAAGTTCCCCTTTCATACTTGCCCGGGATCACTTCAACACACTGCCTGCATTGCATCCTCAAGAAATGTCTGAAGTGGTACCTGCCTTCTGTGGAGATTCCCTGCCAGCAGTAGAATTGCTCCCAGCGACTTCAATGGGCTTTGCACCTAAACCAATAAAGTAGCAATCTAATTTATCTAGTAGGATAATGAGTATTAAAAGATGCCATAACTAGGGGTCAAATATTCCACTGCTGGTTCACCTCACTGAAGTGCTACTTTAGGGAAGTTAATTTTGCTAAGTTAGTGTTCCTCACTGGATATTAGCACTCAATTTGTAACCCAGATGAAAAGTCTTAAGTACACATGTGAAGAATCAGTGGTGCTCATCGATTAATAATGTGCCTCCATAGAATCAGTGGTTTTAACTATTACAAAGAGCTTGAAAGCATATTCCACCTTCAGGTCTCTTTGCATGGGATGAGTCCCTCTAAGAGTTGTCATTTAATCACCATCCAAATGAACTCAATACAGGCACTTTCTCCCAATAATGCCTTGCTCAAGACAATCCTACAGTGCCACCCCTGAAGAAAAATTCTACTTTTTACTGATTTATTAGAAGGCCAGCTTGGATCAGGCCCTGGACAACCTGTTTGAGTGAAAGATGTCCTCAACTATGGCAAGTACTCTTGCAAGTAACTTTACATCAGCAAGTAATTAAAGCTCAATATTCCAAATATCACCATATTAATGCTGTTAAATGGTACAAGTTGCTTTGTCCCGGTTTCTACTTAGGAAATAATAAAGCAAAAACTGTCTTTATCGAACTGCTAAAAAAATGATGTGGCAACTACCTACGTAACACTTCAGAGCACCTCTCCAAAGCACCACCCTTGATCATGGGACCTGACTCTTTTTTGCCTTGATCCTAATGATTTCCTGTTCACAAACTGCACCATGCTTACAGTTAAGCTTCTTCTACAGAAAAGGATCAGGTAACAGTAAATTCCCCAGTAAGAGCTTTTTAGGAATGGAAGCATACTATTCTCAAAGCATATTACTCTGTTATGTAGAGTAATGGAATAAAAACAAGGTGTCACCTTTTATAACAAGGTGTCAACCAAACTCAGTTCTATCATCCCTCCCTTTCCACCATACAGGTAGATGGTACAGTCTCAGCTGTCTTTTTCTACAGTTTTCTGGAGGATGGACATCACTGAGGGTACTACCACAGTAAAAAGAAAGAGTAAGACCAATCTTTTAGCATTAAATGGAGTTGTGCACATACTTAATACATATAACAGTTCAAAATAACTCCAGTGCTACACTTTCAGGGAAATCAACATGGCTGAGTGAGACTTGACTTAAGACAGTTTGTAAGGTGTCTCACTGTCTGCAGCAGACAACATTACACTTCCCCAAGGCAAGGCCTGGCGTGCAGTCAGCGATGAGAGGGGACAATTGAGCTGCCTAGCGCTGGAACCATCAGCGCAATTTCCCGCAAGTCAGGGATATGAAACAGCACAGCTGCTGGGATGAGTGAATAGCTGAAGGAGCCTGTGTGAGCTTCAATAGCAGGCAGGAGCAGTGCTCCACTGTGAATGACAAGTGATGGGCCAAATCACTGGGGAGCTACCGATGAGTTATTAATGGTGACAGGTACACTACCTGGGAGACAGGTTGAGAGGGGAAAAAGATTATTTATAAGCGAATAGTTAACAGCTGTACCCACTGCTAAGCATTACATGGATGCCACAAACTGTAGAATTCAAATCTTGGGTTATTCAAGCACGAACAACTGCCTGTCACCAAACTGCAACGCATCGGTACAAATTAAGGTGGGAGAGACGAGACGAGGCTGGAACGATGCCTTGCTCAAGTAGGCAATGTCATCACAGAGTGCAGATAAGAGCAAGAGAAGGGCTGAGATAACCACGAGGTGAAATATGGTTCTTAATAATAATGATGAATTTGCAAGAACAGCTTTTTAATTTTTCCTGAGGGCTTTTGGAAGAGAACAGATGCTGAATATGTCCTGTACTGACATGAATAAATGGGGGAAAATATAATATGCAAAAGAAATATTTTCAAAGAAGTTTTCTTTTGAAATGAGAAGTAATATATTTCTTTTGTGCAGATAATTTCTTCTATCTCTAGCCCCCTCCCAGGTTTGAAAGACACATTGTTAAGCTTATAATATAACGTTCTTACAGTACCTACAATAATATAGTCACCTAGTTTTTTTCCCAAAGGAATGAAGCATTGTAGTAGTGAGTATATTATGAATGGCCTGAACAAAAACCTTTCTAAACTATTTCTCTAGTACAATTCTGCACCAAAAGAAGCAGGGAATACAAACCAAATAAAACCCCAAAACATCCAAAAACCCCCAAACGCACAAATACCCCTCCCCCAATCAGGAATTTTGAAATGTTTTCATAATAATAATAATGTAAACATGAAAGAAGCTGTTTTTGAGTCCTTTCCTATTCCACTGCAAAGATATGTCTCTGCAGTAACTGCTTACATGCAAGGAAAAAAAACCTAAGAAATAATTTGATGGCTTTTCTTGTAGGCTTTTAAATACCTGCAAGAACAGCCAGGTCCCAAGACAATAAGCAGGTGGTTCACCGAATTCGAGGTTTGCACAAAGCACAGGCTGGAAATCACCCACTGAACAGAGACAACTTTTCCCTGCAACCAAATGTGCCAAATGACTAATCTTAAAAAAAAAAAAAAAAAGAAAAAAAAAGGGGGAAAATGAGGAAAAGCAGTAACAAACTAAATGCTTAAGCTTAAAACTTAAAAATTCAGTTTTTCTTGAAATAGAGTCTCACACAGACTCCAAAATGGCAAGAAAAAAAGAAGGCTAGTCAGCAACAGCTGGGTTCCTCCATGGTAGAGGGAGAAAACTCTTTATATCTAAGGTTACTGCCTCTTCTCATTCTATGCCATAGGGACACTGTGCTCTTGTATGCTCTAGAGGAGGGAGAAATGTGAGCCAGAAAAGGTTCACACTTCAAGAAGCTTCTAAGGCTTTAAAATATAAAGGCAGAAACTGATTCAGCATTGTAACTGTTTTCAGGATTTAGTCCAAATCTTTCAGTTTTGGCATTCCAAAATGAACATCACTAAAAGGCAAATAGTCCTCTGCATGTGTGCGTTGGGGGTGGATGTGATATTAGTCAAGCTTACTCATTACTTGCTTTCTGAGATTCATAATATTTAAATATTTCTCCTCTCTTTCATTCTGGTTCTTATGGAAAGCTGCTATGATTCCTCAGTGTCTGAACTTCTCACACTGTGAATCAATACTTAAATATATTGTCAAAGCAAGTGAGATAGTTACATTTTACCTTTACAATTGATCATTATTTTTATTAAATAGTATGCTTCGTGGAAACTGCTTTTCACACAACTTTTGAGCATAAAAGAAACACGACATAATTTTTAAAGGTTTAGTAACAGATTTGGGAACTGAACATTAGTTGAATTTGGCTATAGTATCATTCTGAAAATACTACACTGATTTCCCTAGATATTGACTAAATCTTTGTTTCTCTTCCATCCTACTTTTTATTTTTTTTCTGTGTTTGAAAGTCGCATGCTAGAGGACCTAGTCTAGGCATAGGAAACCTAAGTCAAATTTCAGAGAGTGAAATTTGAAGTTAATTCCCAAAGCTTTACTGTCAAAAAGCATGGAATTTACAGTGAGCAAGGTGAGCTTAGTTTTGATCTCTACATTTCAATTAAACAGTGCCTAACTGCACAAGTTTTTTCCATTGGTTACAAGCAGTTTGCCTCTGAATGAGAATTTTCTTTCTTGTATTCATAGATGGAAATTGAAATATCAATTTCTTTAATTTCTCTTTAAGGGCAGGTCTATGGATCTAGAAGCCTGTGTTTTGATACCCAAGTTTGCATGGAGATATCAGTGCCTGTCACTATTATGCCCAAAAAAGCAAAATTGTAACTTATTTTTAAAAATTGTAAATGCAAAAAGAATAACTTCAAGGTTTTGTTGGCTACTTTTCATCAAAAACAAACAAAAAACCCCCAAACAAAGTCACAAAAACTGCTATAAAGCTTATGGTGCAAACCATGAGTGTGTTTATTTTTTATCAGTCTACATTATTTACCATGTTATTAGGTCAAAATTAATGCTCTAGGAATTATACAGAACACTGTATTTTTTTCAGCTCCACACACACCAAGTCCATCCACCAATAGCAGGTCTCATTTCATTCCTCCAAACAAAACGCAGTACTATTTGTTTTTTATGGATTCATTATAAGTTTTTGAGTGACATAAAGGAGAAGCTACCAATAGAAATAAGAAGCTAGGATACCAGGAAAGAGAGGTGTTTTCTAAACATGCCAAAGTTTGTTGCAAATGTAACATTAAAGGACTTTTCCATTCCCTATGTTTGATTCTAGATGTGCTGTGCTCTTCATGCTACCCCAGATCATCATGTATTAACAAGTACTGCAACCATTTTTGCAAGCCTCCTCCTCTTTTTCACAGAAGGCGTTTGGTAAATGATGTCCACATGTTTCAAAGGGAACAGAAACTCGTACCTTAATTTGTATGTACTATGTAATCAGGTTAGCAGGCTGGTCAAACTCTTGGCTCACTGTGCAGACAGCCAAAGAGTTGTGCTCTAGGGTGGCCTGGAGCTACCCAGCTAGAGGGAAAGGAATTGGGGATGCAGCAGCTACCCATAGCTGACCAACAGACACTGGGGAGGGGATGGCAGGGTGGGAAAGGATCTTGTCCTCACTATTATTTTTGCCTCCACACCACAAAATTCCCACTTAGGGCAGGAAAGAAAGAAAAGAAAGAAAAGAAAGAAAAGAAAGAAAAGAAAAAGAAAGAAAAGAAAGAAAAGAAAGAGAGAGAGAAAGAGAGAAAGAGAGAAAGAGAGAAAGAGAAAGAGAAAGAGAAAGAGAAAGAGAAAGAGAAAGAGAAAGAGAAAGAGAAAGAGAAAGAGAAAGAGAAAGAGAAAGAGAAAGAGAAAGAGAAAGAGAAAGAGAGAGAGAGAAAGAGAAAGAGAGAAAAGAAAGAAAGAAAGAAAGAAAGAAAGAAAGAAAGAAAGAAAGAAAGAAAGAAAGAAAGAAAGAAAGAAAGAAAGAAAGAAAGAAAGAAAGAAAGAAAGAAAGAAAGAAAGAAAGAAAGAAAGAAAGAAAGAAAGAAAGAAAGAAAGAAAGAGAAAGAAGGACTCTCAAAGAGAAAGAAGGACTCTCCACAGTGCAGTAGCTGCTGAAATTCTAATACAGTTATCTTGTCTGAACTGAAGATAAACACTGTGCTGAAGTAAAAATGGGTACCTTAGTAAAGAACTTACAGAGTGGTACAGCATAAAGCAGACTTGTTGTGGGGGAAGGCCTCACAGATACACAAGTAAAGACTGATGCAATGAGTACTGGAAATTCGTACTGTGTTTCTGAAGTTATTATTCAGGCATGGGAGTATACGTATAATTTAATTTTGAATTGTCAGGTTGAGGGACTTCTTAAGCACCTCAGACTGGATTGACATTAAAAATCTTCAAATGTGCTTTGAAGCCTATAAAAAAAAGTACCATTGAACTGGTACTTGGACTCCAAACAAATCTCAGCATTGATACAAAAATCAGTTCTATGCTAAGGTACTATATTTTCATTGAAAAATTTCATCCTGCATGTTAATATTCACAAAAAAAATTCCAACAAACCAAAGAAACTAAAAAAAGTTGGCTCATCCTGTACAATCAATTTGCTAGCCATACGTGGCTGGGGGAACACAGGCTTCTCATGCCACAGCCCCCAAATGAAGACTGGAAATTACTAGGTCTGAGATTGTATGAACACCATAGTGGGCTGCTATTCTGTCTCTGAACAACTGCACATCTGCTGGTCAGTTGTCCCAGAAGAGCTTCTTACATTCTCTAACATCCAGGTTCTCTGCAGCCTCACAACAAATACAATACTGTGAGCAATTTGCTACAGACCTTATTAACTCCTCACTCTTTTTGTACCAAGAAACATATCTCTGCCTCCAGCTGTGGGAGAAAATTAATGTCATGGGTCTTATATCCATTATCTTACAACCCTTTGAGCCTACAAATGAGAGAGAAGAGCACTGTTTTGCATCCTGTGGTACTGTTTGAAATGCACCTATCAAGAGGAAATCAGTTCCCACATGGAAAGCAACCAAATTAGCACTAGTTAAATTCTTTCACCCCAAATTTAGTTTTATTTTATGAAATCCTTTCTAAAAGAGTTGGTTTGGACAAAAGCATTTCTGTGGATCACAACATTACATACTCAGCATGAACTGAGCAAGTTTTCCCAGGCATTGCCCTAGCTACTTTTAAACAGTCTGAGAGCTTTTAATCAAAGCTTGGTGCAACACAAGCTACATTAAAAGCCACCTGATGAGTGGCCTTATTTCTTCTGTTTCTGTTTATCAGCACCATATGTCAGCTTGGACACAACTTAATGACACCCAAAGTCCAGAATGCATGGATAAAAGTGTAATTTTGTTAATTCTACTACCATATCTACATCACTACTCAAGCTATAGAGATACAAACAAATACAGCAAGCTGACATATACTGGGCCAGAGGTTTCAAAAATCTACTTGTCCTACAAATTACTTCCTTCTGTGCAGACAACTGACAGTCAGTAACAGAGGTTTCCACACCCTTTTTCCACACCCTTTCCAGTAGATGGAATGCAAGACTTCAGGGTGCAATTCTGGCAAGATTCATCATGAAGAATCCACCAAGACTAGATAGAAAAAGACATACCTTACCCTACTATAAAAGATAAAAATGAACTAGTGACATGGAATCTTTCTCTTCTATTTGATAAAAAGATTATTAAAAAAAATTACTGAAATTACTGTTCCAGTGATGGTGATATTGTAGAATTTGACTAAAGAATAATCATAATTACACATTCTATTTCATTAGAGGATCTCAAAGCACTTCATAAACATTAATTAACAACATCCAAGTATAAATTGGGATGATTAGAACATTTTGTTAAAGCTGTGGGGGAGGAGAAAAAAATCAAGCTGAAGCACAAAGGACTTGTGCAGCAAGATAATATATTAGAGCCAGTAAAATAATACACACTTCCTGGATTCAAGCTAATATTCAAAATTCTAGAACATGGTGCAAAATGACAGACGAATCAGAGAAGATTTTTCTGCACAGGAAAGAAAAGTAAATTTCTTAATTAAAATAGGGGAGTTCATCTTCATTAGAATCAAAATGTACCTTGAAAAGTAAAAGGGGGTTGTCTGTCTACATTCAATGCTGTCCTCTTACTGCCTAGAAGGCAACAGTAAGTGTTCGTGACATTTACCCCTCCTAATAAGAGTCACTCACACTTCATTGTTATTCCATGTTATTGCTCAGGACAGGCACTAGCACCTCATTGAAAGATCAGTGCTGCAAGGGAAAAAAGTCCCCTTGAGATCCCTTGGACTTCAAGAAAAACAGTAAATCAACTGATGCTGGACAGATGACAAGTTTGATTCTCTGTGGCCCTTCTTGATTCCTAAATGTCTGTGGACCTAAATTTCCTAAGTGCCTGAAGTCAGGGCTGACACACAGACAATCAAAACCACATCTATACTCAAAGCAAGAGGTTTCTAAACTGGAAAAAAATTCTTAAATCCATTTAAGTGTCATGGTCTGGACTCCATACTCTCTGATTGAGTTAATATCCATTGATGTGTAGCTGAATGGTTAATATCACAACCTTATCACCTCCAAGACCATGATTTGAATTCAGCCCAAGGTTCTCTGCAAAGAGAGCAGCCTATAAAAAGTAGAAGTTCTAATCTCTGAGTTACTTTTTGTGAGAAGAATTATGTTAATTCCTTGGATTCTTGGCACAACCCACTCCCCTCCACAGGCACACAAACATTTCCCTTCAATCAATAGCATTATGCTCTTTTGTTTTCTTTATTTTGTAACAGGTCACTGCATTTCCCACAAGAAAACTGAGGTGAACAGCAACCCCAAGATCCTGTCCTCAACTCAGTGGTCATGTTGGTTTGACATTGTGCAGGATATGTTCTGGTAGAGGCTTCAACATGGCATTGTCAGCAGAAAAGTGATTTTCCAGGCTATGAGGAAAGCCCTTCTCTCCACAAAGAATTAATCTCAAACCCAGAGATTTTTGTCAAAGACACACACAATCACAATCTATTAAAAATACAAATACAATTTATAGATTGTGAAAGTACATGTATATATGCATAAATATACATATATATGCACAAACACACACACATATACACACACTCATACATATTTGAAGGAAAAGGATCTGTGATCATAAATGGTTAATAGAAATTCAACCACATTCTGAAGCAAGAAAGCTGGAAATAGTTTCCTCCTTGACTTACCTGCCAAGACCCAAGTTCAGGGCTCTGTTTCTTCTGAAATGCTTGATGGCATCACTCACACCTAAAACAGCCTAGGGAATGAACTATTCCTCCCACCTCCTTCATTCTTCACTCTGCTTTGGGTGTTTGTGATTTCATCAACTATCACAAGAGAGACACAGGATCATGAACTCAAGCCTTGGCAGGTGAAGAGATTTTCAGCTCCATTTTAAAAAGCAAGCACACATGGTCCTGGCACATGCCTGACAGACCTTCAGTAACAGACATTTCCATGCTCTGCAGTCTATTAGCGGTGCAAAAAGTACATCGGTGGGATCACAGCTAGTAGGATCACCCTTGTACTGTAAACAGTCAGTACACATTCCAGATAGAACAAACACACCTACACAAAAGTCTTTTTTTCTTTTTGACTGACAGCCATAAATGTTTTCCATTAAACGGCCACCTTTACATTTCTGAGCAAAGTGAAGCACTCTGGCTATAAAGGCTAACTATTTCATAGTAGTCATTAGGAACTAGCATGATGTATGCTGCTGTTGATTACCAGGGGTTATACAGCCCTCTGCTTCATTACCCTTGCAAGATGCAAGACACAGAGCAGCAATAGCACAGCTCTCCAGCTGCACATATTCTGGAAAACCCAATGATCTTTGCATGTACTGAGACATCTGTCGTCACATAACTTGCTCTGCTGGCATTCCGAAGTGTCATCAAATCGGACTTGATTTTTGTGGTTGCTTGGTTAAAGTGTGAACCATGATAAATATCCTGATATAGTACTAGTGTGATGAGTAGTGTTACTAGCAAAAGCATCAGAGAGATGTTAGGCAAGATACTGCAGATTCAGAAAAAATCTGAAAGTACTTCACACTACAGAAGAAGTGGCATTGCTTTGCTCAAACACACAACAACGCTTCCTATCTCTCTTTTTAGTCTTTAAAGGATTTTCTGAGCTTTTTCCACCTTCTGTTTAGGATAAAAATAGAATAGTCATATCTAGATTAGAACAGCTAAGAAGAATACAAAAGAGGAAGGGGCATAGAAGAGAATCTCTGTTCCACAGAAGTGCAGGGGAGTCATACTAAACTGACACACGAAGAAGAAGAGAAAGTCTTCCAGGATGTCAAATATTAGCATATAGTCATGCCATGGCAGGAATAGAACACTCAAGAGATGGACATCTAACAGATCCTTTTCGTCTTCTTGTGCTAAAGAGCCAAAATCAGAGAACAGAGGAAGTGAAACTAAGGTGAGGCTAAAGACGGGAAGAAGTATAAAAGGGGGGGATGTGGGAGGCAATGACAAAAGAATAAGGAAGCTGAAGTGGAAAAAGAGGAAGGAAGGAACAGAGAGGCTCAAATAAAAAGAAACAGGTAGAGCACATACAAAAGAGACACTTTTAAATCCCATGTGTACTGCTGGACCAGAAGTCTGGACAAATGCTACCCAGCTTTGAGTCTTGGTTGCTCTGAGGGCCCCTGTTGAAAACAGAACTAAAGAACACTCATGAATGTAACAATAACTACAAGGAAGAAAAGAAAACATAAGACAGAATTGTATCTTACAAAGCTGAAAAAGAAGTATTAATCTGTAAAAAGGTAACTCTCTTCAATTAAATGTGGGTGGCAGTTATTAAGAGTAACACAATCTTGTATGTGACTTACGTTGTACTTTGGCTTCGTTTAAGTCTTTACCACATAAACTTCTTAATCTTTATCTGCATCAGTTTTACAAGTTGGGTTTTTTTTTTATAAAAAAGGCGTGCTACTCTTAGAGGCATGGAAACAGCAAGTGGCTACTTCTTTAAAAGGCATGGAAATCCTCCAGTGACCACAGCTAAAACAGTGTAAAATATTAATTAAGGTATTGGCAAATAGACCAATGAGGAAGCAATGCCAATAAAATAAATACAAAAAAACCTTCACAAACAAATTTTCTTTTTTATTATTCATATGTGTAACTGTCAATTAACATTTCCTGGGCTGCAACAGTCAACTTTTTTCTTTTTTTTTCATAATTTAGTTGCCTATTTCTCTTAATTTTCTTTAACAAATAATATAGCATACCAACATTTTAATGGTGTTCTTGTTGCGAGAGACAAAAACAGTAAAATCACCTGACAGTACTTGGGGAAAAACAAAACTAACAGAAATTTTGTGTGACTCATGATTATAGATAGCAGACTACATTGAACTGAATGTATGATATCATCACTACAGCAACCTGACACTCCATGTCTACATTGCAAAAGCTCATATCAGAGCTTCTTTTTATTTGTTTTCTTTCTAATGTTCTTTCTGTTTAAGCATTGGAGGCGGTATGACAAGCTGTTAAATGAAACAGTCCTTGCGCTTGGGTTCTACAGCAAAAGTTCAAAGATCTTAAAAGGCAAATGATTTCAGACAGAAAAGCTAAGACTCTATAAAGTCTCTAAAAGAAGTTAGAGAGCAACAGAACCCGTTCTTTTCTGAAATCCTCCACAGACAAGCCAATGGTGGGGCAATATTTAAGTTCAAGAACAGTAAATCAATTTCTATCTGTGCATATGGTTAATATTTAGAAGGTGAAGTACTAAGGGATTACTTTGAGAAAGAAAAGAAATTAGGAACAATATTATTAAAGATGCTGAAGTTTCTTTCTTTGGCCTCTACCCAAATATCCTCATTTAATCTGCATGTAAAAATGGTATGCATGAACAAAGTAGTGGTGGAAAACTAGTACAGAAACCAAATTACCTATACTACCACGAGAAACCATATTTTACAAAAATTTGAGAAACTGTCAAATATAACTGGCAATATTAGTTATATATATGCTGATATATATATGCTGATATATATATATATATCAATAGATGTGAGCATGTAGTTTGAATATGTATATAGCTAATTTTTCTTTTAAAATCTCAGAACTGAATTAGATAAACACTGCTATGTATTTAATAATTTCAATGAGTTTGTTTAATTAATGGAATTTTGGGTTTTTGAAAAAATGTCTTAAACTGCCTGCACCTCCCTACTCCCCTGAACCATGTATATCTTCTGAGAGCATGCCTTCTCAGCTGATTTCTTGCTTAACAGTTGCTTTAGGGCTACAGAACAAGCACAACAATGGAAGACTAGACCAATTTTCCCAAAGCAGAAAATTATATCTAATAATTTTGAATTCCATAATTTTTCAGTATTGATAAGACCTATTGATAAGACCCAGATAAGACCTTCATTTAGGATTAGTGATTCCCCATGCAATGTCCAGTAAATGAACTTTTGTGAGTGAGTCTTCTTTTGGACCTATAAAATACCCATAGTCTTCCAGCTGGCTTTAGTTTTGACTTTGTTCTGTGTTTTTTATTTTTAAAAATTTCTCATAGCTGTGAGCGGCACCAGAGAGTCTGGCAGCTAAGACATTGCCTATGAGCTACTGACTAATCTACTTTTTCCAAGGGCATGGTGATAAGAATGGGACTCCTAGGTCTAGACCATTTTTGCTAATTCTGCCAATGTTCTCTTCTGTGCCTCTGCTTCCTTCTTTGTATTGTAAAGACAATATATATTTTCAGCTTTTACACTAAGAGAGTACAACTATTTGACCACAAAACAGTAGAAAAAGTGTTGAGCTGTTACTCAAAACACTGAATCATTATTTGCACTGAGTCAGTTTATGGCCTTTAAGTTGTAATCACATGTCCTGTCTTCTGCAGCTGGACCAGTGTAAAAGCTGAATGCCCCAGCTGTTCACTGCTAGTGGCATAATTGCTCTCTAGCCTCTTTCCTCTCAGAATAATGAGTGTTAACTTCCACATGTTTAGGAGGAGGATTTTTCTAACCTGCTTTGTTTAAAGAGAACCTGGCTAGGGAGCAATTACACATGTAGCTACACTAGCAAATGGATGGGGTAAAGTATTCTCCCCAGCCCTGTGATCTCTGGTGGAGCATACAACAGCTGGCAAAGTTACCTCATCTCTCAGCTTAGCTGGAATTAAACCAGGGTTGGAGACTCACAGTTGAGCTGCTCTTTACAGAAAAAGTAACACCATTCAAATCAAGAGAGTGACTAGTCATATACATCTCTTTGAGTACCATCTGCAGTATCTGACCCAAAACACCCACTGTTTTTGACAAAAATAATTTTTTGTCATGTAAGAGACATGGGAAGTTAGGTGTTCCCAAAAGAAAAAACTTACAGGCTCACTAACCTCATACAAGTCAATACCAAATACGGTAAATTAGTTCCTTAAGGTAGAAAAAACAAGCCTAAAATCTGAAGCACTCTGAATTCCTTTGGAGCAAACACAACCCAGAATGTTTTTTTATGCCGTAAAGTTTTTTTGAGAAGATCAGTTCTGAAGATGAGAGAACAGCTCCTCTGCTAAAACATTAATCCTGTAACAGTCTGATGAGATTGGTGACCAAATTGTCACTAACACTTCATTGATAGGCATCTATCCACTAGAAACTCGATTTATTGCATGGAGACCAGAGAATCTTGCCAGGTCTTAATGCCTTTCAGCATTACTGGCAATATTGTGACTGTGCCCAAATGTGAAAGGCGGCGTTATCAAATTACCTCTGCGGCTTCAGGGTTCCTTGACTTCCTGTGCTCTATTAATGCATCTACTGAATGAAGGCATAAATACTGTATTTTCCTCTGTCCATTGCTTTTTAATTTGCTATTTGGAAACATTATTAGTCAAAATGAAGGTATTACAAATAATCCCACCCACTGTGCAGCATTAATAAACAACTGTTTTTCTCTTGTTTCACCAGTGGAGCAAACCATGAGCTTTTTCGCAAAAGTAACAAGGAAAAAGTTGTGAGGTTTGCAGGGGGGTTGCTGATTTTGTTGATTGTTGGAATTTTTTTGGTTGGTTGGTTGGTCGGGTGTTGGTTGGTTGTAGAAATCATCTGACAATATTAATTGATTTTGAGTGGATACATCTACCCATCTACCCTACCCCTCAAAACACCTCCATTTAGAAAAAATGCTAAAATATTTTAACGCCTTCATCATGTTGAAGGTACATTCAGCTCAGGGGGATGTCTTAGACCATCCCAAAGCATAAAACTCAAGTTTTGTGCCAGTTTTACAAATCTCTTGCATGGTAGTTAATTAATGAACACTGGAACTCAAACCTGGATAAAGTAATCTGGAATCTGTTACAATCATTACCTTTTCCTATTCTGTTACTTCTCTTAGTCCCTGCTACTAAGCTTCCTGTTTTTCCTCCCCTGAGGAAAAAACAGGAGAACAGTGATTCTAAAAAGTTACAAGTGTAAAATATTATTTTTACTAGATTATGCTTCCCTAACTACACTACCATAGTAAACCTTTTCCTACAGATACATATTTCTGCATTTGATGTACAATGAGTATGTATGAATATATGGTAAACTTACTAGATTAACTGCAATTAGGTGATAACTTAGGTGGGTTTGGACAGACAAGTCACAAAGAACTATAATTCCTGACTGAGAGTCAGATGTTCCTCAGTTCACTGCATGATAGCCTATCAACAGTCCCATAGTTCGTGATACTCTGGATGATTTGTTTTGGCACTTGATATTTTTGAAACTCCTGTACAATGCTTACAGCACTTTATTCAGAGTTTTCTGTATGCAAAAGCTGAGTCTGAAAATCTCAAACAAGTTCTTGAAAAGTTTCAGTCTACAATGATAAGCTTCATGGAACAACACATTTTGCCCAAAGGAGACATTACCTGTATGGACTTTTACTGTGCTAGTGTTACTACACATTTCCTTTCAAATTTCCCTGCATATCCCTTTCTCCTCTAGAGCAGATACTTTCAATAGAGCTATTTTTAAAGAATATGTTTTTATTATCATCGATTTAATTCATTTTTCCAACATTTCTCTGCATGTATGTTTTACTAAGAATTTTCCATTTCCACCATTTACTGAGTTTTCTAGCTTTAATGGAAACAACAAACAAAACACTTTTTGCCTAGAGATCCTGTGGAGCTATTCAAAAGCCATCTGGACAAGTCCTGGACAAACACTTCTAGGTGGCTCTGCTTGGACAGAAGGTTTGGACAGATGACCTCCCTCCTAACCTTGAGCAGTGTGTGATTCTTTGAAATTAGACGGCTAAATTAACAGGGATGCTCGACTACACACCTATCATAGGTCTTCATTCACTCATTAAGAAAATCCACAGTCGAGTGCTAATGAAGTCAATATGTGGCAAGTCTGTACAGCTGCCCTTAACTTTCACTGATAATTGTTCTCATTTAAATGGCATAATATTCAATATCCTGTTGTTGAATATAGTAATGGCAAAATTCATGCCTTGGGGGCTACCATGTGACTGACTTTTAGCTGGATACAGTGAACTGTGACCTAATGGGGTATTACAAGCCTTTACACCTTTCAGATTCATAGGTCACAGTGTCAGTCTGTACAAACACGTATGTAATTATATTACAAGCCATCCTTGCATATATTGAGATAATTCCAGAAGTTAGTTAAAAAAAATCAATGTGAGCATGATTCAGTGGCCTTTAAAACAAGAAAACTACTGATTTCAGTGAGTCTTCTTGTCTATAAGAAACAAAGAATTGCACTCCATGCTTGGAATATATTTACCCTTATTATTAATCACATTTAGTAACCAGATTTCTAATATTATATCTTAAAAATGATGTATTTTTTACATTAATTCCTTAACAAATCAAATTTCTTCAGCCCTCCAGATGAGTAGCATTCAGATTCCAGGAATCTAAAATATGATGCAATATGCACATTATCCCAGTACATATCTCTGTAGATATCTCTCATGTATCCATCTGAACTATATATCATATTTAAAATGTATAAATATGTGATTATACATTTATATCATACAAACATCATATCTGCTGTACAAATATGATGGATATATCCCTATATGTTAATTTTAGATTGGTAATGGAAAAAATCGATTCTGTTCTATTTGAATAGGTGTAACACTTAGCCTTTACAAAATAGATGCCTGAGAGAACTCTGAAACAATTAAAGAGCTCCATTCCATATATGTCCTAACAAGAATAAAATTATTTCATTATTAAAGTGTAAACCTTTTTAGTTCTCTTTCTCTAGGGCTGTTTTAAAATTCTGTACATTTTTCTGTGAAAATCCAAAATATAGGGCATTTAAGAAAATATTTACAAGCACAGAAGGTGAAGTTTTCCCTAGAATCCACATACAGCTAATTTACTTCTTCCACACAAAGTACAGAAACCAGAAGACAAATTAAGAAATAAGAGTCAGGATTTCTCAAAGCAGGTATAAATCCCGCATTTTCAATAACGTTCTAAGGATGCTATCACTGCCTAGAAAATAAAGAAATAAATCAGCAACTAAAATTTTCAAAGTTCTTTAGGCATGTCCACTTCAATAACTGGATGTGTTCTAGATATTGAAGAGCTCCTACAAAGTCAACAGCAATTAAGAGAATTCAGAAGTATGTAGTAGGTTATTAATACGAAATAGTCTTACAAAATGCAAAAATTCACTTTGGAATTTAATAGATTATGAATTTTTTTTAGATAAGCAGCTATACCTATATTTATGACCATAACCATAAAACAAGCCTGTCCATTTTTTTGTTAAATATATTTTTCTTTTGATTGTCTATTTCAACTAAAATGCATGTAATACTTTATTTAAAGCTGTATTTCAAGAATGGCCTTATAAAAAGGATTTTACTGCTTATACATTAAGATACTTTCCAATATAGTTATGGTCACAACCCCAATTTCATCTATACATTTTTAGACATCTTTCTTAAGAAGGAAAGGAAAGATGACAGAGCTGCTGACTTGCATCTTAGTTTCCCAAGTCAAACAGTAGCCCTTGAAAACTTGCCAGCTGCCTTTGATGGCCAGATCATGCTTGCAGGTAGCTAACCTCAGTATTTGCAGTATTTAAGGCATTTCCTACAATAAACATAAGCAAGTACAAATAAATACTATGGTATGAAGGCACCTGTATTTTTTTAGCTTAGGAAAAATTGAATATTTTATTTTGCCAGCGCCATCATTAGGCTTCAACATGCCAGACTAAATTCACTTCATATCCTTCTACCTTCTACCTTGGGTGCACCATCACTGCATCCGCTACAACAACAACAAAAAAAAACAATTTACTGGGTTTGAAAACATGCTTTGCTTTATTTCCTACCTGAAGAATGTAGCCTCGAACGTAGTCTCGCAGTGTCCAGCCTAAGCCATGTAGAATATGCAACACCTCCTCTTGCTTCAGTACACTGAAGAGTCGGTCAAGCAGAATCTTCAGTCTCACAGGTACAGCCTGAGTCCCGTAGAGCATCAGGCTGCTGATGTCAAACACTACATTGGACTGCACAATCTCCACTTGGGTTGGGTGGTAGAGGTGCTGAGTACTAAGTTTGTCCAAGGCTGAAAGAAAAGGGGCAAAGTATAAGGAAAGAGCAAAGAAAATACAAGAAAACAAAGAGTCAAGTATATATCTCACATTTGGCAGATACACTTATTTTCCAGAGAAATATCACCTGGATGATTCATAGAAACATAGAGTCACAGAATAGTTTGTGTTGGAAGAGACCCTTAAAGATCAGCCAGTCTAATCCCCTGACATGGGCAGGGACATCTTCAACTAGATCATTTTGCTCCAAGCTTCATCCCACCTGAATATTTTCATGGATGGAGCGTCAACAGCCTCATTGGGCAACTACCTCAATGCCTCAACATTTTTGGAAAAATCTCCTTTATATCTAATCTAAATCTTCTCTCCTCTTTCCAGCTTAAAGCCATTACCTCTTGTTCAATCACTACATGTCCTTGCCAAAAGTCTCTTCCCAGCCTTTTGGTAGGCTCCTTTTCAGTACTGAAAGCCCAACAAGGTCGCCAAGGAGCCTTGCCCAAGATTCTTTTCAACTTTTTCCCTGGCTGAAGGATTCCAACTCTTCCAGCCTTTTCTCAAAGGACAGGGCCTCCGTCCCTCTGATCATCTTGGTGGTCTCTTCTGGACTTGTTCCAACAGGTGCATGTCTTTCCTTTGCTGAGAACCCTAGACTACTACTACTAGTAGGGCACTACTACTCCAGATGGCATTTCTCTAGAGGGGAACAGAGGGGCAGGATCATCTACCACATCCTGCTGGCAATGCTGCTTTTGCTGCAGCCCAGGGTAGGGTCAGCTTTTTGGGCTGCAGGTGCATATTGTTATGTTCAGCTTTTCAGCCAGTGAAGTTCCCCAGGTCCTTCCCTGAAGTGCTGCTCTCAAGGAGTTCATCTCTCAGTGTGTACTTGGGCTTGTGATTGCCCTGACCCAGATGCAGAACCTTCACCTTGTTGAACCCCATGAGGTTGATATGGGCCCACTACCTCAAGCTTGTCCAGGTCTCTCTGGATGGCATCCTGGCGTGTCAACTGCACCACTCAGCTTGGTGTCACCTGCAAATTTGCTGATGGCCTCACTATGTCATTGATGAAGATATTAAACAGTACTAGTCCCAGCACTGCCTCCTGACAGATGCCAGTCATCACTAAGGGATCCTTTTTCACAGATGCAGTCCAAAACAGCCCTAGTTTCCAAAGGTCACAAGTAATTTTAATTGCTATGGCAGAAGGGTTCTCAGGTGAGACTCAGAAACTACAGTACTCATAGTTCAAGAGAAATTTATTATTAATTAATGACCAAGACTGAAGCAACGCCAAATTGAATGGGACTGTTAAAGATTTGATACTTAATCTCCAGAGGAAAAAAATAAAACAGATACTCCCTTACCTCCAGTCTCTTAAACATGTTAAAACTAAGTCTCCTGATTTACCAAAAAATTTGATCATTAATTCACTGCTACTAGAGCTGCCTAGTTCTTTTCACCTGGCTTTAAGAATTCCATGTTATTCACTGTGATTTCAATAATTCAGTGATAAGGGAAATTTGCAGGAGGAAGGTAATTCTTATCCCCTCGTGAAGTTAAAAAAGATGGAATTGCATATGACATCATGCATTCTGTGGTGCATCAATGTTTAAATTTAATTTTATTTCTACTTTATGAACTGCATTGCACCACCTAAGCTTCTTTTCCAAACAAAATTTCTGAGTATTTAAAATAACCTTATAGGGACTTCTCCTGTGCTTGGTTTCTTCTTGTCTTATGGTCACTAGAGAGTTCATGTACTGTTGATAAATTGCCTTCTTACATCCAGAGCGCAAAGGCCCTTATCATTTACTTGCTGGCTTCATTCAATACATTTACTCCAAGGACTACATTGTCAAAGAGTTCCGGTTTCCTCATACTTCATTTCTTGCAACTGAATTGTCTGATCTTTCCTATTCTATTGGCTAAGTAAATTTTGAATAAATAGCTTTAAACATTAATTTAATATTCAAACAAGATAAGAAATTGGCAATGCTAGGGACCTCAGTCCTACATCTCTCCACAGGACATTTATACTGCAGAACATGAAGAGTGGGATTTTTTCTTCCAAAAGCTCTTCTTCCAAACTACTACAGCTATGTAGGCTTCATGATGTGGGACTAATTTTTTTGCAAGGTCTAATGAGCGAGATTGGATTGAAGCTTAAACAGGTTAAATACTGTTCTGTTTCCTGCACCCCCCCCCCCCCCCCCCCCCATTTTATGTATGATCTTTTTCTAAGATGGCTATTTTGCTACTACCATAATGGATGTGTCATGAATGTTCTCAGCTAGTAAAGCCAAGAAAATTGGTATTTTTATTTGGCAGGTTGAGCAGTATGTGTGGTGATATGCATATATGTGTGTCTGAGGGACTAATCAACCATTTAGAAGGAGTAAAATAAGGATGTTATTTTTCCTAATACACACATTACTCACAGTAGGAATGGTGTAAATAATACTAGTTTCAAATAGATACTCTGTAAGAACACCTTCTAACAGACTTTTAAAATTATTGAGCAGATCTTGATCACCCTGAGCTTTTCAACTTCAGTCTTACAGAAAGGGTCTAAAGATATCAACTGGCTTCTCTGAGTTTATGCAAGTAGACCAGAACCAACATATGAATGGATATTTTCTGAATACTGTATGCGTTTTCATGACTGAATCATACTGTATTTCTAATATATCCAAATATTTGTTTTTGTTTCTCTCTTCTTAACAGCAAATACCATTCCTGCAGTGAGGAAAAACAAGTTCTTCCATCTAAAGAAGACTTGTCATGCTGGGGATGTTAAGATCATTATTCTACTGTGGTCAAAGCGAGAATTACTATAAGACATCTTTATCTAAGGACTATTGGGTGGATGACAGATCTAATAGCTTTTAATTTCTCTAACAATAAGATTACAAAACTCTGTGGATATATACCCACTTTATGTAAGGTGACCATTCTGAGCATAATAGTTTTGGAAAAGCTGAGGTGGAATGGAAGAGGGAAAAACAAATTAAATCTTTTTTAAATAACTAAGCACATCCTTTAACCAGCTGATAGAAATTTTTGCAATCTGTACTATTCCACTCAATTGCAATATTCATTTTCTAGCAGCATTATCTATAGACATCTGCTTCTCAACACACACGCACACATACACACACACAAATACTAATTAGCATGATATTGGAACAACATTCCAAGTGACAATGATATCTCCAATTTTGATGTGTGGCCTTATTATGTGTATTACATAATAAATAAGCAGTGAATTTTATCTTTTTCAAGTACAAGTCAGGATATGCATTAAAATGTGGAATTTATAACACAATAAAACACACATTACTGCATGGGTACATAAGAACATTTACAAGCTAAAGACAAACCCCCTGTACATGAAAATAAAAAGGCTGTAAATTAAATGAAAGGAATAACAGTTGTGTTCATATGGGAAATAACATGGGAAGTACTCAAAAATTCTGAAATTCTTTCTGAAAATTAACTATTCATACCCCTTCAAATTGTCAGAATGAAAATTCTCACTCTAATTTGTAATTTATTAACATTTTTGTGATTCTTTAAAAGATTGCTAAGGAAGTGGTTTACATAGAGAATTTTTGTAGTATTTCTCATTTCTCTTCTGATACCCTCACTGAACTAATGCCATTGTTCTGGGTGGATTCAAGAGGCCATTTATGTTGATAGAAACTTTTTCAGGTAAGAGGTAAGGAAGGACCTATCTCATTGGTTTTCTGTAAAGAAAGGAGTATTAGCTTTAGCCTTCTCGACAAATTTCTGATTCTTGTCAAATTTCTGCGTAAATAGCTGTATTCTGCTACACATAATTTCATGTGGATAATGCATTCCTCATCACTTTCTTCTCTAAACATTGGTTTAATTTATACAGGCTAGAGAACAATGAACTGTTGTACAGGTGAATACATTCAACAGTATCTGCAGGAGTTTATAGTTTCATAAGCACTAAGAAGGTTTCAAGATTAAATATGTTATACAAAAGAATGTGCTCTATCATACCTGAAAATGACATAAACAGATGTGTCTTTATTAAGAAGTTATCAGTGACTAAGTATCACAAAGCACACATTAGAAATCCCTTCCTGGTGCAGCATGAGGTATTACTGACACTTTGTACAGTTCCAGTGGGATCAAAAGTTCACCTATGCATGTTTGAGACATTTTAGTTGTAACCTGCACAATCTTTTCCAAAACCATGACTATGATGAGATCAGTTATGTACTTAAACTAAGGTACCTTTTTATAGCAATGCAATTTAATTGTTAGCACTGCCCTGATAGTCTGATATACTTTAATTCAGTATATGTGAAAAAGTGTTCTCTGATACAGGAAGAAGAGATCTAACTAATCTTAAAATTACATACTTGCTGAGCAATCAACATTTTCATGGAGTAGCCTAAAAATACCCATTTTTTTAACTCTGACAACACTCAGTCAAGTAAGATTTCTGTGGTGAATTCCTAATTTCAAGTACTTGCTCAGAAATTTAAACCGTTTTAATGGGGGAGATAGTAAGGATTGTGTAGAGGACATTAAAGAAGATTGCCTTCAACAATGAAAAACTATTAACTGGATAATTAGTACAGGAATAAGGAACCTTTCAACATTGTTTTTCCAACTCTGAAGTATCAAGTATGCACCAAAATAATTGAGAATGGTTTAACTGGAAGTGGCCAAAAATGACCATCTAATCCATCTACCTGAGCGCTCTAGGGCTCAGTTGAACCATATTGAGGGGATTGTCCAAACACCTCTGGAACAGGGAGTGGCTTGGAGCACTGACCACCTCTTTAGGAAGTCTGTGGTTTGACCATCCCTCTCAATAAAGAAGTGTTTCCTAATGTCAAGCCCGAGCCTCCCCCTGTTTCGCTCTTTAGCTTCTTGAATAGAAAAAAAACCTCAGATTTTTTTTTACTGAGACTCTGCTCAGTATAATCTGTAATGTCAAAAAAACCTTTGAAATTGTTTCAATGTCAATTTTCATATTACAGCCTGCAGTATTTTTATTATGTAATAGTTCAGGAAAAAAAAAAGCTTCAGACATCTTTGCAATAAATCAATGAACAAACTTTTATGTTCCATTTGTAGGGGTTTTTTTGTTTGTTTGTTTGGTGTTTTTTAATGTTGTAAGGTAAGGAGGGTAAATGTACCTTATTTATATTTTACTAGAGTTTTGAAACTGTGTAATTCAAACTAATTTAAGTGCAAAGGATACATTAAAATAAGGCCCAACTTCTTCTTCAATTTATCAAAAGACAGAAAACAAAGAAGAAATTTTTTAATTTCATCTATACTGTGTCCAGTTCACCGGCTCAGCTCTGCAAATTTACTCATTGCCCTTAGACCACTTCCTTCCCAATATGCAGTGAAAAAAGTCAACCAAATTAAAAGGCATGCCTCTCAGCAGATTCTGGTCTTGCTAAGTAAAAGAAATACAAATATGCAGTGATGAATTTTGTACTTTGGAAGTTTGATATTATTTTTTGAACAGCTACAATAAAAGCATAACATTTTGCCTTTACTAAATAGAAAAGAATTTTAAATATCCTAGTTTTAATGCAATTGGAGTTGCAAATACACTTACCTCTTGCTAATTTCCTGATCCTAGATAAATATTTTACTAACCTGAGAGAGATGAAAAGGTCTAGTGAAAGGTCTTGACTGATTTGTGTGGCTGTGTATCTCAGAACACTACAGAGAAGAGTCTGTGGGTTGCAATAGGGCATTATGGATCTCATTCCATTTCAATTTTAGTTTTGAGCTCTCCAATATATCTATTCTGGATTTTCTGGCATACTCTCTAAACAATTTACCAACTTGCCAAAGTTGGATATTGTTGAATACTGTTGGAGTACACAAACCCATGCAAATGATGATACAAAATTTTATAACAATCATCTTCTTTCTAGATTCCTAGATTTGTTCAAGAACAGGAAGATGCAAAAAAAAAATGTAGTCTGTGTCTATAACAATAACAAAAATCTTGCCAGACATTTTAAAAACCTAAATAACTGGGCCACTTTTTGCAGCAAAAGAAACCAAAATTAAAAGACAGATGAAATATATACTACTAATATAAAATTATTCCATAATACTGTTGCAACAATAGTATGTTGAGTGTGGTAAAACAGATACAGTATTATTAATGGCAGTGTTGAGCACTGTTGTTTACCCTTGATTTTAGTGGTGAAGATGAACAGCATCACATTTTCAGAGTTCAAGATTTTCTTCTTTTTCATCAACCACAAAAAAAAAAAAAAAAAAAAAAGCAACAAATCCTTAGTAATGACAAAAACGCTGTAGAGACCAATTATCACAACCATAAGAGGTGGTCTAAAGTAGCCTCCCTCAGTATGTAGATTTAATACCACCTCCAACATGGTGTAATGTGGTGCACTTTGAAGGCAGAAAAAATTGTTCCCCAAAATATCATGCTTAGAAAGAGACTAAGGATAAGAAAAATTTTCCACATCTAATGAACAACTCAAATATTTTCATGGTGCATGAAATTATCCTGTTCACTCCTGGAGCAAGAGAGTGGGGAATGTGAACACTTGCATGAGTGTGTGAACATTCTGAATCCTGAGGACAAATTCCAGCTACAACATAGCATCCTTTGGTAATCTCTTTTTCACCTCTCTTTTCATCACTTTCATAATTAATATAGAAGATAAATATTCACTAAGACAAAAATCATGGAAGGAGAGCAAGTAAAGAAATTCCAATTCACAGGCAAAATCTTTTTTTTTAGCAATGCCTTTTATTGTATTTAAAAACTAATAACGGAAACCATTTGCCAAACATACTGAGTCTCTGAGAGAGGGACACATATGTGATCTGCTAATTTACAGCTTGCATGTACAGATGTTCACACTTAGTAAAAGGCTTCTTAATAGCATTTTAAAATTAAACATGTGTTGATAATAGGTGTTCCAAACCCAAACAACATAGCAGCTAAACTGATATATGTTTTCATGCCTCACCATGTCTCATGCTCTAACAAAAACCCCCCAGCATTTCAGTTGCATGTACACAAAATAAATGTTATTAAAAAAAGACTGAATGAAAACTTTCATTAATTTTTCTGCCTATGATCTGATTCCAAGTTAAAATATCTAGAATGCTACTAGGTTTATGTAGCCAAAAGCAGAACCACAGTTTGTTCACAGAGGTTGCTTGCTGTCTGCAATTTTTTTATCCCTTTACAAAACTTTGAACCCCATCCAGCTTTGACACACTGCCTCTTCAGTTAATAACTATCAAGTTTCCCCTTGTCTCCTGTCTACTTTTCTTTGAGGCAATTGCGCACTCAGCACCCCGAGATAATAACACACATCTATAAGATAAAAGCAATGGCATTAATGTAATTGTCTGCCTTTCTCTCTTTAGCCTAATCTTTTTTTTTCTTCAGTTTTGACTGCCTCTGTGACACCTGTTTTTGTCTCCTCTGATCCTACGACAGGTTTTCCGCTGACAAGGTTTTTGCCTGACAGAGATTCTGCCAGACAAGAACATAATAAAATATGAAGAACTGCTTGTCAGAGTTTCTGCCAATGCTCACATGAAATGGCAGGGGGGGAGGACAAAAAGAAAAGAAACCTGACCTTTTTTTTTTTTTAAAGGGGCCCTATGTTAGTTGCTTTTGGCCTGTCAGGAAAACAGCCTCCCTGGCCAATTCCTGCAAGCCAAACAGGTGTCTTCCTCTGTGTTTTCTTTCTGTAGAAAAAGATTTTACTTTGATAGTAGAAAACACGATTGCAAAGGGGAAAAAAAACCCAAAGGGACAAAAAAGAGCCTCAAATGCTTTCTCCCAGAAATTCACATTGTATCTAAGTTTATGTAGTGGTAATTCAAAAGATGCCTTTGATGAAGAATTGGCCATCTAACTTAATAAAAAAATAAAATGGTAGGCTCCCCCCCCCCCCCCCCCCGCCCCTTTCTTTTTCACAACTAGTGTGTTTAAAGGAACATGCTGTAAATGACTTTCATATCAAGTTTTCAGAAAAATACCTGGGCTAGAAGTTTGCTGCATAGGCATACTGCAGGAATGAACCCAACTATTGGGACCAGGATAAAGAATATGAGACAGAGACACTTGTGTGGGCTTTGGACCTTGTCATACTCTCCATCAGTGTGTGCATTGGTGCCCACGCAAAAGAGGACTTCAGCTGAATAGTCTGATGATTATGATGGAGAAACACGTGTAGATTAATCATGTGAGCACTCCAACACAGCTGCTTTTGTGTGTCTTGGTATCAGCAGTCTCCTCTGCTGAAGACAGCAGCTATGGATCATGGTGTCCCTGTCCTCAGGGCATCATTTTGCCCACCAGCCTGGAATCCAAGTCCAGGAGTTCAGAGCCCCTACTAAAGCTCAGGCCTGGACCTTCACTCCTCTCCTAAACTGCATTGTAGATGTGTCTGGCTGTAGTCCTGTTTTCAGATTACCCTCAGATTCATGTTACAGCCTGGTCTCCTATCCCACCTTTGGCCTCCACTTCTTTTGTTCCTCATTGAAGCCTGTAGACGGACCCCTGACCTGACTATATTCCTTGGCCATGCCTGAGACTGCCAAAGGACACAGCTACCAGCTTCTCATTCCGTCTACCATGGTCAGACTTCAAGGAATTGAGCTCATGGTGCAGGCATGGCCAGTGCTCTCATTGCCTTTGTCTAATGGCTTAGAACCTTTGGTTGGACAGTTCACTTTTCCTGCTCCTTGAAACATAGATTAATGATGTCATTGTTGAAATCTACAATCTATAATGGAAGATGCTAAATAATCTCTTTCTATTACTTTGATTAGTCGTTCAACTTTGAACTTTCCAGTCTCTTGCCTCCAAAGCTAAATGTCCCCTTCCTATCAACCATTAACACCTTCTTAAAACTATTCTGTCCCTTAATTATGGTAAGATGGGGTTTAATATGTATCTTAATCATCCTAACATCATTTGGTTGACATATTATACACACTAAGACATAAGCACATTTGGGAGTCCTGGACTGTGGTCTGGATTTGGAGGATTTCCATCATAATCCTAATGTGCTTCAATTCCATTAACTGTGATTCACAGTTTTATGGAAATTCTAAGTGGGAGGGATTTCTACAGATTGTCTGGTGCAGTCTTCTAATGAAAGCAGAGCCTTAGATTAGTTGGTTCTGCCAAGATGTGTCTTTTATATTTAAAGCTGTGGCGTGGGGAGGGGAAATTCCACCTCTTCTCAGACAACCTATTCCATCTTGTATGCAGCCTTGAAAACTGTAATGAAAATGCAATAGGCACTGCCCACCTGTTGATATCATTCTGTTTGAATCGTGTCATAGACGTATTTCACAAAGGCAAGCCAAGACCATGGTGGTGTTTCAGTTTAGGGTATAACTCCGGTTCAAGTGTATGAAATGCTCTCCCACATGTGCTAAACCACCTCAGTTTTTCCTGGAAAACCTGCTGCCTTAAGGTTGCTAACAGCTGAAGGTGTTCAGACCCTGGGAAGACTGGTTCGTAAAACTAGTTCTACCATTCACATACATCAGTCTGACCCATTCCAGTTCCTGCACTCTGCCATTTCACAAAGCCCCTGTTAAATATACTTCAGAAAAACTGACTGTAATCAACTACAATAGAATTAGAAAAGTCTCTGAGACTCACACTGTACATTTCTTGTATTATCTGTTTTCCTTCTAAAATCCAGATAGAAACGGAATAATTGAGTAACACTATTGTCTGCTAAATTAATCTGTGTCCTCATAATGTTATAGCTCAAAATGAAATTCCTCCTAGCAGGTAAAAAATTTTTTTCCTTTCAATTTTACATTTGCAAAACAGGAAAGCTGAGGTAAAGTTACCTATGGTATTATCATTTAAACATCTGAAAACAGTATAAATTTTTTACTCTTGCAGTCAAATCACATTTTAACATTATGAAGCTGTATGGAATGAAGTAGTAGGGTTTGTTTCATTTAGAGCTGTTTCAATTTGTGTTCTGCTTAACCTAGTGAACTCTAGTTAATTAGGATGTTCCTATAAACAATTAAGCTTCTTGTAGGATCGTTAAGAAGATATAAAAATTTATGATGTAATAAACTGTAATAAAATGATAAAGTGGTTAGCACATCACAGCAATTCATGTGCAGCAGCATAGGTGTTGAAAGAGGCAAGTAAGCAGGTACTTGTCTCCTGGAGGGGATGCATGTTGCAGAAGTCCACCACTGCTTCCCCACAAATCTGTTGGTGATTTGAACTCCCAGGTCTCACAGAATTTATCCTGCTCATTTGGGAATCAAACAGAAATCACCAGACACTCTTTTGCTCCTATCTGAAACTTCACCATGTAGCAAACTTGTTATCATCACACTTAAGGGGCTCAAAATCATGGATTTCACTAACTACCTTTCCAAAAGGCAGCCTCTACTGCAACTGTAAAGAAGAATTCCAGATGCTAATTTAAAATCATTATTCGTATAGTCTTTGTTCCATCTTACACACAGCAAGTCTATTTGTTTCCTTCCGGATTCTCTCCCTAAGAAGGAAGGGTAAGACATCATCACCTGAGGCATCTCCTAGAATTTTGTCCCATGTTCTTGGGTGTACTAAATGAGAATAAGCCTTCTCTGTAAAATGTAAATTCAATAATGACAGTCACCCAAATAAGAATATCTTACACTTCTGAAATACTTTTAGTCTAAATGTCTGTGGGCATTTTATAGTTTATCAAAGGCAATAGTATAAAGTGTACTTCAGAGCTGCCAATCAGTATGTGATTAAATTTAAAAGTTTTTCAGAAAAGAAAATGTTCACAATGAGAAAAGATTTCTTTTTTAGCTGTGAATATAGGCCAATCCAGCAGAAACAGGCTCTGTGCTTCAGAATGGGTCATGGCCTGTTTAGGGCTTAGCAGACACTCACTCATTCCTTAGCGGAATGCTTAATGCATGGTCAGCTATGATCTCACCTGGCCATGTCCAAAAGACATTGGCTGATTCAAACCTAGGAATGTAAGCCAAGGAAGTTGGGTAGAAGCGGAAAGGTCTAACTTCTTGACTGAGTTAAGATGTCTGGGGGTGGCAGGGAAGAAGAGAAAAAGTATTTTAAACTGAACAGATTCCCAGGGAAATGCAAGGAGGTGCAAGTGTGAGCATCGGTAGGGTAGAGCCTGTGCTTTACCCCCCAGGAAAACATTACTTGACACTCGAGGGTGTCCAATTTGCATGAGCATTAAACTCTTGACCATATGGCTATGTAAGTATCAGCTAAATACAAGGATGAAAAAAGAAGGCTTCTTATTGGTTCTTGGGGCATCTAAGCATTATTTCATTTCTGTCACTTCTGTCTCATAAACCATTGAAACAATATTATTTATCTTGGATGCCCCCGTATCTGGATTTGGTTTCACCTCAGCTTAACTAACACATAGTGTGATACCCAAGTAACATGAAGGATACACTCCATCTCATCATTCCTATCAATGTGACAGATTTTAAAACCAGATACTGGGTCAGAGTGCCCACAAGATAACAGTGTATATTCTCTATGCTGTATTGGCTGCTTTGGAAAATCCTGCTGAAGGGAAGCATAAAGGAATTGCACAGGCAGAAGGGGGGCACTTTAGAAAGTATTTACCAGTAATGAAGGTTAATCTTGTAAGGTTCCTGGAAGCAACTCAGTAATGAAAAATATGCCTCCACCTTCGGGGTCAAAAGAAAGTTATAACAGGTGGATTAAAATGATCTTGTCAGTAAAAGACAGGAAAATCCAGTCTACATCTAAAACAGTTTTACTTTAAAAGTCATGAAAAACTAGCTTTCATTATCAATGAGCTGCAGACAGTTATCTTGCTAAAAATAAGGGGCTTTTTAGAGTTTTTAAAAATTGAAAAATATATTTGTTAATAATCTAAAAATAACTATTAAAAATTAATTTTCTCAAGTAATTTTAAATAATTTCAAATAATTAAATAAATTTTATAGAAGGAAACTACTGTATTTGATATTATAAATTGTGACAATTTTTTATATCCTACCAGGCAATGCAGATATAACCTAATTATTTTACTAGTCAACTATAATCACATTTTTCTCTTATTTCCTTATTTTCCTCTTTTTAAAATTTTACTCTCTGCTTAAAAATCTCCATTTTTAAGTAAAGAACAACATGGCAGTTCTGCCAGCTTTTAGAGAGACTCTAGGATCAGTGACATGTTTTCATTTTGTTTTACTTTGTTAGAGATGATTGACTTTGCAAACCTCTCTTTCAGTTAACATCTTTGGACTGACACAAATATAGGAATTCAGATGAATTTTATTTCTGCACAGCACTCATTCCCATCACATTCCTATGCAGCTCACATTTAAATTCTAGCACTTGTTTTATATAAATACTAGCATAGCACCAGAAAAATTCTTTTACAAGGTGAAATTGTAACTCATATTGCAAGTCTCTGACTACTACTCTTCACTGTATGGCAGCTTTTAGTCAGAAAAAAAATGGATGGGCCCTATGTGCCAAAATCTACTAGTTAATGTTATTTCATCTTTTTTATATTACAACCAAACAGAATTTAATCTCAAAGTTACTGGAGAGAACATCTGACCAAACCTTATTTGGGGTATGTGGCCTCATCATACCTTAGAGAGGTGTTAAAACTTACTTGAATGAATAGCTGAGCCCTGAACTCTGCTGATTGGCAAGATGCAAATGAAAAGACATCAAAGACCATTAGACAACTAAGGACTACATTTTTCTGTAAGAGGGGAAAAGAAAGAGAGAAAGAGAGAAAGAGAGAAAAAGAGAGAGAGAGAGAAAGAGAGAGAGAGAGAGAGAAAGAGAGAGAGAAGGAAAGAAGGAAAGAAGGAAGGAAAGAAGGAAAGAAGGAAAGAAGGAAAGAAGGAAAGAAGGAAAGAAGGAAAGAAGGAAAGAAAGAAAGAAAGAAAGAAAGAAAGAAAGAAAGAAAGAAAGAAAGAAAGAAAGAAAGAAAGAAAGAAAGAAAGAAAGAAAGAAAGAAAGAAAGAAAGAAAGAAAGAAAGAAAAAGAAAGAAAGAAAGAAAGAAAGAAAGAAAGAAAGAAAGAAAGAAAGAAAGAAAGAAAGAAAGAAAGAAAGAAAGAAAGAAAGAAAGAAAGAAAGAAAGAAAGAAAGAAAGAAAGAAAGAAAGAAAGAAAGAAAGAAAGAAAGAAAGAAAGAAAGAAAGAAAGAAAGAAAGAAAGAAAGAAAGAAAGAAAGAAAGAAAGAAAGAAAGAAAGAAAGAAAGAAAGAAAGAAAGAAAAAGAAAAAAAAAAAAAAAAGAAAGTAGGGGAAGAGCAAAAATGTTTAGAGGATGCTTAATTTCCTGGAGTAGATTGATTAGTCTAAAATTCAGTTGGTCCAAGTATGCACAGTATACCAGAAAAACGCTGTTGATCTCTGAGATTTACCAGTGACCCATTTCAGGGTAAGACAAATAACTGTCATTTCTAATTTTCTGATTCTATTTGAAACAAGATGAAAACAATTTCACACAAACTTAGTAATATTATTATACTGTGGGGGGTTGTTTTGCTTTGCTTTGTTTGTTTGGGTTTTTCTGTGGGGGTATTGAAACTAAAATAAGTAAAATGAATATCAGAAATAATAGCTTTAGTCCACAATAACTTATGTCACCTTAACACATTTCTTTGAGCAAAACAGTTATGAGAGTAGGTAAGATTGTACTTGATTGATACTACATTGGGTCTTGACCTATTGGACAAGATATGATAACTGTGTTTCTGCTAGCAGTATGGAAATTGTTATTCTGACATCAATGACAAATACAAAAGACAAAATTCAAAGTCAATGAAATTAACGTCTTTTTACTGCAGACTTGCTTAATTTCTTTCCTCATAGGCTAAGATACTTCAGCTAGAAGAAATGTATGGCAAATAGAGTGGTGTTTTTTCATTATTTGCAATAAAGTTTCAGTTCGTTTTGTGCTAAAGAGAGTAAAATGTCATGACTATCTTCACAGGATAGTAGGCTTCTTTTAATATAAAAAAATAGCAGGAGAACAAATACTTGAGTGTTATTTTTTTGTAGTCACCTAAGTACCATATTATTTAAAAGCCATGAAATACCAATTGCCTGGGTTAAAAATTGACTATTAAGATTTTAATTCGGTTTTATTTTCCATATGGACTATACAAACTATCTTTACCATTAAAAAAAAAAGAAGTCACACACTTCATCTGTTTGACTTCTTAAAGTTTAAGAAATGGCTTATGGCTTTAAACCATTTAATTTTTGGCTTGGAAAATAAATCCCCACCCAACCTGACAATATGAAAGACAGGCTTTAGCTGAAAACAAATAAAACAGTCTCGTCACCCAAATCCCTTAAAACACTCAGAGATTCATCCTAGGACTAACTCACTCTCCATGATGCACAGCAGTACTTGATAATGCTGTTAAGTTCTGTGCAGTTTTTGGCTTTGGTGTTAAAAACACTGCTGGTAGGATTGCTACTGTAGTACAGGGGTCAGAACTTGATAAGCTGAACTTTTGATGACAGAATCATTTATCTGGCCACAAAAGTACTTTCCAATGTAATATTGTTCATATAATTGCAATCCTAGGTTTGGCAACTCCAGACAGGTCTATGTGAACTTGCAGGAAACCTTTTCTTTCAAGATGTGTGCCGCGTGTTTTAGATGAGTGAGGGAAAATGTGAGAGAGACAATGGAGGCAGGAGAGAAAAAACAGGCCAGCAGTTGCTAAGTGCAACAGTGAAGTGGTGGCTGTATGCCCTTTCCTCCTCCCTCTAAGAATTCCAGTGTTTTAAATGGCAGCTATTAAAATGAATTAACTGCACACAGATTAGACAAGTATGGCATGAGTAGAATGCAGTTCTAAGCTATTTTTTTGATCTATACAGTTAATTATGATTCTAGGTTATCAGAACTGAATAAGCACAGTACTTCCTGTTGGAAACACCTATTCTTTGATAATTGCATTCAGTAAAGCACTACATCATGTGTCAAGGAGCTGAGTTGAAATTCATTAATAAAAATCATAAGGAAATCCTTTAATTAAAGCAGCAGGAAATACTTTTTGCATTCATGGAACAACTTCTGAAAGTACTGTGCTAACATTTTTAAAGTAAAGGACTTGTGAACTGCAACCTGATTTTAGTAATTTTGAAATCCAGGCGCTACAGCACAGTGAATTGACCTGTCTCCTGAATGCTGCCCTCAAAATCCTCAGAAATAGCTAAGATCAAGAACTGAAGTAGATACATCATTGTCTCCAGAAAATAATTTACAAGACCATGCCTGATATTTGTGAAACATATATCTGACTTGTCTCACTCTGCCATAAAATATAAGTACTCCAGATGATTGTACACAAAGTGCACTAAAAAAAAAAAAAAAAGAAGGTGAAAAAAAGAAAAATAAAAAAAAGAACATTATTCACTTGACACAATAGCAAAATGAACACTTCCTAATAATATATAGTGTATTCAGTTTTTCTTTTTGGAATGTTAAGCATGTGGGTATGGGAGCAGGTCGTGTATCCCAAATCATCATGTTCCACTTTCAACTTTCTGGATTTGTAAAACAGGGACGTTTCCATTATATACACAGTGATAATCTCAGATTGTTGTCATAATATTCTGATTTTGAATTCAATCACTTCACAGAGAAGAATCATGTCACAGGGAGGAAAATCTGATTATTCTCTTCCAAACTCTTCCAAAATGTACTCCTTAAAAAGAAAATTCAGGATGGCCATGAGCCAGAATCGAAGTGCTAGACTCTCAGTTTCTATTGCTCATCAGGAGGACACCCTGGAAAATACCTAGACAGCGCTTCCCTATTTTCCAACAAGCAAAACCTCAGATGCTGATTCTACACAAAACCTCAAGAGTGCCTCAACTATATAAATTTTGTGATGTTTAGTGATTCTTCTAAGAAAGGTGAGCCTGGTTATACAATGGCTGAATATGATTTTCTGGGAAATAAGAGTAACGAAGATATACTATGTCCCTAGATAATCTAGTATACAATAAACTTATAACCAGCTACCAGATGGGTGGTGCTAGGGCATTTCTAGGCAGTCTGGATGAAATGTTAGGCAGTGACATGGGACTGCATAGTACCTGCATACCTGCTTCTCTTTCCATACATGTGAATAAAAACTTCTCTGTCAATCTATGCTGTTGAATTTTTTGAGTATTCACACTTGCCATATGTCAGCATACTCAAGCACAAAACCACACAGACATGAACAAAATAAATAGACATCAAATGTATCTTAGGAGGAAAGTACTAACCTTTCACCCAAATTCTCATTAAAATAAAATATAATTCACAGATTATAAGCCCTTGAATGTCCAGCAGTAACTGGGGATGAGAGCTGTGCTTGCTTAGGTGCCAATAGATCACGAGAAGAAAACTTCAACAGCAATTTCTTCTACACATATAGTAATCTTTCTTTCCCCCACCTCCAAACCTTCCCTATTTTTCTTTCATTAAATCATTTTAGGTATCCTCCTTATTTGCTTTCTAATGGTGTATGTAGCTCTCTCCTGATCTCTCATGCTAATTTAATAATGACTATCAAGGAAAAAAACCTTCCAAGAACATTAAGTAGAAAAGGATAAATAAAATTGAAGGTCTTTCTGTGAATTTTTATGCCTTTCATGCCTTTCATGCCTGATCTGGGAATTCTAATCCTTCCTATCTTTATTAAGATACTTAAACATGGGAAGAGAGGTTCAGCTCTCAAATCACATATGCAGAGCTTCTTTGTGATATAGGATACACTCTCAACATGTGAGATCTGAATGTCTGACACTGATAAATTTGAATTTCCATTTGGCCCCATGACTTCTTGGCTGATGCTTCTTTGCAATACAAACTCTGATGTGCAACCATTCTGTAAACTTTTTGCCTTTCTGTTAAGCCTGACAGGAACTACATTATTTTCTGGAGGCTAGAATATTATTTTGAGTTCTACACAAGCTTTTGAACTCCCGTGGCACTTGAAGCTGTCGCCAGAATAACAGACTCTTACTTTTACACCCTACAAATTGCTGTAAAAAAAGCATGTGCATGCATACACAAGGACAAACACAGATTGTGCACACATGCATATGTAGGCAAATAGGTACCACTACTGCATGCATCAATCCAGTTCTTATTATTTAAAGAAACTGGTAAGGATGGAAAGAATTGAAAAAACAAGCCCAGAACAGATATTTCTTACCATGTGCCACCCAGCCATGTTTACACTGATCGCAGGTTCTCAGGTTAATCTTCCCTGGCTGAAAACATTCACATGTGCAATTTACCAGTGTACAGCGGATGGCCTGGAAAAAGAAACAGAAACACATGTTAATGTATTTCTTCCTGTTTGTACAAATTTGTTGTGATAGTTAGAATGATAAGAACTGCATAGAAAACCCCAGCCTTCTAACATTAAGAGCCTAGCTCCTATTTTAAGTAAAAATTAACTTTCTTTCAAAAACGTATGTCAGTACATCCCATGGAGATGAATAAATTCCTAAAATCTTTTTACGGTTTGCTCTATTTTCTTTCAGGAAAAAAAAATGGTGGGATGAGGATGCTGTAAGAGTTCCATAAATACCCTGGTTTTACACTGACTTCATTAAGAAAGAAAGTTACTAGGGATGTCTTACCATAGGAGCATACCAGTTTCAAATCCAGATAAAAATTAGGAAACAAAAACATATGGAGAGGAAAACTACAAATATATTTCCCCTTCCTTCATGGAATCCAAAGGTTATTTTTAAATTTCTTTTTTGTGGTTCATCTAACACATAACTCTGCAAAAAGAAGTCATGGATTTTATGCATTCCCAAAACAATAGACAGATCAAGGTACAAGAATAGGACTGGTTCAAAAAACATCCTGCAATTTTCTTTACATCTCTCACTTTCTCCAATATCTAGAAAAAACCTTTTACTTCTTAAAACTCCTCATTTGTAAAACATGCATTTCACTGTTTTAAAGTAGGAAAAGTGAAACTCCAGTTCCATGCAGAGATCTCAAATTTGCCTAATAATATACCTTCCTTAATAACAGACTTTCTCATCTTCCTTTTTAGAATCATTTCAAAAATTACACAGGTTTACTTTGACAAGGGCTAGCTACAGTCACAGAAAAGTGTATATAAATGGAATGAGTCTCTTTCTAATGTAACAGACATATGTTTTTAAATAGTGTAGAAGATGACCTGTGCACTTCAAACTGCTGCTAATAAATTTATGGCATGCATTTAGATGTAATTTGCATGGAGATCTCTGAAACAGAGAGGCTTATTCTGATCATTCACAGATTAACAATCTACTGTAACTACCAGAGCTGCCAGGAAAAGATATCTCTATAGATTTAGATGCAATCAATGATTACTTGGGGGCTAAGGTGGGGGAAGGGTGCTTAGTACGCATTGCCACAGAGATACCGAAGAATTATGAAGACTCTTGCCTTTTACGAAGAATTAATACACATATTTTCCATACAAAAAATATTATATATTATCTTAACTGTAGTGACTTTAAATAAATTACATTCAGCATTAGCTTGGCCTGGCTAAGCTCCTTGGCTGCTGACAATGAAAAAGCCTCAGAATTATTTTAAATGTTTGATCCCTTCACTTATTTATCTGCATCAGAAGAAATGTAAAGACACTTATAGTTCATGGATACATTTAATATCTGTATTTCTCTGACAAATTTCTGTTACAAAAGTCTTTTATTCCTCTTATTCTGTCTGCTCCTTTACAACCTTTTACTCTCAAAAACCTAGTGAGGGAAAAAAATCCTGCTCTATTATGCCTGACTCTTCAGTCCCAATGTCACCTGTCCAATTACTCATTAGCCAGGTTATAAAACATTGCTCTATGGATGCGCGATTAAAAGAATTAGTAATACAAAATATAAGGGTACCCAAGAAGTGCTGACCATGCAGGAATAATATATGTGTTTGTGGGTTATGAGAAAAAAAAATCTCCTGGAAGGTCCTGTTTCATGTTCAATAGTGTATTGACCTGGTAATATATCAAGACTACACTGGTCAGTAATGGTGTTCTTTTGCTAATATGTTCATTAATTAATGAACTCAGTAATTAATTGTACTGCAAGAAGGAGGTCTTTCAAAATGATATTTTTATTTTACCATAGTAGATTTTCTCTCATTCCCCACTTTTTTCAGATCTCTGCACTGACGTGATATACGTTGGTTGCATTTGATGATAGTTTGATTTCTTCATGTGTCATTTACAGTACATGTAAAAGGTGTAATATAGTGCAGTACATGTACTAGATCAAACTCTGACATTTGGAGGAGTTGCTTTATTAAGGCTCATCAGCATTTCCATTACAACCCTATCCACTTCTGGCCTAGAGGTCAACAGGTTGCCTGTAAAAATTTGATTCAGCTTGGACCTGAAACACAGTATTGAAGCTTAAGAGTAAGTTTTATTACACCCATTCAAAAATTACCCATTTAGCCACTATAGATTATAAACTGGGGGGGGGAAAGTTTAGAGGTTACATGTTTCTTTTCCTCTTCTCTGAATTAAAGAGAGTATTGATGATGTAAAGTGTTGAACTAATTAATTAGTATGATTTCTATCTTTTATACATATTGCCGAAAAAAAATCACCCACATTTTTCAGAAACATGAAAATATCAGCTATTTCCTCCAATAAATAAATTAGAAAGTCTTCAAAAAGAGCTATGCATTTTTATAAATTAATATTGATTGGCATGAAAAAATCAAAACATAATTAGCATGGCCAAAATATTCAGCCTGGCCTTACATGGCTGCTTTTTCTGCCAAGGGTGTATATTGATGCCAGGTTGTAATTTGGTTTCAGTAGTTTCCCATTCCACCACAGAGAATCCCATGCATATTTCTGAATGATAAGGATTACCCCCTCAAGCTGGAAGATGCACATTTAGGACCAGAAATACTCATTCTAATTCATGTCCTGGCATGACCTTGGGGAAATTATTTTGTTAGTCCGATGCCCACGTTCCCTAAACAACAACTAGACACAAATGGCATTAAGCATTGCCAGGGCAGATGCAACATAAATTTGGAGCCATTCTATCATAGTAGAGGCTATTGAAAGTCTCAAATAGAATTTTATCTTTATTTCAGAGATTAACTTTTCACTTTGCTTAGTTAATTCAGAATTACTATAACTACCTGAGATCACTACAATACCCAACATGAAGCCAGTGTCACTCAGTGACAGGAAGATTCAAGATGCCAAAAAACAGTGTATGATCCTACACACAGTATGGGAACACTAACATTCATCAACATGAAAGAAAGTAATGTGCTTTAAGACCTTCACAATGCAACTAGCAAATTCACTGAGCCTTACAAAGATATGCATCACCATTATGAATAGTATTTTCACCTGTTTGCAATACTTGGGAATAGAAGTCACTGACAGCTTGTGCAACGGGCTCAGGAAGGCCAGAAGGGCAGATGAAGGTGAATGTGGCATAGATTAACCTAAGAACCCAAAGTCTGAGTGCAGACCTCCATTCCTCAGCAGCAGGATTTTAAGGTACAGTAGCTGGTGTTCCTGTAGGTAGTTGAGTGGGTTGGTGTAACTGTGGTTGGACATTTGGTACTGCTCAGGTTTAAAGGGATGGGGTGGGAAGTGAGGATGATAAAAAGATCTTTGAAGTGGCAGCTAAATATTACAGCCATTGTTCCAACCTGTTAAAGTGCAGGTATAAAAATCCAAGGGTGTACCAATGTTAGAATTTTGCCAGAAAGTGCTTCTGAAAGAGTTTAGCTAGGCATTCCAAAAGTCATGCACTGTAATTCTGCTTTCCCAAGATTTTGATAAAAAAGTTTATGCAATGGGACTTTACATACTACACTATTTTCTAGGGAAAGAAACAGAAATTTTCCCTGACAGAGATTTTCCTCAGGAACTTACCCAAGACAGCCAGAAAGAAAACAGAAGGAAAAGAAACCAGTGAATAGAGAAAGGAATACTAGAATCAGAAGACACAGTCTCCTGTGTATTAGCTGATAGGCAACCATGTACTTAGATAACAACTTGCAGGTAAACACCTTAAGTACGCCACAAAACAGTTTCCTAAATACACCTCCTTGAAACATATGTGCTGTTATATTTTACCATGTCAGTGGCCTGCAGTTAGCAGGAATTCTCAGATATTTTTACACATACCTTTCACTGAGTTCCTAATATATTGCTTCTCGTATTTCTATCAAAATTACAATGGCCCTTGAGAACCCATCCAGGAAATGGGCAGAATAATTTAAAATAATTAATACTGCTGATTCCTTAAATCCTAAAATTTTTAAATTGACATTGAGAAATATCCTGCAACTCTCTTTGAGATGGTCTTCCTGCAAAGCATAATGCAAAAAGAAAGGAACCTCGCCTAATATTAAAGCATGATGTCAGTACACTTATGCATAAGTTTGTATATGGCTATTAAAAGATCTGACTTCTCTGGGTTTCTCCCAGACAAAGGATATTAATTATTATTGTTTGGGTGATTTTATTATATCTAAAAAGTTAATATTATTCACATGTTAATAGAAATAGCCCACAGCAGTAATGGAAATATCATTCTTTCTGGCTATTCTGCAGAGCTTCCAAGAGATGAGAGTCAACAGGCTGCCATGAAAGGAATGACAGTGGGGGAGAAGAAGGAGAACATGTAAAGAACAGATATGATTCCTTCTCTGGATTACTTACAAGTGATCACAAGAGATGGAGTCAGTTTTAAATGATGCAACATACTGGAGAGAGAGAGATAAGTTTTCCAACAAAACTTCGTAATGTAACTTGTGATGAGGCTTCAAGAGTTCTATGAGGTTGAATAGCATCTACTGAAGTCTCAACTACTCTCAACTACATCTTTCTATGCAGGGGCAGTGTTAATGAGTCTTATTCCTAATGTCCTTGACTCACCTTTCTGAAATGCCTTTAAAAAGGTGTTTAAAGATTTCCTCTTTCTACATCTGAATGCATAATGGCATCAACTATACTCATTCTCTGCATTGATGTCCCATCTACCTTTCTAATGCTTCTCCTGTATATTTACACCACAGAGCTCACACAATCCAAATCCACTGTTACCACAGAAGCATGAGGCTTGAAGATAATTTGGTCCTTGAAATTTTTTTAGTGAGACTGCAAACAAGCAAACAGGTGCCTAAGTGCAGTTTGTGACAGCTGCATTAAAATCTGTCAGACTAAGTGACTATGCACTATACACAAATGTGTCAGCTAGCAAAGATGCCATGGGTTGTAAACACCTACACATATACACATATGTACACTTGAAATTTGGATTTTGTACCATAAAGATTTTGTATAAAGACAATTCACAAGTTCTATGTATTTTTTTTGTAATACAGGCAAGAGCTTTCTACATTTAAATGGCAGAGTAAATAATCCCATTTCTGTTTTTAAAAATAGTAACAGTTTAGGTGTTGTATGCCAATGAATGAAATATTTGCATGAAATTAGGGGATGTGTTAGAAACAAAAAGCACTTTTTGCAGCTTATGTCTCAACTTTAAGAGAAGCCCAAACACAACATGTTGAATTAACATCCACTGTCAAACAGTTTTACTCTCCATTGCATATAAAAAAATTACATAATTTTGAGCTAATATTTGATTGAAAGCAAATAACACTGTCATTAGAAGAACAATTTGAAGCCATCATAAAGTAGATGATCTTGAGACATGATGGCACACCAAAATAATCAAAGTTAATGAGCAAGACTGATGAGAAACAGAGAGATCCACTCTTGTTTTGCTGTATGTTGACTCATGAAAGAATAAGTTATGAAGTAGAAGACAACAGATAAGTTCTTTAAATGTTTCAACACTTTCTTAACAGAAAGTCTCCTATGCCATTAATTTTCTCATTCTGCTTCTTTATAATAAAGCTAAGAAGATAATGTCTATATGACAGGACTGTATCATACTACTGTTTTAGGTACAGAGTTTTTTCTTTATTTTTTCAGAGTGCATGTATGTTCTTCAAAAACCTCCTAAAAGATCTGTCACTCTTCTTCTTTACTACTTTATGAATCTAAATAAATATTTTTTCCTGCCAATTAAGTACTTATTTAAAAGATCACAGCAAAAATTCTGATGTAGAGATAGCAAAAAGATCAAAATGAAATCACACTACTTTTAATAGCTGGCAAATCAAGAGCAGAATACAGTTTATTTTCAAATGAACACCAAAAGGAGGATCATTTGTATACTGAGATTTAGGGAATGCATAATATCACCTTCCTTTAATGAAGTTAGTATTATAGGGAACTGTTTTGGTTTAAACCCAGCTGACATCTAAGCCCCACACAGATATTTGCTCACTTCCCTCATAGTGGGACAGGGGAGAGAAATCAGAATAGTAGCTGTGAAAAAATTGGTGGGTTGAAATAAAGACAATTTGGTAGGTAAAGCAAAAAACCCACAAGCAAACAAGGGATTCATCATCCCCCCTTCTCAGCCACATTTTAACTTCTAAGAAAGAGGGAAAACTGGGGTGAAAGTGCTTGCTGCACTTTCTCCAGAATGTAGCAGAAACATGCAGAAGTATTTCTGTCTCTGCAAGGTGACCATATACATCCATCATGCAATTCTGGTACAAAAATAACCATTTTGAAACTCAGGTAAAATGTTTGTATTGGTAACTCAGCAACCAAAACACTGGACTGGAAGAGGGGGAATGCCTCAATACTGACCCGGGTTTGTCAGTCTAATAGATGCACTTTACCACTCAACCTATAACTGCCCAATCTGAAAAAAATGGGTAATGCTAATATTTACCTTTTCAGAGATAAGGCTAACAAGCTGCTCACACAACACAGTGAGGAATGAGGGAACAGGTAAGGCAGAAATATTCAGCGTTATTATTTTTTCTTTTGGCAAAAAAATGTTAATGGATTTTTTTAATAATACAAGTTCACTTTGATTTATCAATAGTAAATGAATAATTTTCTACATAGGAATCACCTGGAAACAATAACTTTAAGCGATACATGACCATTACTAACTTCAATAATAATAGCCTAACAATGCTTTGCCCAAAACAAAAGTAAGGGGGGATTAATTTTGCATTTGAATGGTCTGAAACAGTCATGTAATGCTATTATATTTTTAATCTCTCTCCCATTTAGAGATACTAAAATACCTTCTGACTTATTCACTGCATTGCAGTATTTTATTAGGAATTTCACATCACATTATATTAGTATTGTTTCTTACTTGTATTTATTTTCAGTAAATACAATTTGAAAGGTAATAATATTGTTATATTTCTCTGTAGCATTCAAGAACCCAGTTACTAATACAACATGAAGGGAAGCATGCTAACAAGAGAAAAAGCTGTTAATGGGATAAAACAGCTTTTCCTGGAATAAAGAAAACCTAGTCTCTAAGCAAGCTAGAAAACTGTTTTCAAGTCTTCTTGAGAAAGAGCTGTTAAGTGAATGGGGAATAAGAAGAGAAGAAAAAAAAATTGTTTGTAGTCTTGCATTAATTTAGGAGCGGCTCTTCAGTTCTACCCCAGACACCAGTAAAAGTAGAAACCTGTGTTAAGGAATGCTACCTAGACTTTTTCTAGAGAAATATAATGCAGAATATATGCTTTATTTTTCAGGAAGTGTCTGCAGAGCTTTCATGCAGCTTCTAGACACTCAGCTTACAGGGCTGTCTAAAGGATACTATACAAAGACCGAAGGTACAGTATCACCCTATGTTTCTATAGCATGCAAAACTAGCCTGAGCGTCTCAGGCATCAAAGTTATTTGCACTGAAAACATTAAGACTGACAACAGCTTCTTTGCTTAAAATTTGAAGAAAAAACATGGTTGATTTAAGAATGAGATTCCCTGTGCCCAAGAGTCTGTTAGCAAATACAGATATTTGTTCTTACAGATGAAAACCAGATTTCTGCTATGAAACCAACACTGTCAGTCACTGGAGTTCAGCCACATGTTGCCAAGGCAGCAGTCAGTGTCAGACAGGTATCCATGCACGGATGTTTCACATACCCTTCTCTAACCATGACTCTTCTAGAGAACAACACTGCAGGCTACACCCAAGCACTCCTCTCAAGTAACCACAACCCACTTTAGAGACCACAGCAGGCAAGTTGCTTCCACTGGTTTTACTGGCCTGCCCTGGACCTCTGATTTACTCTGCCCTGGTGAGGCCCCGCCTGGGATACTGCATTTGTCTCTGGAGTCCTCAGCAAAGGATGGACATAAGCCTGTTGGAGCTAGTCCAAATAAGGACTGCAACGATCAGAGGGCTGGAATACCTCTCCTATGAGGAAAGATTGAGAGAACTGGGATAGTTCAGACAGGGGAAGAGAAAGCTCCAGAGAGTACATGTAACAGTTTTCCACTACCTGAAGGGGCTTGGAAGAAGGCTGGAGAGGGACTTTTTACAGGGGCATGTAGGGACAGGACAAGGGGTAACAGCTTTATACTGAAAGAGGGCAGGTTTAGATTACATACAAGGAAGAAATTTTTTTGAGGAGGGTGGTGAAACACTGGCACGTGTTGCCCAGAAAGGTGATGGATGCCTCATCCCTGGGAACATTCTAGCTCAGGCTGGACAGGGCTCTGAGCTACCTGGTCTAGTTGAAGAAGCAGATGATCTTTAAAAATTCCTTCTACCCCTAACCTCTCTATCAGCCCATGATTCTATGAAAAGTCCACGTGATAGTTTTCCAGAAAACAAGTGGATCTTTCTGGCAACTGAATTGTAGAAAGTATATTCACATTCTAAGAATATATATACACTACAAAGTATATATATGCTTTTACATATATTACTGTAAAGTAATATTATCTATATATACTATAAATTATATATATTCTTATAGTGTGTTATCAGCCTTGATATTGAAAACAAACTTCTTCTGCCTTATAGGAGATATTTCAGAATAAAGTATCTCAACCAATAATTCAAAACTTGTGATGCAAAAATTAAAACTAAATATGCCTAAAAAATTGTTTGGTTTTTTTTCACCTCTAGTATCTTAAAAAAGACATAGAACCTGCAGATCAAGCATGAACATGGAAGGAAATTGCCAACAATTTTTAACATTATGTGGACTATTGGGTCATTAATCCACAGAAGAGGATTTTTTTCAGTAATTATTAAGTGGTTGAAAAAGAGTTACTTCAATCTATTAAATCAAATAACAAACCTATTAAGCCTAATATCTATTCTTCATCTATTATTTCTCCACAAATCAATCAGAAGATGATGAGAATGTTAAAAGTCTTAAAGGTGATCAGATAACTCATAATCTGTAGACTAGTTTTGATCAATCTCAGTTAGTCTGTCCAGTAAAAATTATAAGTGAATATATAACTTCTAACAAGTAAATAGGGAACCTTATAAGAAAAATATAAATGTCCACACAAAATTATGTTAGCAAAATCTGTTAGATTTTTTTTCCACCTTTTTCTTCTATAAATTTAAAGATTAAGATCTGATTTAAACAAAGTAAAATGTAGCACGGCCCATGGAATAGCTATTTCTTTCTGTCCATTTATTCAAGAATTCTCCTTAAATAATATCACAAATACATTGTTTACTGTCTAATCTGCTCTTCAGGAAGTTTTTCCTTTCAGGATATTTTTTTTTTCTCAGATGCTATTGTTTTCTGCATTCTAAATGATGGGTTTTCAATTTGGCAAAAAGAATTATGTGGATTTACACTGCACTGTGCTGCATTTTAGCCACTGAAGATAAATATGGGTTCTACAGAAGTTACATAAAAGAATTGTGATGAAAGATTTCGTTATTTTGAAAATAATTCTAAAAAGAAAATAATCTTTTCTCTCTCTTCAAGGTCAAAACTCCATACTATGTATCCTGTTCTTAAGTTATACCCTAAAGCAATAACTTCTTATTTACATTAATAAAATACTCAATCCTGCACTGTTCCTTCAGTGACCACCCTTGTCAGCCACTAAACTGATACTATAAGCAAATATAAAGAAAAAAGACCCAATTTTTTTTTGTCTTGCCCCCAAGAACCTAGACTAAGAGGTGAAAAATTTTTCTCATTAGATGAAGTAATAAATTACTTAAATATACATTTCTTTTATTAATGTAACTTTTAAATTTTGCTTCTTTGGTATTTCCTGAAAACAAAGCAATGGATATTTTTTCATGAATATTCGCTAAAGTAGATTCTATCCCTTCACCTTATTTAGGAGAGAGAAGAATTCCAGTAAGTGTGAAATATGTGTCTCTTTGGCCAGAATGGAACATTAAAAAAAAAAATATACATATATACATACATGCAATAAAACCAGAGAGAGAAAGAGAGAAAAGAGGGAGAAGGGGGGCAGGCAGTGGAGGGAGAAATGTTATTGGTTTTCTCAGAAGGATTTTCTTTTATACATAGCTTTATCCTATAATTTTGTCCCTGTTGGGCACACTGCCTAAATTTAAACACAAACAGTCAAGCAATGAAGAAACATTACCACATTTACTGTGAACAAAAACTCCCAGTTGTACAGTGAAATTTTAATACATTTCAACTTATCTCTTTTACTAATGGGGAGAGTACAAACCCTGCAGGAATTCGCTCTGCAAACTGGTAATTACAGTAGACTCACTTTTTTATAATGCATATGTATAGTCAGACACAAGAAACATAGCTGCCCTTTTGATGTAGGTTACAATAGGAATGTTTAAAAAAAATTATGAAAATCTGCAGTTCTAAAGGAATGCACTATTTCATGGGAAGCTGTCCTTTAGCTATACTAAAGAACAGAAATAGATACGATACAATACAATATAACATACATATATTTATTTGCTTTTGTAATCTGAAGCAGAACCTTTTTTGTTGTCCTTTTTTGTCAAGTAGGGTAGGGTTCTTTTTGTTTTGTTCTTGTTGTTGATGTTGTTGTTGTTTCCCTAATATACCTACTGGTACAAAACTGGTTTCCATCCTACAGTATCATCATGTATGAATTCAGAAGATCTTTGTTCTCCCAGGCCTCCCCTCTACACAACCTTAAAATTTAAATAATTTTGATCATCAAGTTCATGTCTGATTAAATCATTGTAACATGCATTTAAAAATACTATTTTAATTGCACAGATTTACAACATACAATGTCCAACTCATATAAGATAGGACATGCTTTGTCAGGCAAAACATGTTTGTAGTGCACACAAAGAGAGATTTAATTTATTCTGTGGATGTGTGAAATCAAAGATCTACTGCCAAGTCATACATACAACAACATTTGTCTTTAATACAATAATGATATGATACAGCTACATGTTAAAATATCTGAACAAGCAAACAAACAAACAAGAACAAAGTACAAGAAAGGTAAGGGTTTGCAAAAAACCCCATATTTCCAGGTCTTTTATGGTTTGCATCACTGTTTCTTAATGTCTATCAACAAACCACACCACTTGATTCTCCAAATACTCACACCATCACTCTTAATATATACTCATATTCACACTCTATAAAGGTAGGAAAAATTATCACACAATTCTTTAATTAAATCATTGTGTGCACTAAGAACACCACACAAAAAATCAGGCAAGAATTCCCATTTCTGGAGTTCATGTTAAAAGGCACATCTTCGAAACCGCCAGAATGGCAAGCCACACCACATTTGTGGCATTTCTTTGAGCTGCATTTTCACCAGTTTCCACCACATAGCTTGGTGGCAACACAATTTGCCTGTGAAAAGGATCATATGAAAACCATAACATTGATGGTGAAGGTCTCCTGTAAGACCTTTAAAGAGACCTTCAGTGGAGGTCTCACTTAAAACCCATGAAATTTCACATGAGCTGGAAATTTTGATTTGCCTTATTGCTGGTGAGTAGCTTTCTCACAGAGGTAACCATCTTCTCTACAGAGGTGTTTTTTCAGCAGTGAAATTACTTTATTTAAAAGGAAGTTGTTAATGACTGTGGAATTACTTATTTTTTTTTTAATCAAAGAAATCTGATCTTGACTAAATGTGAAGAGATTCCTTCTCATTCAGAACTAGGAGGTTTGGTAAGATCAGACTGAGCATCAGACTGAGGAAGGGTGCTTCACTAGTACTAATGAAAGGCACAGAACTTATTGTATGTATGCATGGTAAGCATTTTACTAACTTTAAAATCCACAAACTGCTAGGAGAGTGAGAAACCTGTGCCAGTAGACCTTTGAGTGTAAATATGCTTCACAGTAACAAAAGTAATTTTCACAGAATAGGAGTTACATTCCACAGGACATGTGGCCCTGCCTGACACAATACTTAGGATGTGCTCAGTCAGCAAGTCTTTGTTGAAAGTATATGGGAGGTAACACAAACTCATCTTCAGAAAATGCCTTCACCACTGTACACCATATTGTCACAATGATTTCTGTCTGTCTCAGTGGTGGCACAGGAGATACACAGAGGCTCAGTCTTGACTTGAAATCCACAGCCTATGCTAAAACATCACTTAATTTCTAGATTTCAGGAGCAGTGTGAGGAGAAACAAGAGACAATATATCCCAGATTATGACCCTTTTTGTGTAGAAGACCACAGACCCAGTCATATTTCTAAACAGAAGAAACAGTATCTTTGCAATGAATATGCAGCAATGGAGCTTTCCTCTTCCTGACCTACAACCTTCACTTTATTTCTAAGGAGTCACAGAAAGGAAATACCAATCAATTTGAAAAAGACACTGCTTCCTTTAATGTCCTGTCACATGCAAAAGTGACCAATGTCTCTTTTGAACAACTTTCCATAAAAAGAAAAAACCAGAATACTAAAATTGACTATATGTGAGACAATTAGAGATAAAGGCTTTATCTAAGGAACGCATTCCAGATCATTGGCAGTGACCCTCATTGTTTCTTGATACTTGCCAATTTTTAGTATCTAGTTCAATTTGGGACTCAATTTTGGGAAGCATAAAGGACCTTCAATACATGCAGAAGTTCTGAAGACGTTGATCTTAAGTAATTTTCGTTCTCCTTATCATTCCTCCTTTTTATAATGTTATGTGTAACAGCTGATGAAGTGCAGAAAATAAAACTAATTAGAATCAGGTGACTGCAGTTTAAGGCAATAGTTCTGAGCGATACCTGAGACACCATAATTTGCTGATAATGAAGCTAGAATAAATTTTATGTTGGGAGGCAGTGTTGGAGGGAGAACAGAAACTCTTTCTTTCTTACTTTTTTAAACTGATGGCTGTCTGAAAATTCTGTATCTGTTTAAAACACAAGAAGCAGTAAGCAAGGACAAACTAATTTTTAAGCAAAATTCCAGGAAGATGATCAACAAGCCTATGAAGCTTAGCACAGTGTTGCAATGCTTTTCCTATTTGTCACCAGTCCTACAAATACCATTGCCTCTTGTTTTACACCTGCATATTTATTGCTATGTTAGGTATGACATGCTAGCCTCCTACCACAGTTTCTGTAACAGTAACACGCCCCTGAGCACCAAAGTAGGTAGTCAAGAGATGCTACATTTCTTGCTTTTGACCTCACCGAATCATAGAATATGCTGAGTTGGAAGGGATCCCCACAAGGATCATGGAATGGAACTTCTGGCTCTGCACAGCACCATCCCCAAGAGTCACACCATGTACCTGAGAGTATTGTCCAAATGCTTCTTGAACTCCTTAGTATTACTGTCTTGCATAGATCACAGTTATTGTATCTGAACTGGGCCAAATGACTATCAAATTGTTTTTGAAAGATCAGTGTGCTCTCTCCTGATTTTGCAATGAGGAAGGCATTTCCTACAAACACACAGAACATTTTACATTTAAATACAGAACCAGTTCTTCTTCTAATCTCTTTTCTTATAATAGCTTAGCAATTACATATATTTATTTGAAATCAGTTGAGAACTCAGATACTACACTGGGCCAAAGGAAAAAAAATCACAGTTGTTTATATTTTCTGTTGCTTTTGTGTATTATATAGCGAAGGAGTGATCACCAGTCTGACTTGGATAATAGCCATCTCTTCTTCACACTAATAGGCGAATTTATACCTTGAAATGCGTATTAAAATATTCTCTCTGGACTCTGAAGTCTCATTTATCTACAAATCTAAGATTACACAATGGGAGTTAAGACTTGGTTTCGACAATCTGTTCCTGTATCTCAGATCTGGAATAACGAAAATTGTATTCCCAGCATACCTAAACTTTGAAAATTCTGCAGAAAAAGTAAACCAACTAATGAAGAACATTTTTTTTTCTCCTTTTTTTTCCCTCTTTTTTCTGTTTTTTCCTTAATTTGAACATAGGCTATTTTATTAAATAAAACTCATCTATTTGGACACATGCATTCAGCCAAAAATGACAACACCTATACAGATATCCCAGCAACCATCCGGCTACCCCATCCGAAAGAATGTATTCTAATACGCTGCATTAAATAACAGCAACTTTTGCCACTTGGCAGCATACATTGTATTTGAACCCACTTATCTTCTACTTTATTTCAATAAAAGAAGCAAACAGTGTGCTCATCTGTACCTTGTATTTATCAAATCCTGACTGTCAATTTTGATTTGTCAGTGTTCAGCACCATTAAAAATCAACCCATATCCTCACAGACAAAGTTGAGTGAATTAAGTGCATTCCCAGCTTCTTTTACAAGCTGTCTCCCACCTTCATCCAGAGGAATACAATATTCTTTGCATGTTTAGTATTTCCTTCATTTGCCTTCTGTCATGCTGGTGTTAGACCTCGCCAAGTGCAACACCAGCTACAGTAATCCTGCTGCTACTCATTACACGAGTGCAAAGTGTAGTCGGTAGAAGGAGGAATGTTCTCACTCACTATGCAAAGTCCAGCCTGCAGGCTCTAATCCAGCATGTATACTTATGAGAACATGCTGTGCTCATGCTAAGCCCTGTATTTACTCCTGTCATAGCACCCTCCAGTTAATCATAGGACAGAAGTTACTTTGGTCACCATGTAATATGCAAACGCTTTGCAACAAATACATATGCAGACTGTGCACATCTGTGGAAAAAGCAGACCAGGCTGGTAGAAAGTGACATGGCTTGGTGTATGCAAAACACTGGCCCAGAGTCTCTTCCCATTGCAACCAATATGAGACTTGTCCTGTTTCACTGGAGGGCAAGTAAGCCCATCACAGTTTTTTTTACAGTCTTATAAAATAAGAGAAAACACAGTAATCTGGAAAATGTGTCCGTAACAAGCTACTCTCTCCCAAACTATAAAATTGAGAGGATTATTATAGTTTCTAAAGTATATCAGCTCTCTAGCACACTTTATCAGCCAAAGAGAGGAAAACACAAAGCTATCAGCCTAACTATCTAACTGAGGGGAACAAATGCTGCTCCCAGCATTTTGATGCTTGTAGGGCAGGAAGGCTGCATAGGGACATTTAAACCTGTGGCAATCATAGCAGATATAAATGGGTGGTACTCTTGATTTGCAGACATTGCTGTAGCTGCTCCCTAGTGCCCTTCCTCGCCAGACAAACTCAGCAGCAGGTCTGATGAGCTCTTGCTGCCATCCTTACCACCACAATGCCATTACCTGCTACTTGTCATCTATCTGCACATACATGTATGTCATAATTAGCTGCACAGTAAATGCCTGTCTGTGTGCAGGAGGAGTTAGATCACCACCCTTAACTGCAACTTTTTTTCTCCTGTGGGACAGAAGCACAGGCCAGATGGAATGGGCTCCTCTGTCTAGACCTTGGGGTCTATGTGATGGACGGCCCTAATGCTAAACAAGCATGCACTACACAGAGGACTAAAGTCAGCTCCAAGAAATTCATATGTCACCTCATTATAGCCAGCAGATTTTCATGATGAAAAGTTCAAGTCACAATGAGACAAATGGGAGACTTCTCATTTTTTTGTGAGAGTTCCACCAGATTGTAATTAAAAGCAATATTTAGCCTAGCACAAACTAGTGATTGGTAAAAACAAGATGCAATCATAAGCACAGGCTCTTTTCTCCACTCTGCTTACCACCTAATACTCTGTGGTGTGAAAACTGGTCTGGAAATTGCTTAAAAGCCACCCTTCTGGTGAGAATTCCAGAGTTTTTGGGTAACAGTTCTGCCAGACACAAGACAAAAACAGAGTCTGTTGCAGTACGTAGATAAGTCTCTTTTAACTCCTAGGAAAAGCCAGATGGTGCAGAGGTGTGTGATAGTAATTTCTAAAAAAAAAAAAAAATAAAAATAGTTGTGGTTAGTTTCAGTTTGAGGATCAAATTCAGGTCAGTTCCACTTTCTTCAGACTGATCCACTTCTCATTATTATTATTTGGTTGCTGAAAATGTGCCTGCTGTTGTGAAATGCTCAAAAAGAAAAGGAGTTTAACTTAGGAAATTAAACACAGACATAGAGGAACAAGATGTGTTAAGTAGCTAAGGAATTCAAGCTAATGAAATTGCCTTCCCTTAAATTCCCAACAAAATTAATTCAAATTTTCAACACATTCACAATTAAAAAATCAACATTCTTTAAAAATTCATCTAAATTTAATTGAAGATTTGAACTGTACACAGGCTTTTGGTATTTCAAAAAGCAGTATTTACATGAAGAAAGTATCATGCCAAAAACCAGGAAGTGATGCTCCATTAATATTCATTACATGCCAACACTCAAAAAAAAGGAAAGAAAATGTAAGCTGCCAAGTTTATTTTGGCAAAGCTCTATGACATGATTTGTTTTCAAAGCAAAATCTAGAAAAATGTCTTAAATCAATGTAAATCCTTTTCAATGAAAAAAAAAAAAACTCACATAAAACATAAGGAAAAAGCACTTCTGAGTTTTAGCCTTTTTTTTCAATGCTACACTGTAAATAAACAGTTTAAGTGAAGTACATTGTCATAGAAGACTTACCAACTTAGGTTAGATTCACTTTTTCCTGCCTTTGCGACAAAAAACTCAATCTGTTTGTTATCAAAAAATTATAAATTGAGGATATTTAATATTATTTTCCCTTCCCGCTTCGCACTTATTTCCTTTGCATATATATGTAGCAGTACAATTTTGAAATGAGTGAGAACACCAAGTACAGAGAATAACCTCAGTTTTCCTAGGCAAAGACGGAACTTCACAAGAAGATGGCAGTGGCCTTTAGCATGGTGTTAGCATACTTCTGAGAAATGAAAACATTGATTCATTGCCTGGCTGGGCCAGAGGCAGGAAGGGGGCCAGTGATGTCCATACTGCAGAGTGGAATGAATGCCATACAGAAATTCCTAAAGCTCTTCTGCAGAGATTTGCAAAAGCAGCACACCACACACATTTGGCCACACTGCTTCAGGCACTCAAGCAATTTTTTATAAAAGCAGGGCAGGTATTTCCCAGCAGCACAGGGCCAGTGCATTGAGATGCCATCGTGACACACAGCACAAAATATCAGTCTAGCAGGTTTGCCCTCAACAGAGAAACTGGAAGACTCTGTTACTCATGTTTGAATTCGACCTACCAATTGCAGTGGCTAAAAAAACAAAACAAAGGTATTTCTGAAGCCAAACATGAATACAAGGAACAGGCCCTCACATGACTGCATGAAGGTGCTGCTTCTAGACCAATTTCACTGACTTCCTGAGTGACTTAATGCATCTTTTCCTCAGTTCCTCTGCCTTTCAATCACAATTACCAGCTCAGGAAGAGAGACTGAGAATTAAATCCAGAAAGCAGAAACTCTCAAATTAGGAGACAGCAGAAAAGCAGCCATGTACACCCCGAAGAGCAAAGTCTGAAAAGCTACATCTGTGTGTGGTGTTCTTCCACTCTCTTCCCATTTTCCCCACCACATCCAAGTTCTGTCCTTTCCTGATGTCTTGAGATTTACCTTGTGCCAGTAGGCAGGGGAACATAAGATGAGGGGGACCATGGGCTACAGTGCCAAGGCAATCTCTCTGGCTACATGAAGGGCATTTCCTCTTTCTCAAACACCTCTTCTTTTGGGAAACTGAACTTTCCTGGAGCAGATTCCACCCTGCCCAGGAGAGCAGGGCAGGCTGGTGAGCCCAAGGGCTGGTGTCAGAACACAAGATGTAAGGCTCCTCTGAGCAGGGAGAAGAATAAGATAAGGGACTAGAGAGTATGGATAGTTCCCAGGAGGCAGGGCTTGAAGGAGGAGCTCATTAGACAAGGAAAGCTAGCAGAACCCTTGACTGAAAGCTGTTTTCATCTGATCAGGCTGGGATTTTGCCTGACTAAAAGAAAGAATAAATCAGGTGTAGCAGCAGTCATCAGTAAAAACCTCTAGGCTTGGCTTAAAGGGGTACCTGAGGATCAGGACTGAGGAACTGGAGAAACACTGCAGCATTAGAGAGGGTAAGTTGGCAGTGGCAGGGTAAAGAAGGAAGCTTAGAACCATTTTTGACTAAACAGCAGAAAGGAGGTCTCATCTGTAAAACTCTGAAACCATTGGAGGCCATGACTGGCAGATATCCATACATTCATGCAGATGCATTACTTCTCAAAATTATCATTCAAGTCTGTTGGTATAGCAGTTTAAAATACACCTTTCAGTTGTAAGCATATATGGTAATGTTCTTCACCTCCTTTAAAAATTTCTTCCCTTCTCTGAAACAGTGGCCCCATTGAGTAAGGACTGAAAGATGAAAAGCAGATGCTCCCTAGGAAACTGGCAAAACTGTTAACTCAGAAGGCATCTCAGTCACCCAGTCACTGAGTAGGACAGTATTTAATAGTGATTAGATAGTAATATTATTAAATGCTACTGAAAGAAACCTGTAATTCTGGGAGCCCTGTAAATTCTCCATTAGAGTCAGTATCCAAATTCACTACTGTTGAAGGGAATCCTGGCAGATGAGAACAGACTTCTACATAATTTTCCCAAAACAAAATTGTTACTTCTGTGATTTTTTTTTTCTAATGTTTTCAGGGGGTTTTGGTCAGGCACAATTCTTAAAGTCAAATTATATTTTGGATCTATGCCAGGTTGTTCTTTTTTTCCTAAATCTTAAATACTTGACATGTGTTCAGAAATCACTGCTTATGAGCAAGTGATGGATTTTCAATTGTTTACTTAATACAAGGAGAAGTTGCAAAGCTATTCCACTGCCTTGTAAACATTCAAGACAGTGAAAAATATATGGAGAGAAGCAGAACACCTACCTGACCAGCTACAGTGAAGGAAGATAAAGGTGAAGGAAAGCCCTGGTTCAGATTCAGAGGGAGGGACCAAGGCAGAAGGTGGAGGGAGAGAGACAGAAATGTCAAAAGAACTAGGACAAAGACGCAAACATAAAAAAATGAAAAAATATATTAGAGGAAAATTAGACAGAAATACTGACCTCTCAGATTCAGAAGAATTTAAAATTTGGTTTGTTAAGGGTTAAATACTACACTTTTTGGAGTAATGGGCATAATAACAAACTGATCGGTTGCTACAGTCCTGCAAAGCTCACATGTGAAAACATGCCATTGCACATCATGTGTATCCATCCTATTGAAATCCAGACAGACATTAATCACCAAAAGAGGAAGTATGAAATTCACTTTAATGACTTCTAGACTAAATACTCCAAACACACACACAACCCCTTTCAAATACCTTTTACTAGTGTTCTCATTGAACATATGTTACCTTGATAGTTAATGGCTATAGCAAAATATTAGGAGGCCAAATTAATTTAGACTATTTTGAAAAGCAGCTGCAAGTTCTTGAGGTTCACCTGTGCAGCTCTGAACCAGAAGAGTTTAACTACTGAGAATTTATCTGCGTCACTGATGGACAATTTTCAAAAAGGGTTGTAACTTGCCAGGTCAAAAGTACACTCATATTTTGAGAAAAAAATATATAAAGGCCAGAAGTATTTTGTTTTTATTCTTCATCTTCACCTCATAAAACATTATTCCTTTTATAAACTAAAAGGCTCCTGATCTTTTCAAGAACACAAAATATGAATATAAAAAATGAAGCAACATCAGCAGCTTTCTGAGGAATCTCTTTTCACAGAACAGCAGGATCTCAACAAATAATGAACTGGTATAAGAAACACTCCTCAAAACTCCACGTGCATGAAACCTCAGCATGGAGAGCAAATGGGGCAAATATACCCCATGAGCCACCAGATTCAGCCAGAGGACCCTTGGACTCCAGCTTGCATGTCAGGGAAAGGGAGCCAGACAGAGGGATGCTTTAACCCCTATTTGTGTCCAGGGTATGACAAAAAGTGGAAAATATTTGTCCTACTAAATTAAGAAAATAATTACAGTATGATTTAACAAAAAGGCTTGTGAACCTATCTGACTATGTCTCCAGGGGAAACATGAGCTAAGCAGTTCCAGAGTCCATGTGTCAATCCTTTTACCCTTCTACAACTTCTGAATCCCTGAATGTGCTTTCACTGTCTTCAGCAGAAAGGCAGGCTTTGCAAATGTACCTAATTCTTATAATACAGTACCACAAAGCATGGCCCAGAAGCTACATGCAGTCCCCAGACCCTTTTGTTTTGGCCTGCCAGGTACTTCCAGCCAGGGCATTCTGCTGCACTTACTGAAGAGTGAGGAGGCAGCAGCTGGTCAACCAGCAGCTCCTGCCCAGACACACCGCACATCTTGCTTAGCCAAACACAGGTAGCTCTGGATGACAAGCACTGCTGAAGGTGGGCTGGAGAGAAGCTTTGGGGGAGATCAGAAATCTATAATAAGTTTCAGCACAATAATAAAGCTGTAGATTTGGCTTTGCTAACACTGCTGTTCACTCAACAGTATGCCTGATACAGGTAATTCCAATTTTAGTTCAAACTCTGGAAAAGAAAAATCGCTTTAATCATGCCAAGCCTGGAACTAAGAATTACTGGACATCTAAGAACTCAGAATACCTCAAACTTCATCTAAGAAAAATGCTAAAATAAACTACCTGAGTACATGACATTGTACAGGTCCTTTGCCAGACATCAACAAGATGTGGAGCACTCAGATATGTTTCTAAGTACCGTGCAAAAAAAGGTAAATATAACTGTAAAATCAGACATGTTAAAACCACATTTGAAATAGCCTACTAGAAAACAGAGAGATTTATGGACTTGTATAGGAGATGTTTATATAAGTTTCAAAGGTTATTTAAAAAAAAAATTGTTTGAAAATATTTCACCAGGAGGCTCCTTGGAAGGAACACCTGTTTAAACTCTTTCCTTAGTATTGCCACCAGAACTCAAAACTCACCAATGAGACAGGATCAATCATTTCAGGTTTTCACAGATCTTGAGCTATTAGGTGAAACAATTTTAAAGATCACAAATGACCAGTACATGAATCAAGGCAAGTTTCCATGCAGTTAATTTTTGTGAGGAGATTAACTAAATACCATTACTATGGTTCAGTTCAATAAGTACTGCAGTTGTTCTCATTTTTCCCAGTTCTCAGAACTACAAAACATAAATGAAATGGCCTTTTAGGTTTCATGACAATCTCACTCATTTTTTCAGCAATTCTATTAATCTAATAAAAACCTATGGACATATCACACCAAAGACAGTAAAAAAGGACGTGAAAAATATTTAAAACATTACATTTGCTATAGACTTTACAACCATAATTATGTTCTAAAGTATCAGAAGATCAGTAAAAACAATATTTAAATCATGCTTTTAGTCAAATATTTTCTCAAAACCCTTTAGCTTTTTTTCCTTTTACTTCTTCTTTAGTAAAGTTAACTTCACAGCCCGCATTGCTCCAGCCTGCATACACTTTATAAACTTATGATACATGCTAGTGTTTCACATAGTGTTGTTCATACCAGCATCTGTGCTCATTTGAGGACTATTAAAAGCAAAGGACTGAATACAGGGCCCTGGAAACCATAAAGAAATGCAGACCAGATTCCTTACACATCAATATTTATCTATATCTATATCTATATCTATCATCTATATCATCTAGATCTAGATCTAATATATCTATAGATAGACATAGATATACATCTAGCTATAGATTATATAGATATAGATTGTGTGTGTGTGTGTGAGAGACTGTATGTATATATATATACACATATGCATTTATATACACACATATTTAAATAAAATTAATGGATTTTAAATCCATAAACATTTCAGGTATAAAAAGGCGTTCCACTTAAGTTAAAAGGACAGGAGTCAGAAACAGGAAAGCTGGCCACTACTCCTGATTCAAATTCTACCACTGTCACTGATTTAATTACTCCCTACAAAAGTATTGTATGGAAAAAATGCACTTTAATAACCACATCATTAGAAGGAAAATAAACTAAAGGAAGGACTTTATATTACATACAGGACCTGGTCAAACCCTTCCTCTTCATTGATTTCAGTGGGCTCTGGATCAAGGCCATATTGATTGCAGGCAGTATGGTTCAATGATTAAGACAGCAAATTTAAGTTTCATTCTTAGCCTGGTCATTCACTGCATTTGTGTCTGGGGAAAGTTAATCACTTCTTGTATCTCACTTTTTCCATCCATGTAATGGGAATAATTCTAATTCCATTTACCAATAAAAGGAACCAATATATTCGGACAAAAGCTCAAAAGCTAAATATTTAACTTTTGTAAGTATGAGACAAACGCTCTCACTTTAAATTTTAAATAAAATTTCCTGGAATTATGGGAAGTTCACCTAATAATTTATGATCCAGATTATGTGGTAATCTTCTATGGTAAGTCTCAGTTCAAAGCCTGTGTATATGTGTATATGTGTGCATGAAAGGGAGAGAGACACAGAGAGAGGCAGAAGACGCTGTTGCTCACTAACTGGCACTTCATGATATATTTGATTTGTTGTAATAAAGCAAAGAAAAAGTAGTTGTCAGTTAAAATGCCATTTCTGTCACACTTTTTAATAATATTGCCTCTGTAATTACACTGTGGTTCTTCATACTTAGTCAGTAGAAGCTTGCTTAGTTTTAGCATGGAAAACAATTTATGAAATTACAGAAACAGACTGAACACAGCAGTTCATTTGCTGAGGCAATTATCCAGATCCTTGTCAAAAAAGAGAGACAATAAAGACTGTGATGTGCAAAAAATGTTTCTAATTCTATGCTATAATACATACAATATGTCTGTGGTTGTGCTGGATTATGTTAATAAACTGCAGTTGAAATATATTTGTCACAACACAAAGGAAGGGTGCTATCAATTGTCTTGCCAGATAGTTTAAATTAGTCACCAAAACGTCTAGCCAGGGTTTCCTCTGTGACCCTTAGATGAAGGGAGAGGCTTATTGGACAGTTTTTCCTGTGGGAATAGACAGATTCTTCTAATGCTCAATTATTTAAAATAATCTGGAAAATAACTGTAAAGTGAACTGTGTCACAGTTGCTTTTTTTAACAGATATGAAAAATTCAGCCCTGAACACAAATCCTGTGTTATTTTTGGCTGGTTATCACTCAGAAATGAGTTCCCCTAATATTTCATAGAAAAAATTGTGAGAAGCTGTATTCCTTCTTTTGGGAAGAGTAAAGTGTGTAAAGAGTGAGATGCTGCTCAGAAAAAAAGAGCAAACAAATTGTGACAAAAAATCTAAGCCTGTGGTCCAAAAAAATTCCATTTTTAAAAGGAAGAGAAAAAATAAATTAAATATTGAAAACAGAACACAGACTTGTTTGTTAACCTACATATATTCATAAAGAAATCTACTACTTTAAGAATGAAGTCTTGAATAAGAGGAGACCATCTTAAAGCATGCTGGCACTCCAGAAATACATTTACTACCACATATTTTGCTGAAATTAATTATTTTTGTAATTTTAATATCTGTCCTTTCTTGTTAGACACTTATCAATTACACTAAAATATCATTTATAAAGTTTAATTATTTTTCCAATTATTTATGTTAAAAGAAAAATTCAAATTTTATATTACTTAAGTGAAAATGTGACAACCAGTTTCTTTTCTCCAGCTAGATACTTCCTATTCAGCAGAACATATTGCTGTAGACTCCTTGCTATAAACTTTGTTTTTTGCTGGGAAAAGGCTGGAAAAAGAGAAGACCTTCTTTCTTTCACAGAAAACAAAGCAAAAATGGCATCCTAACAGAGATCCTAAATTGTGAGCATGCTACTAAAGTTTCCCGTATTAAAACGTGGATGAAGTTTCCTCCTTCCCCACCTCCCCCAACATCTGGAGATAGTTTGGTGGAGCAATTTCCAGAAACCAAACAATATCTTTGCTTGACTAGGTCTTTTCATTCACAGATAAACAATTAATGAAATGGGCAACTAATTTCTAAAGTGTTCATATTCATTAGACTGTTTCCTGAAATTAAGTAGCTGTTCCATGATGCAGTGCCCACATTAATGGTAGTGCTATTCTTTTTCCAGATATAGAAGGGTTCTTTTTAAGAATATCCATTCATGTCTAATTTATACTAGGAATCAAAGGTGAAGAAAAAAATGCATGCCACTTTTAAAAATAAATATATTTGCAAGATAAAAGGACGGTGGGACAACTAAAGAACTATTCCACCTTAATCACTAAAAATCTGGACCACACTTCATCATGGGTCAAAATCTAGGTTGTATTATTTTGTGATTACTTTGTGTCTCTGAATTACAAATGAAGATATCTGAAGTTATGACAGTCTATAATATATCTGACCATCCAATACAGGGTGGAAAAACAAACTCTACAGTGCAGAGGTCTGATTTAGAACAATTGTTCAATATGATTATTTTCAATATTCAAATTGGCAGGTTAATTGTCTGCAAGATATCAGCAACCTAACAAATGCTGGTTACCACTTCTGACCAAAAGCTCATACTAAAACACTGCTCGGTCTTTCCATACCACTTTTTTTTTATGTGATACCCACTGTCAGGCAAAGAAAGCTCTGTGAAAAATTTTTTCAGGTCATCTTCTAGTCTCAAAATTTTTTCCTGTAGATTTTTTTTTTTTATGACACAGTTTTGCTTGAGCTGTATATATACTACATAACATAATTTCCACTCAGTAAAGGTAAATACAGCTTTACAGAAATCCATCTTACATTCACTGGTAAAAGGCTGTGACACAACATTGCCACCACCCATATTTCGTCATTTTTACTTTTTTTTTTGCCCTATAATTTACTGTCTGAGTAAAAAGTTGAGGATGGAGAAATGTGTCCCAGTTTTCACCAGGACATGAACAGTAGCTGCTGATCAATGAGTGCAATTTCCCTCAGCCACGTGGCTGCAGCGGCTCTAGGGGAAGCTGCGGGAGGGACAGCTGGTAGGGGAAGTGCCTGAACCTCCATGCTCATCCTACACTGACTATCCCCCTATTTAGAGCTGTTTACAGGACACTTGAACAGCAGCATGAATCAATTGGGAATAACAACTACTGAAAAATATTTATATACCAGAGTACATTTATTTAATGTTTTACGAACAGAAGCCCTCATACTACAAACATTCACCTCCTGGTAAACACTGCAACAAGTAATTCTGTCACTAATAATTTTCCATTACTTCACATACACAGAAGTTTATGATCCAGACAACCTTTGCAAAAGTCACCCAAGTACCTAGCTTAGGAGATTCTCTGTTTCTTTCTCAGATATCCCACTAGTTTAAACTCACATTCTTGTATAAATACATAATTCCATATCCCTTAAATAAATGCTGCTTTTAAAAATAAATGGATAATTTGAGTAACATAGCATGCCTAAGCTGAAAGGGCATCTCTGTCTGTCAACCTCGCACACAACTGAGCAAGCTGAGGTATGCACACTGAGGCAGGAGTGATCAGGATCCATCAACAGCCTCTTTCGGCCAAATGAATGAACAATGCTGAGAGATGGGAGAATGCAACTCCAGACATTAAAGGAAACAGAAAAATACTTCAGGCTACTCTCTTTCTGAATAAGAACACTCACGCCCAGTATTTTCATGGTTTAACTAAACCACTTAGCAAAATGGATTCAGATGATCTTCTGCATTTGTCACTAAACCTACAAGCTCCAGATCTAAATATTATACCTCTGATCAGCAAACAGAGAAACCCGAAAGTTTACAACTATTTTATTTTACTGCAGGCTTTGGAAGGGATAATGCCTGACACAGTCCACCATTATTACATTGGGCAAGTCACTTAATCTCCTTCAGTAAATTTTCACATCTAGAAATTAGAATAATAAAAGTGACTTCCTCCCTAAAGTGCTTCAGACCTGACAGACATAAAGCACCATGTCCAAGCTGTGGGTTCTATTTGCTTTCAGTAAGCAAAACTAAACAAAACATGCTACTATCTATTGTGGTATACCCAGAGAACACACACATGCTAAGTCAAGTAGCAGTAAGATGATTATCCATTCTTTTCTTGAGGTCAGCGTTAACCTGTGGCCCCTTCAGACACAGTCAGGACAAAAAACCAACCAACCAAACAAACCAATCCCCCCATGAAATAGAAATTAAAAGATTGCTAAACAGTCATACACAAACTTCATTTGTGCACATGATATGAATGATTTCAATAGAGAAGTAAGAAATTTAGGTGGACATAAAAAGAAATTAAAATTAAATTTTCAAATTTATGATTTAAAATTTAAAAAATCAATTTTCAATTTTGTTTTATGAAAGCAATTTTTCAAACAGAGAAATAGCTTCATAGTAACAGGCCCATTGAGATTTACAGTATTCTAATAATATATTTACATTTTCAATATGAAACACAATCTGTCTTCTCAGAACATGCCTTTTAATTCAAAATGTTTTAGACAGGTAGAAAAAAGCCTGTGTATATACCATTCTGACAGCTATCAAAAAGGAAATTTTCATTGCTACATGGGTGATCACTGAAGTCTTTACAAAAGACAAAACCATGTAAAACAGAATACATTGCCATTTTTAATGTAAGACTAAGTGGAAGCAAAAATTATTATTAAATTTTATCCCTATTTATATTGAGTCTAAACTGAATAGCCTAATTATGAAGGTTATGAATAACTGATTTAGATTTTCAGGGAGTGATTTGAAGAATACTAAAGAAGAGCAGTAGATGGGACAAAAACAAGTCCAAAGCAATCTGTAAGGAGGTAAGCTTGAGCAAAAGGATGGAATCCTGGGCTGCATCCTAAGTGGTGCGGCCACCAGGTTGAAGAAGGTGATTTTCCTCCTGTCCTCCTCTCTGGAGTGCTTCACCCAGCTCTGTGGTCCCAAACAAAACAAGGGCATGGAACTGTTGGAGCAAGCCCAGAGGAGAGCCACAATGTTGATAAGAGGACTGCAGCCCCTGCCCTATGAAGTCAGGCTGAAACACCTGGGGCTGCTCAGAAGAACAGAAGGTTGTGCTGAGACCTCACAGCAACCTTCCTGTATCTGATGGGGGCCTGCAGGGAAGCTGGAGAGGGACTCTTCATCAGGAATTGTAGTGATAGGAAAAGGGGGAATAGGTACAAATTGAAAGAGGGGAAATCTAGGCTAGATATTGAGAAAGAATTCTTTATTATGAGGGTGGTGAACTGGAATAGGTTGCCCAGGGAAGTCGCAGGTGCCCCAAGCAACCTGCTCTGGTGGGAAGTGTCCCTGCCCATGGCAGGAGGGGGTTGAGTCTTGATGATCTTTAAGGTCCCTTCCAAGCCTTAAAATTCTATGATTCTATGATAAAAGCTTAGGTGTTAGCTTTTTTTAGGCTATGCAACCAAGACAAATTTTAAAAGAGAATAACGTATGCTAAATTTCCTCATTAGTTACAAACTTTAAAAATCTCAGGAACTAGTAGCTTCATGCAAACATCAGTAATACATTTACAGGAAAAAAAAAACCATTGCAAGTAGAGAAATTATTCAGATAATAATTATGCTTAGTTGCTTAGTAAGAAGTAGTCAATAGTGAAGTTTAATTCAGAAATAGTACACATCAGGAAAAAATAGCAGTATTTGGTTCAATATAAACTCAAAATACCTTTGTCCAGCACCTGAAACTAATGACATCCTTAGAATTCCTGTGCAGAACGAGCGAAATTCTTTCCTTTATGACATTGTTATTTCAATACGAAGAAGTATTTAAAATGGTCTAATACTTTTGACTTACCAAGAGATTAGCACATGATAACTAGAGTGAAAGGATTATTATTACTGCTGTTAAAAGATATTAACACTTTTGGTAACTCATTCTACAGATGCTACCCACACTGAGAAAGCAGAATGAATGCAAAGTTTTCTCAGTTTTAGCTATCCACAAATTGTCTTGCAGTTAAACAACAGAATCTTCTCTAATTAACTTTTTTTAACCTTAAAGCTCGGCCCTTATTTCCCCAAGGTTCATACACACTGATTAAAAGATGTAATATGGGCTACACCAACAGTCAAACAATTGCAGCATTCAGCCCCTTCCTCAACAAACAACCTCAACTCATGCCTGCACATATACATACACAAACCCACACAGAGGCTTTATGGTGAGCAATGAGGTTCATGTCTGAAGCAGACTGCAGCATTAATATACTTAGCAAGACAGAGCTATATTCATTGAAGCTTGACACCAGCCCTGTGAAGAAGGGCTGTATTTGCAGGAGCACAGGGAGGGGAGAAGAGAGAGAAAACACCAGGAGGGAGAAGGATTCAGGGGACAGCTGAAGTGTGAAGTGATCTAACAGGTTTTTGATATGGTTTAGACTTCACTTTGGGAATGCAACAAAACAACAGCTACAAACTTACCCCTTGACACTGGGAAGACAGTCAGTCTCAATGCTAAGTACCCTTGCACTGAAATTCTGACTCCAATTCAACAGGTTAAAGGGTAGGAAGCTTCTTCCTTTCTTGCCAGAAGTGGCATGTTCTTGGGGCTGTATTTTTTTCATGTATAGATGCTCTTCTATAGACATAGAAGAGCATCTATACATGCTTCTATAGCATTTATAGATGCTCTTCTATAGACAGATCACTATCTATAGTAGTAATCTGTCGCTGCACTTCTTCATCCTCTTCTTAAATTCAAGATTAATTTTATTATGCAAAGCTCTGCACAGGTTAAAAAACGTACCCATGGTGTGGAAAGAATACAAGAAAACATTAAGTGAATGAAAGCATAGATTTTTCACAAACTTCATATTGTAAAGTATGAAGTTACATAAAGATCATAGTTGATGATCAACAACAAGTTCTAAGAAATCATAAATAAGCAAGAAAGTAAGCTTTCTATGAATATGATAACAGAAGAACACCGAAAGAAAATTTTAAATTGTCATTATTTCAAGTTTTATGTAAATCAACATAAAAGGGAAAAGAAAGACAGTGATGTACTTCAATTTTTAAGACATTTTTAAATTTACATTTTGGGTCACAGATAAACACTGCTTGTTAGCATGTGCACACAGGTAAAAAGATATGACACATTTTTTTCTGCATATAAAAATCTGCCTTTGTTCCTGCAAGATTATTTAAGCACAAATACAGGTAAAAAAAAAAAAAAAGAAGTTACAAGGTGAGACAAAAATTACAAGATGGGGAAATTCTGCTTTGCCTCCACAGTATTATCTGGTTCCCCCTGTTGTCATAAAGCCAGGGAAAAAAACACTTCCAGAAAGCTCACCAAAGATCAAACTGTGTCTGGTGACAGCAGTGTCCAAGCTATAAGTAATGTTCAAAGGATTCAACAATGCCTGTGACTGATCATTCTCTTTCCCCTGCCATCACCTGCTGATTTTGTCCAGGTGTTTTATGGCTATCTCGAGGCTCTGGAGAACAGACAGAAAGAAGACTTTGCCAATTTCTTTTGTCTGGGATTGTGAATTCCTTACACAGATGGTGGACAGCCACAGGCTGGCCAACTCCATGCACAATTGCCTTTACCCTCAAAAAGAAAGCATGAGAGCAATTTTATCTACTCACAAAGTATTGCCTGTAACATTGTCTGTGGTTAGGGAATAGGACAAGATTCCTTTTCCTAAGGAAAAAAAAAGAGGTTCCCCCCTCCTCAATCACTCTTTCACTAAACCAGTATCAGGAGGAAGAAAAAAAAAAAAGGATAGCAAAAAATAAATAAATAAACTAAGACTTTGGCTTATATTAGCAAACTAAGCATTCCAAAGCAATTGAAGAGGTTTGTCTAATAAGATAATCTTGTGTTAACATGGTTTTGTAGTATGTTTACAGTCTCTCAAGTATTCAAAACAAATCCTGCTAAATCTTACTCACTAAGCAAACTGTGACATTTCTGGCAGCAATTTTTAAAGATGGGCACCAGACATGAGCCCCTTCATCTTTTTTCTCTTATTCTGTTTGTTTACAAAAAAAGCTCACTATCTATGCAAATTACTGTTAAATTTGCAGTTACTTAATTGTGTAAGTATCTATTTAGATATGTACTTTATTCCTGCAATGATGCAAGTGCAATTTTAAGATTAGTTATTTTAAGTAAAACTGCTACACTCCCACTTCTGACCTCTAAGAGTCTGACTACGTATCAGAGAATGGAGTGTATGTGACAAAATATTTGTGCAACACTCAGAGACATGAAAAACCAAATTTTACAGAAAAATGTGTGATAACTTCCAGTTCTCAATAGTGGAAGAGCTTGGAAAAATATGGGTATTTTATATGCATTCATGACAACGAAGTCAGGTACAAATCTTGTATGACAAACATACCATGGACAGCCTCTGTCTTCTCGTACTCTTAGAATAAAATATTATGTACACAATATATACTTAGGTGGGAAGTTTCAAAATATGTACCTGAAAATAAGTAGATATCTAAGACTCAAAGTCACACCTCAGAACTACCCCTATCCTTCACCTTTGCTTATAGGTGATGTGAATAAACTCTGAACTCAGCCGTAGGATGAAAGTAAATGCACTCTTCTTAAACCTGCAAGACAAAGACTTATCTCCCACTCTCCATCACACCTTCCTGTCTAGGCATCACTGTTAATATACACATAAGCAGAGCAGAGTAATGGACCTGACTTCTGCTTTGCAGATCTAAGAGCACAATTCTGTCTTGCTCTAAATTATTTATTTTAATGCTAAAGGGTGTATAAAGGTGTAACTTTTTTTCTTTTTTTTTTGGAGGGGGGGAAGTATACCCAGTAATTATAAAATCTAGCATATAAATGCTAGAAAGGAATGGACAATTACACCACCCTGCATTCCTGCTGCCAAACCGGGCTATTTCCCTAATATTTCCTAGCCCTATACAAAACATTTCCAATAATAATCTGCTGATGCCTTCAATGCTCAGAATAACATAAAAATCTGACTGTAAAGGGCAAATGTAGTGGTTGAATAGGAGGTGAACAGGTAACCTCAGAACTACAAGTCCCCTTTTTTCCACCACCACAGGTAGCAGCAGTACAGCTTCTATACACTCTTCGGTCTACCAGCATGTCATAACCCTGACCTAAGAAGGTCAATTTCACGGCTGAAAAAGTAGCTTAGCCTCCATGGCTCATTTCATCCTTCAGCCTCCTGTTGTGATTACTGACAACTTAGCCAATGTATTTATTTATTTTTATTTCTTTTCTGTACCCAAATACAGAGATACAGGCACATAATATAATGGTCATATCGATAAAAAGGCTGCAGTGGGTGGCCCTACACAAATATCATCCAGAAGTCTTTGTGCTTATTTCTTCCACAAAGATACAGAAATATTCTCTATAAGTTTCTATGATTGTAAAAGCATCCAAACAGAAATATTCCCATGCCCTATATAAAAAACCTGGTCATTTTAACTTTACCCTATTGCCTCTTCCCCTTGAGATATTAATATTAACTTTACCCTCTCATCTTTCCTGAAAGATAAGAATGATCAGAAGGGTAGCCAGCCCAGAGTCTGGCAGCCAAATGAAATTAAGTGAGTTCCACGGACAAGGCTGTCTTACTGTAAACAGAAATCCTATCAACTCCAGCACCTCTGCCAAGCATTTAATCCATAAAACCCTACACAGCACAGCTGTGTTTCGGGGAGGGGGGGAGTAGGGGGGGGGGAGAACTGTTTATTTTAGGGCATTTTTTTGTTTATTTCCTTTTCAGTTTTCTGAGGCAAGTATCTGCCTATTTCACACTGTCTTAAAACACTAAAAGGACACATCAATGATGCTGATGATGGTAATGGCATGCCTGAGTAAGTAATATAAAAGAAGTGATTGTGGATAAACTATTCATAGGTGAAAGAAAACTGGATCCAAGCATGGATGACAGAACTCACTTAAACTTGGCAGGATGATTTCCCAACACAAGGAATTCAACCCAGGAGAGAAAGACTAGAGAATGGAAGAAGGGAGGAAAAGTGCCCACTGGGAATTGGTCTGAGAATGCCATGATGCTCTCAGATGTTAACAGCAATCTGATGATGGCCTGGACTGAATTCAAACTGGTGACCTAAAGCAGCAAGAATCTGTATCTAACTAGTAATCCCCTGATCCAGGGTACTTCAGTGCTTTTAATCACAAATGAAACATTACAGTACCAGAAGAGATTTCATTGGAAGGTAGTATGCTAGATACTAAAAAAAAATTAAAAGCTTATGAAAAAACATGCAGCTTCTTCCACCTAATGATCCTCTTTTAAGTTTATCAAGGCAAAAAATTAGGGAGAGAAACACCAAACAAAATAACAATGACAATAATAATAATAATAATAGCCACCTTTCTTTTCCCCATTCTTGTTGGATAGAGATTAATGGATGAAATTTCTGCAGTTCCACTTCATGACTCAGTTTTTATTTACGTCAGTGGTCTTTCAGGATTAAAATTTTAAAAGACACACAGAAACAAAAGGGAAAGACCACAGGAGAAGGAGAAGGAGGAGAAGGAAGAGAAGAGAAAGGGAAAAAGAGGAAAAGGCTGAGTAGTGTTAGTACAAGCTGTGGAATGTAATTATTGCATTAAAGATGTAACAAGAGCGTTGCCAACATTGACAACTCTCAGTTTAATGGAGGGTTCAAAACACAGCATTAGTGATTACTAACTTAAAAGTGTAACATGGAAAGTAATATTGACTACGTCTCTGAAATGACAGAGGTTGCATTATTATGGATAACAATCAAGTATCACAGCATGGACTTCTACTTGATAAACTACTAAGCTCCTAACTGACTAGTAAATGATGAAAGAAAGCATGGTATGCTTTTACTGTAGATACCATTTACAAAATACAACTACATAGTCTTATTGAGTAGTATGCTATGAGTATCTCAAAAACGTTAAGAAATTATATGACCAAGTGTAAATGCTTCTAAGAGCAGCTTTTTTTTTTTTTTTTAAATTCTAAATTCACCATCTTTGACACATTATTCTCCTTCTATAGTGAGATTATCTATGCATCATAACTGCAATCATCTATCAACAGCAGGGTGACTTAACACAAGGTGAGTTTTTAAAAACTTATTTTTGCATGAAAAAGAAACATTGTTTTTCAGTGCCAGAAACACTAGGCCTATGGAATATATGCCAACATTTTTGGTTTTAATTTAATTTCCTTTGACTTTCATCAGTTAAGAGGAAGAAAGCCTTGAAATGGTAACATTCATTTTATTTCTCCTCTATTCATTGAGTTTAAAAAAAAAGATAAAAGATTTGGCAAAAAAATAGTTCCTTAAGGGCAGGCATTTTTTTTATGTCATCTTTCAGCCTGGAAGAGAATTTTAGATACAACTTTAAACACTGAAAAAAAAAATTGGGATTTGTAGATCAAGCGCTACTGATACAACCTGAACCACAGTGTGACACACACCTTAACTACAGCTTTTCGAATGGTGCTGAAAAAAAACCCATCTCATTCTTTCTTTTTCACTGAGAGGATGCTTCAATCATTAAAGTATTCTTGCCCTCTGTATGCTTGGGAGTGGCCTGTCCATAAGTTATTAATAAACCATGGTAAGGTGCAGCAGCAGACCAACTATTCATATTAATGCATGCCTCATGAATATTGAGCTATATGTTGACACTTACCTCAGAGGACCAAGGGAACCAAAATCTGGACCCCCTATTCTTGAAGTTAATCCTCCTCATGCTGTAATTTATTTTGAATAACAGCAATTAAATTTGTAACACTGGCGTTCCTCTAATGGTGTGAAAGGGGGATTGCTATCAGCTTTATTAAATAAAACCAAAATCCCCACCACAATGAAAACACATAGCAGTTTTAAGTCTTTATTTTAAACTGGAATGACATTACTTGTAATGTAAAATTCACACAGATTTTGTGCTAAAACAACAGTTGCTACTGATGTTCTGAAATTTGCTACATCATGTCCTGAAAGTAAGACTATCTATTTGGTAGTTACATTCCCCTTCTAGTCAAACATGATACAGCATGGATGCGCAACTGCATGTGTTATAAGCACACACAAACGTATCAAAACATTCTGACCACTGTTTCCCCTCCTACTAAATAGCTTTTTCAGACTCCCCTTCACTTTTATTTATCGTTTTCCTGTATTTGAAATTGAAATCTCTTGACCATTACCTTATCCAGCAACAGTGTACACAACACATCATTGATGTAGAAGACGTCTAACTGGGAATTTATCAAGGGTTTTTTTGCCTGAATTGCCATTTCATTCTTTCTCAATAATTTTTTTATTTAAAGAACTGCTCTTCCATGGAGAAGATATGAATGCCCACTAGATATTGTTTCAAGGCCAGCACACCCTTCTTTAGAACTCCTTCAGTTCTGTACATCCTCTAAAAGTTAGAAGGGAGCATCTTGACATGTAATAACAGGCACCTGGGAAGCCAACAGAAGCAGTTGGAGCACATATTTTAATAAGCAGCTCTTAAAAATTCAATAAAGTGAGTGGTAATTTGGTACAGAGGCATAAATTGTCTGAGCAAATTAAGAAAAGTACTTTGCTTTTCAGTGTGTTATATGCAAAATTATTTGTAAGACTATACTAGACATGCATTTGAACAAGCAGATTCTTACATATCCAGTCAAATTACTCAGAATATATAGAACATTTACAGTGCTTTTCTTTTGGATAAAATTAATGTCAGCTTTCTGTCCTTAAATCTGAGCCAATGGGGAAACAAAATATGGTTAGCCCTGAAATAGTTGTGGTAATTCAATCCCTGCACTCTCCTTATTTTCTTGATGACAAAGAAAAACTCCCAACTGGCAAGGCCACCTGCACTGATTACTCCTCCATCCACACCCACGTACTAGGAAAATGAGCCAATGATCATTAACCTTAATTTCTTCTTACATAAACCTCAGCTTTTTTTTTTTTTCCTTTAGGTTTGCTCCTCTCAAAATTCCCTTGAGCTTAAAACAGCAGAGAAAAAATAAAAAAGAAAAAAATAAAAAGAGGGAAAAGTAATAATTGGGGAAAAAAATCTAGAGAACTGAAGAGAACTTAGTGGCTTTTTTTCTTCTGCTTTACAGCTGGCTTATTATAACTTCACAGCACTCAGATAAGGGATTTTGAGGCACTATCATTTCTCTTGATAGCAACTTCATTCACTCCCCAGTCTCTACAAGCAGTAAGGTAAATGCTAATATGGGGGTTTTCTGGGTTTTTTTCAGATTTTTCAGGTTTTTTCCATGCAGATACTCCTTGGTAAAGACAGTTGGCAAAAACAAAGATGGGTCTGGACAGCAGGAATGCAGGTGTGGCCCAATGTCAGGACTAAAGGGCCAAGCACAACTGGGTGGGATATTTCCAGTGCAACAACTTCAAAATACAGTAGAGAATGCATCACCCCTCCTGGTCATTCACATTTTGTGTCTGCCAAGTGGAATAAATTTTGATTCAAGCTGTGTGGGACTAGCTCCCACTGGCATTACATCACTTTCTAATGGATAAGACACTCAGTTGGACCATCTGAATAACACTTTTTAGTGTATATATATGTGTGTGTGTGTATATATATACATATATACACACACACACATATATTAAAAATACATACTAATAGATAAATTAATTAAATTATCATGTGGAAATAGCAGTATGTGTAGCACAAATGTGTACTGAAAACAAGATACCTTATTATCTTGTAAAGTATCTGGACAAAGCTAACTGGATCTTAATCAACACTTTCAAAGGAATTAAGTCTGTGAAATTAAGAACTGACCAATTTAGTGAAGTATGCTTGGCTGCATCCCCTGTTGAATTTATATTTTCTCTGCAAATAATTTGAAAATCTTTATACAGCTAAATAAAAGCAAAACCTACATAGTTTAATTTTTTTTTCATTAGGATTACTAAACTAAAAAGCAAATAAATGTTCAAAGAACATAACAAAAGTGTGATTGTATTACCTTCAAATACATTACAACAAACTGTTTGTCGCCTACCAAATACATATAGCAGGGCTTCTTTGGAGATCAGGAGGCAGACAGTAACTTTGATCACGCAGACATTCCTCATTATTTCAGACCTCAAATCAAGTAGCAACAGTCAGGGGAAGAAAGGGGTGAGAGACATGGGGCTGCTGGGGAGGAGAAGGGAAGCAGACTGCAATTTTGTCCTGGATTCAGCATCCTAATTTAAGCAAAAACAGGCTGTTGGCGTCTCTGTGCTTCCCTGCAGCCCCCTCCCCTTCCCCACACTTTCCAGCCGCCTGGTTCACTAAAAATGACAAGCACATTTCTAGGCTCTGCTTTTTTATCAAGCTGACAAAGGTCAACAATACTAGCCAGAAGAGTGTTGAAGTATTCAGTGCCACAGGTCATCCTAATAGATACTGGAGGGACTCATTGCAACACCACTGTAAGCCAAGACAGCACGGTTTTTAAGAGGCAGCACTTTGCACATTCACAGTCTGGTTAATTTAATACAACAGAGGCCTCTTGTTTGCAAAATAGCATTGGCAGATTTCAGAGGTGGTATCTTTCTGTGGGTGACAGTAAGGTGACTGAATTCAGGCATGTTAACAGATGCACCTTTTTATGCTCTGTTAAACCATGTCACAGACTACAGCCCCTAAGTGCATTTCTTTATTTATGCTGCAGCCAGCTGAGCTAATTATCAGAGACAGACCTGGTTCTAGTTCTATAAAGTCCAGTGATTGTGTATACATTTAAAGAGGCTGGGAGGGAAAATGGGATGGGGAGGGAGTGGGAAAGTGTGAAAGCACGTTCTAAAATACGCTGAAGTCTACATGTAATTGGTGCTAGGAAGGTGGGGGAAGCTGTATTAACTTGCTTGGTGATATAATAATGTTTGTTTCCAATTAACTTTTCTTCCTGCAACCATATTTTTTTTCTCCTTTCATCAGTTATGTTTAGATTCAAACAGCGATAAAATAAACATCAGTACAAAACCCCTCTCCAGCAGTCAAAAATAGTGTAAGATGGCATCTCAAGGAAAAAAAAACAAAAACAAAAACAAAAGGGCTTATTACATCTCACCTACAATTCTGGTCTGGTTTATCATTTGTGGGCACAGCAACAGCCACTTACAGCTCTCCTTTCATCAAATAGTTCAATACACCAAGCATTTGCCACAAGCCTTCATGCCACAGTTGTATTTTATCAGTAGAAGCAGCTACCTCCTCTCAAAAAATACAAAATTCTTGGCCCGTTTGTCTGCGTTTTTTTACTAAATCAGTGTTTTTTGCTTGCACGTCTTCATCCTGTACTACAGTTTTCTTTTTAAAAGTTTGTGGCACTCCACAGAAAAGATGGGAAAAAGAATTTGATGGTGACAATTCTTTTTTCTCTTTACTACATATGATTAAGTGACCTTCAGTAAAAAATGAAATCATTTGTCAAAAGAGCAACAGTTTTTTGTTGTTTGGGTTTTTTTGGTTTTAGTGGGGGTTTGGGGGTTTTTTGGTTTTTTTTTAGTTTTGCCTTTTTTTTTTTTCTGTTTTGTTTTGGTTTTGCTGTTTTGTTTTTTGGTTTTTTTTGGGGGGAGGGGGTAATTTTTTTTTTTTTTTAATTTTATTACAGCATACAATTTAGCTAATAACTGGTTGGGACCAATCTTTAACAAGTCACATATTTCCATTGTCCCTTCACCCCCTGCTTATGCTTTTACCACATCCTAACAAAAACATGACCAGAACTGGTGAAAAACATACGGTTCCAACTAATGAATCACATACTTTCCCGCAAGTGCAGTAAGTACTACCAGCTGTGACAGTCTTGCTTTGGCAGTGGAACCAGTGCAGAACAAGGCCGACACATCTGAAACCAGCTGTACTGAAAAACCACAAGCAATTTAAGTCCGTCTGCCTTCTCAGGGGCTTCTTTGTCTCTGTCTATGTCTCTGCTCTGTCCCTAAAACTTGCCAGCCATGTTGTTTTGACAGAGTTCAGAGTTTCAGAAGTTTCAAGGGGGGGAAAAAATCCGCTGATTCAGGAAACTGCGTTTCAAGAAAATGATAAGGAGGTCTTTGTCAAACCAGCCCGAGTCAGGAAATTTAAAGAGACAGAGTATGCATCTACCCGTCTGCTCTGCTTGTACAACAGCTTAAAGCACAGAAAAAGACACGTGTATACTTAAAACACACGATGTCCACAAATTTGTGTTCGTACTTAAAAGCACAGAATTCTCTGCAGAAATGTAGAGGGGTGTGCGGAAGAATGCTGCTCGAGATCTTCAGATTTTATCAGATTAAATCTGGGAAGGTCACAAAACTCACAAATTATTTCATTAATCTCTAATTGCATACATCACCCCAACAGGAAAACCAGTAAAAGCTGTAGCCCACAACACTACCTTATGTGCTGTAAATGCCACATACTTTACTGAATACTTTTCAGCAGTTTTCAGAGATTTTTACAAGTTTTGACAGGGACAATTTTTTGATTCTTCTATGCGAAAGACCAGGTAAGAAAATTAATATAAACTTACTAACTGACTGAGAGATGTTGGAGAAAAAATTAAGCAATAAAAAAAAAACCAAACCAACACAACAAACAATTGGCTTAGAGTAGGTTTCCTTTGCTAAGAAGTAGAAATGCTAAGAAATGCAAGCCTGGTGTTCCCAGCCTAGGATTAAAAGCAAGTACTGAACATCACATTGGGAAGCCTGTTTCTCCCCTATCACTTTCAACAAAAACCCAGTTAATGTTTCCATCCCTGCAGAAATTCATGATATAAAGCCCCATATTCTTTAAAATTGCAAGCGCCTTGTGGAGGACTGGTACTTCTTTATCTTACAGCTCACATAGGTATGCATTTTAGAGGGTATCCATACATCAAAGGGTGAAATTTTTTACAGGAACAGATTTTACATTAATCACAAATTTTCAGAATTTTTGAAAAAAATTCAGATTTAAGTAATTGTCTCATGATGGATTTTTGAGAACAATGCAATCAGTACATCACACATCTATCAGAGAATTTTCCAGACAGAGACATCCCCCTTTTAATACATATTGGGAAGCTGGTAAGAGAGGCCAAAACCCACAGCAGTCTGTCTACCTGTGGTGACTGGTTTTTGTACAGAGCCTACATGTGCACACAAGCACTGTGAACATGTTTAGCAGCTTTCAGGCTTTTGTTTCACACTGGGGATGGTCGCATTTCCCCAAGCAGTAAAGCCATTAAGCAAGCTATTCAGAGACTCCCAATCAAGAGCAAACAACACTTCAATGCAGTATGACATTATATATTTTGTATAAGCATACTTTGTAGGAAAACTATTTCAAGTTTACAAATACATATACTGGTTTTATAGTATAAATATAATACAAAATATGCTTACCTAAATATACATATTTGAAGTATATACAAATACACAGACTGTGATCTCTCCCTATGGAATGCACCTGTGATGTCACGCTGACATACAGAGAGTAATGCATGCACTGCAAGTCAAATTATACAGACTTGCTTCAGTAATTAGGGAGCTAAACAACTAAAAAAGAATTTCAACTCACAGTACTAAGAAGTGATGAAGAATTATTCAAGTCAGCTTTGACATACCAAACAGCTTCATGATTTTAAGAACTGCTCAGACTGTTCATTCCTAGATGAGTCATGTATTCAACAACGAAGTATGAACTTACTCCATTGTCAGAGGGTAAACAAATCCCCTTCATGATATTTGTATTCACCCCTTTCTGATATATGTATATTTTTTGTAGTCAAGTTTCCTATACCAAATATAAACCTGAAGCTGTTCTTACTTTACAACTGAAGCTCTCACCAGCAGTGGAATGGGGAGGAGTGATCAAAGGATGCTGAAAATCCTCTCCTTGATAAGATAGACTGAAGACAGCTCAGACATATGCCCTTCAAAGAGCTGCACTGGATGGTCTGGATACTAAGGGTTGTTTTTGGGTGGGATAGCTATAGCAGGTTATGAAAAGAAGAGAAAAATTCTTTAAGGTATCTTGTGTATTAGCCTAACATTGGCCCTGCAACAGCAGCAATCAATTGTTAATCCTTTTAGTAAACATAAGCAAATGGAAATAAAAAACTTGAGCTCTTTACACACTTAAAAATCACCCTTTTTTTAACTCTAGGGCAGAAGGTGGTTTTGTTTTAATGATTTACTGGTTTACCTCAAATTAAAAACTAATCAAATATATTTCCTCTTAAAATGGTAAAGGTCTTCAGCAGGTCTTTGGAGAGTCCAAAGAAGAATAGTCATAACAATAATAAGCAGCTATTACTGAATTAGCTCTACTATTTACATTACTTTCTAATGCATGCATCATTTTTCTGTGAGTACAAAAATGACACTCATCCATTTTTCAAAATTCAAGAGAAAACAAAATCAGCCAAGCAGCAAAGAAAGAGCTGGGAGAGGACAATTAGAGATATCCAGCATCAACACAGGAGGAACACCTTTTGCACAGTGCCTTATAATTTCATGTACAATTATACAGCTGATTCTAATTCCCTACTACATTTTACTACAATAAGAACTGACAAAACATATGATTCTCCTTTTCAGTTAATATTTTTACTTCCTTTTTTTTCTGAAATTTATATGTCATGAAAATTAAAATGAATATAAAATTATTCCAAAAGTAACAGTACAATGTGCAATACCCTATATGTCAGCTCACCTCACTATAATTTTCTGAGAAGAGCAAAATGTATTCACTCACACTTCCCTGAACAAAAATCTGAATCTGTTTGTCCTACTTCAATTAATGGTTCCTTATAAATTCACTTTTCTACTAACAGATGCTTAAAAAAAATCACAGTAGAGAACTTCTGAAAAGAATTAAACTGAAGAACCAAATATTTTTCTCAACAAAAAGTTTTGAATCATTAATCCAATCAATTATTATTCAAATACACTATCATGTGACTTAGCCACTTGCAAAATTCTTTCTGTGATTTCCAGAGATGGTCAGCTGTTTGAAGTGAAAACTACAGGGTTGGTTTTTTTCCCCAGCAATTGCATGATTTATACAAATTGCAGATCATTAATGCATCTGAAAGGAAGGAATGAATTTATATTACAATTTACCAGTTTGACTAAGCCAGAGTACAATCAAGTGCAGTGATCATAAAAATGTGGTAACTGCCTTCGGTACTTAGGTAATATTCAATATATGAAAATCAAATTATTTCTTCTAAGAAAAATAATTATAATCATTGTAGATTGGAAACAACAGTACTATTCATTGCTTTTCTGAGGGGCAGATTTGTATCAAAATCACCAACCAATCTACCTTCAGGTGTACCTTGAGTTTCTTTGGAAATAATTATCCTTCTCTCCCAGAGGAGTAAGAAGCCAAGGCAGTAGAGAATGCTTTGAGGCAATCTCTTCTTCAACATGACCCAGACATACAGTGCTCTGGACATGTTAGTAAGGCAACATAGGCAGAATGGGCAGCTCAAAGTGAGGAATGTAAACAGTAGCCATAGAATGTTATGAATCTACAATTTGGATTTTTTTTTAAATGTTCCTTTGTATATACTTTGATAGTTCCTTCAAAGTTAAATTAAAAGAAAGGAAAAAAAAAACCAAAACCACAAAGATTTTTCTTCCTAACTATATATGTGTACATACAAGTTTTCAAGAAGAAATCTGTGCTTTTGCCCAAGAACAGAACTAGGTAACATATATACACCATTAGTTTTGGGAGGTGGGTTTTTTCCGGTTTACTTTGGTTTAGGTTTTTGGTAATTTTTTTCAATGGGTTGTTTGGGTATTTTTAAAATCACTGTCTAATTTAGATTGAAGGGGAACTCTGGAGGTTCTGTGTTCCAAGTCTGTCCTAAAAGCTGGGAGACTTCTCAGCAGCTCGCTCATGTTTTTTCTGGTTGAGTTTTCCTAGAAATTATTTTATTATGGTTTTGCTTTTTTCTTAGTTTTGAAATTTTCCCAATACAGAATTTTTTACTTAACTTTTTAAGAATTACAATCTATAGTAAGTAAAATAAACATGGGTTTTGGAAAACCTGTCCATAAAGAGATGGCACAGGAAGAATCAGAGGCCAGGAACTCACAGTTCAATCCATCAAACACTGTTATCTAACCAGTGTTTTGTTGCCTTTCAAATAGACTTCATCTTCAAATTAGTCTTACCTGCTAAGCAAACTAATCCTGTGTGCTCCTTTCCAAGTAAAGAATGAATATACAAAAGACTGTATGGGCTAATACTGAAGTTTTTATCACCTCAGAAGGAAATATCTATTTCCATCTCATGCTGTGTTCTTGCACAGTTTTTTACCTGTCAGAATATTCCCATATATTGTCCAAAACGCTCTCCCAAAACATAAGCATTTATAAACATCTTATGTACTTTCCTAATTTCTTGCCCTTTCTTTATGATCACCACTATTAGGTACCTCATTATAATTTGGAGTGAATAACTTTTACCATGTCTTTACTTCTAACCAAAAATCTTATTCCATCTTTTCAAAAGGAACAGCAAAACATATGAGTGCCCATGCAGAGAAGGTTTAACAGATATTTTATATTCTAGATCAGTGCTATTGGTGGTTTATTACAAATCAGTTTCTTTCACTTCCTGTCTAAGCTCCAAAATCATCTTATTCAAAGCAGGCATTGCTGCAGATGTGAGTTGTGCTATTATATAATGGGGACAGCAAAGGAAATATTTTCCTGAAATATCTCACCAGCCCTGGTAATACCCACAATTTACTTACACACAGTCTGCATAAACAGTTATGCTGGATTTAGCTCGTGTTTAGCACCACTTGATAAAAACTATTACCAATGTGGTTTACATAAATTACATGTAGTCTGCTCCATATGGAAACCATATTTTAGCAGCAACCAGTGTTTAATAATGAACACTCTGCCCTGCTCTCACACAGGCAGGCTCTTTCTCGCCTCTCTCTGGCTGTGCAATTCCTGTGATTTAATAAGATACTTAGCTCATGAAACAAGCAATTTGAATATTCACACTGCAGTTAAAAAGGGATTAATTTTATCCCATGCCATATTGGTAACAAGATGACTGGCCTCTTTGGAATTTAGTGCATTAAATTATCCTCATCTAAAAGTTTTTTTCAAACGTAGGCTGATAACAACAATTCACTGCATGAACATCATTATTTATCTAAGTTATTAATGACTTTTAATTGTTTACTTTATGATAAGTCTCTTTACTTCAGGTCCTATCATAAAAAAATAAATTAACCAACTGGTCACAAAGAAATACAATCACAAAGTGGTCGAACAAAGAAATACAATCAAAAAGTGGTCCAACATTTTATCATAACTTTGTGTTCCTCTGTAACATTTCAGTATTATTGTTTAAAAATTGTGGTACCTTCTACATTTCATTAGAAATCATATAAGCGCTACTTTAAGCAGAAAACATGGAGAACTATATACTAATGATAGGCACAAATGCCTTCTTGCAGATTTCAAGCTTACTTAGATTTCTTTACCAGGCTAAGGGCAAAACAGATAATTTTTCTATCAGGTCTGTAAAATTTTTGGCTGGAATTCTGATCCTTTTGAAGTTCATGGCAATTTTATTCTTTTGCTGTGCCCAGATTAAACTCTCAAGTTTATAAAGTGTTTAATATATCAGTTAGCAGGAAGAAAAAGCAAGTTCTAACAAAAGCACTTCCAGAAAAATAAAAAACTATTACAGCGAGACCAGGCCTACCCCATTCCTCTGTTCTTTATTTAAATCTTTAAGATATAAGAAAAAAGCTTAAGGATTTTAGCTTAATAAGCTAGTCAGAGAACTTTAATGAAAACCATGAACTAAGAAAAACAAATGTTAAAAGGAAATTAAAAAAAGAAATGCTGTTATAAGGTAGTGCTTACCAACTTAGATGAAATCTTCTTAGAAAACCAAAATTAATTTACTAGACAATTACAACATTGCTAAAATCTTCAACTTAGTCTTTCTGCATATAAATACCTATATCATAATTCCTCCCTATAACATAATTCTATACAACTCAGAAAGCTTGTATTAGGGATACAGTTTTTCATAGTTCACATACAATGTAAACTTCCAAACATCTGGTGAACTTCAAGGCAGTGCTTTCCTTCTCCCCAGAGAGTTATCAGTTGGACTATAATGTTATCAGCTTTCGCACACTTCTCAGTGAGATGCAATCTTTTTGCCTGAGAACATGAGGGAGAGCCAGGAATTCCTGTTCCAATTCCAAATTTGTGGACTATCTAAGATTTCTGGTAAGTGAAGAATTCCCAGCTGCCTCACTTTCACAGACTCCAGAAATGGGGCTATTTTTATGCCTACTTTTCTGACCAGCAAGGATTATTAACTGAATTACTGACCACTATATAAATAGTTATACAAAATTTTTTGAATGGTAGGGCTTACTTCACACTGCCTGAACACAGACACTTCAATATGAATGGGAAGGTTTTGAAGTATAAAGGACAGCCAACACTGACATGAACAACACCCCTCCTAGGTGCAGATGAGGTGGTGCTGTTTATGAAAACAAAGCAGTCTTTCAGTTGCTCAAACATTACAGTAGTGCCTTAGTAGTTTATAATACCATAATTCAGAGACAGCATTTCTCTCCAGACCAAGTGATTCATCAAAAGCAGAATCCCAGTTAAAGCAGAGTGAACAGCTACCCGCCATCAGGTGCACAGAATACTTCCATGTGTTGTCCAGAGTTTGGGACAGTCAGAGTTGTTCAGCCACTTCCTGAAGACTGAGGTGTTTCACAAACCCAGTGAGATACTAGACAGTACTTGGTGGGTGTAGAATCCAGGAACTACTCAAAACCTGCCTCTGATGTGACTTTTATCTATCAAAGACCAATAGCTTTCCCAAAGACAGACTGTGTCATCAGCCTCATGTTTTAAGGGCCATTAAGAAATCTGCACTCCAACAAGGCAGAAGGGAGCTGGTAAATACCAACAGCAGCATTTATTGTAAAAATGTAGGGAGGAATAGCAAGAAAAGTGCGGACAGCTTCAAGACAATGAAATTACTCTTTAAGGGCACTTAAAAAAATTTCTTATAGAAGAATACATTTTCTTAAATGAGAAATCTCATGAACAGGATAAAGTACTATATCAAAAAATTACAATTAGACAGCATGAATCACTCAAAGCTTGAAAATGCTGCAAAGACAAACACAATTTACAGATTTGATTTACATACCAAATTGAAATTGGAAGCAATTAACCAAAGTCCCATTAAGAAAGTTCAACTTCATAGATTCAGAAAACTCAGAAATCAGTGAGAAAGAACAGCCAGAAACCAAATGGTGCTACTCATTCTTATAGATCCTTTTACTCAACAAATTTCTTTCATACATAGGTGATGAAAAGACCTATAAACAGAATTGCAATGGGTTTATAATTCTAATATAACAAGTAGAAAATGATCCTCACACTATATAAACATCTACAAATTATCTCCATCTAAAGCTAAACTGCTCTAAATTCTTTGGTTGAGTAAATTAAATCAAGCTTCCTGTGAAATTTCTAAGAATTTCTCTTTCAAAACTTCACAAATTTTTGGTTCCTGTTTTAGTAATGCTTTGAATCCAGCTATTCATAATATGCTGAGATTCCAGATATTGAGATACAAGTACACAGAAAGCTACTTAGCATGGGCAGTTTATATGGATGGTTCAGGCAAATGTCTCAAAAACTATTTAATTTCCAGATGAAAACCTCATGACTGATTATTTTTCATAAAACCAGGTGTAATCACTGATAGTGATTACTTATTTTTCAGATAGCAATCTGAATTCTTGGAGAACTTTGCGAGTTTATAGTCACAGGAATACATATCTAGTATCAATAAAGAGTCATATTTTTTTCCTTGTGTAGCTATCACTAAATTCTGAACAAAATCATGTGTTGTTTTTACAGATAATTATGTACAGTTTGGGTCAGATCTATTTAATACAGAAAAACTGGCAGACTTCTCACTGTTATTGTGTGTCTGTTACTACTGGCATAAAATTTAAGTATGTTCATACTTTTCTAACTTCTAATTTCAGTGTTCTGCTACTAATTACTAATGTCAAAACCAGAACAAAAGCTCACTGCTTGGCTCATTGACTTCTGCACACAGATGTCAAACACACAGAGTTCATTAATGATTTCAAGGTGACGAAAACCAAAGAGATGGCCAAAACTGGGCTGCTGATTATTGATTCTTTTCAGATTAGCATGTTCATTACTGGAGAAAGTACAGTTAAAACTAAAATCTTAATTTGGCATGCATTCCAATTCATTTTACACTTACATACATTATAAGGGAAAAATCCAGGAGAGTCTAGAATAGTCAAGGATGTAAAAAGCCATGAATATAAACCTGTTTTGATGAATAGCATGTCATCAAGTGGCTACCATAAAATAAAGTCTAATTCTCAAAATAGATAGAAATAATGTGTTCTGTATATGTAATCTTCTGAAACAGAAGATATAGACATTTGTCTACTTCTGTTCAAAATGTCTAATTTGGTCAATTTTTAAAAATTTCAAAGGGGCAACAGTGATTAGTTATCTGTGTGAGAGACGTAAAACTAGTACAGGAGATAATTTAACATGTGCATTTACTGAACATTACAGAGTGGGAAGCTTCAATGATGATCTCCCCTTTCAGTCAGCACAATGTTTTGTTACATTAGAAAACTGTATTTTAACAAAATGTCAAACCTGCAGATTTAGGTCTATTCTTGTACTTTGTCACTCTACTGTAATATAATACTTTCAAGCCAATAAAATAGTAATTATTATGTTCCAGTTTCTACATACTCAGCTTTAAAATGGGGTAAATGTACTGTTGTTTTATGAAGTTCTGAATTGCACTGTTTTTGCAGAAGCTGAGATTAGTTGTTAGGGTAACAGAAAAGTGAAAATCTTAATATGAACTCAACCCATAAGAGGAGAAACCATCACAGGCTTTACACCCTTACTTCAGTCTCTCCTAGTCATTTTTGTAAGCTTACATTCACATGTGGTGCTGTAAAGTGTTTTCTTCTCATATTATAATGCAGAAGTTCTACAGAAACAGCACAGGAAAGCAGATACGCACTGATGTCAAACTCACAATTAAAATGGGGTGGGATAGTTTTCATATCCAGCACCCTTCAGTTCCACCAATCTGTGGCAGTACATGAAAGGAGAGCAGGTAAATCACTTACAGATGTATGAGTCCTGTTCCCTTTACAGTACCTCCTAAAATTATTCTGCTGAACAGTCTAATCCTCAAAAGCACAGAAGCATTAGAAAGTACCAAGAATTAATTGTTACCTATATTACTCTGGAAGAAATGTGGGACCTCGGAAGGCGGCTACCTAAACTAAGTCTTCTGTATGCTTGTACACTATGAAGGCCATTTTCTGAAATTCTCCATATTACTCTCCCGATTCACATTCCCTGACCTACTTTTTGCTTGACTAGAGTAAAGCTACTGCAGCTGCATTCCCACCAGCTACACAGAGTCCCCTGGCAGACAGCAGCCATTTTCTGATCTTGCTTTGTTTTTACCCCCTATTATTTGTCAATATTCCCCCCATTAAAAGATTTATTCACAAGTGTCACTACGAGAACTTGGGAGTTACAAGCACCGTAACACCTGCAATCCCATTTTATCTGTGATAAATCCAAAGTCAGTTTGTTACTTCTGTGTTTTAGCTAGGCAGCCTGGTTACCTATAAATCATAACCATGTCCAGCACCTCCAGGTAGGCTCAACCCCATTCTATATGTACTTCACAAATGGCTTTTAGGACAATTTATCTCTCTGGCAAGCTTTCAAAAACTACTGCGCAACTCATACACAGTTACTCTGACTTTTCAGGAAGGGTCAGTAGCACAGGTGGTCTATTCATGAGCACTAATCCCAACAGGTCCCACAGGCACTGTCCTTCCTCACTTTGCAGAGACTCAGAGCACGTGCAGTAGGCCTGGCATTTCTTGGAAGCATGAGACTCATTGAGCATGTGCTGCAGAGAACGTGAAGACATTTTTATGTCCAGGAAATCCTAGGCAAAAATACAATGGGCATAGTTACACACCACATCAGCCTTTCAACAAGGCAATCAGAAATCTGCTTGCTTGCTGATGGATTATTTGTCCTCGTGATGAGAATTATGTAGAATAAACAGGACTAGTTACAATAACTGAGTGGTTACCCACATGATAATGATACCTTTGTTCTATTGAAAAGCACCTCCTTGGGAGACCTTTTCCATGTGAAATAATCCAGTGCTACAATTTCTGTTGATTGTACCAATCTGAAAAGCAATTTTAAATATTTCTAAATAGCCTTGTTAATTCTTGGCTTATTAGAAAGTATTTTCAGATAAGAAAAATTCTAAAACATATAAGCATTTAGGCAAATACTACATGCTTTAATCTGTGTGGTATTTTAACATTATTAACTGCCATACTGTCAGCATTCCCTTCTACAGAAACTATCCCGTACATCAAAATAAATATTTTAAAATTGCAGCCTTTTATAAAAACAAACAAACAAACAAAACAGCTAGGCTATTTTTTCCCCCATGAAGAGAGAAAGATTCAACACAGATACGTTGCAAATTAACTTCTGAACACTACAAAAACTGTGACTGCAATTATTCTCTCTGTCAATGTCTCTGGCTGGATAGTGGGAAGAGAGGCATTCTTTCCCACCCCACACAAAAAAGTCCTCCAGCAATCTTTCCTTCGAGTGCTGAAGTCCATTTGGAGAATTCAGTACATCTAGAGAGTGGCTACATGGAAGCCATTGACACCTCAGCCATAAAAAAGCAGTGAACCTCTATATACTTGAAGGTGTGTATATATATATATATATATATATATATATATATATATACACACATACATATGTCCCCTCCCACAACTTCCTTTTCCAGGCTATCATTTACCCATTCTTCTCAGATGGGCTGGGGCTAGGAGATCAGGATGAATATGGTTTGAGAAAACTGTCCATAGATACTGCCTTGAAGACTGAGCCTCAGATCTTAGGAAGAGATGGAATCAGGAAATCCACCCATATTGTAAAAACACTAGGTACAATCTAAACCTTTGTCTACCATTCATAAAATTATTACCTGTACACCCAGCTGCATTCAGCCCCATAGCAACATCCTGCTTTAAGCACAATAACTGTCGTTATTAAAATTCAAAGATGTGGGAGAAAGAAAAAAAAGAGAATTTTCCCATATTTTCCAAGTATTGTTGAGCCATAAGCAAACACTAAAAGCAACATGTTGCTTAGCAACATTTAGCATTTGGCTTAAACCTGCTTATCACAGTTAAGATTTATCTTAATTGTTTCATAAGCCAAAAACAACACTGACCCCCCACTCAGCACTCTTCTCACAGTTACAGTTAGCAGAAGTGCACTGATCACTTCTACACTGTACAACATGCTTAGCATAGCAGTTCTAACTTTTCTCTCCTGCTTCTCTGGTCATTTCTACAAAACAAGTTTTGATTAAAAGCACGTGGACAGACAAAAAGGGACATCAGACCTACGCAAAGAAATGTGTGAATTGGAAAATTGAAGGGATTAGTTATCATTGTTTAGACAAATAGCAAAATGAAAATGAGAGCAAGCTGTTCATAAATAAATTCTGTTAAAAGTTACTAGTAATGACAGTGATGACTAAGGTTAGAAAACATTATGGTTTAGGTAATGTTTTCTACTATCTCCTCAGTGCTTTAAAGAGGAAAGAAAAGGGAGTGGATTCTGTTAAGGTCCTAAGAACTCCTGTAAAAACATTATTGAAATGAGAACTCAGTAACTGGAATAAACACTTTGAAATTAGGCATTCAGTATGACTGAAATGTTTTCTTAACATTTCCTCCTATTTCTAAGCCATCCCTTAGACGTCTTGATGCTTCTGAAACAAAACCAAGATGCCTCTTTGCTACACAGTAGTGGAAATAAATGACTGAAATAAATTACAGCTCTGTTAAATACTATGCCCCTCTGCATAACCATCACTTCCTTCATCACTTCGGTGATGGGTGCATGGCTGGGCAAGAAGGCAGGGGTAGAAAGAAAATTGTATCACTATTGTTCTTTAACCTGGGTAGTACCTGGGTAGTAGCAGACAAGGCAGTAAAACCTCACAGAACCTACTCAAAGAGAACCGTGGCCTCAGATTGAGAAAATACTGCATGAACACAAAGGAAGCACAGTCTCTGGTCTCAGCTAGGAAGAGAGAAAACCCCAGTCAAGGAGCAAAACAGACATTGTAAGTCTTCAGGAACATGGGCAGCACTACTGTACTGGAAACTGTTTGCTCTCTTGCGTTGATTGCTTAGCTCAGACTTGTTTTGATTTTTTTTTTTTAAATTTTAAATTTGTTGGGGTTTTTGCCATAAAACAGTGGCCACCAGAGTAACAAAAAATGATGCAGCAATGGAAGGAATAATGACCTCACAAAAGAAAGAAGCAAAGATGGCATAAAGTGAGTGAGAAATATGAAGATCAATTAAAAGAAAAAAATGAAAGGGAAAAGTGAGCACTGGAAGTCTCAGATAATAAGGCCATACTGGACAACCAGTGACAGAGTTAAAAAAGCATTTCCATTTCACTGCAAAAACATAAAGGGATGTCATGGGCAGGGAAATCTGCAGTCCCCTATCTGCACAGCTGAAAGCAGGTACCTCCAGATAAAAACTATTCCAAGCCTCCTCTGGATATGGAGACATATCTTCTTCCTCATCCTCCATTGCTCAGAAAAAAATACATACCCTAATACCTGCTCTAGAGATATGTTCAGATTAAATTATTCTTCCTCATCCAATCAAACATCTATTTAATTTGGCATTTAGAGGGGTTTCATTTGCTTGTTTCCACCACAAAGAGTAACACTGAAACAATTTATTTTTCTAGAAATGTAATGATTATGAAATGTTAGGATTATGTCAAGGGTAAACAGTCATGGAATACAAATGGGTTGTAGTAGCCCTTCACAATATCAGTAGTAACACTTTACTAGAACTAAGGACCAGAAGAAGAGTTGAAAAAAATACTTCCACTAAATATTGTGGATATTGTTATCTGTGAACTGTGCAAGCATCACAGTAATTCTTAGGGAGGATCATGTCCATCAACATTGCATTTTTCAAAATTCTCTTTAACAAAACTAGATGTGTATCTATTAACAGGTTTGTATGAACAGTTACTTAAAATGCTTCTGAACATTCTCTCTGTCTGCTCATGTCTCCTTTGTCTTTACTTTCTGAAGACTGTTTTCTGCCATGAACATCTGAAGAAACAACAAACATCAAGTAGCAGCTTTCTAGGAACTACTTCCAAGAATGTAGGAATCTACATTTGCAGGAACCATTTCAGGAAAAATATGACATCGTAAGGAAATGTGATTATATACAGGTTATTAAGCTTTTAAAGTATAGCAGCTCTGTGACTACCATGATGTGCCTTTTCCATTCAAGTCTGTTTAAGTTTCCCTATTTACACAGTCTAGATAGATCACAAAGAAGAATCCTATGATTTCAGCCAAATAAATACTGAAGAAATAGAAAAAAACACTATGTAAAAAGAGTAATGCTCTTTATCGCAAAGAGTCACAGAATCATGGAATTGTTAGGACCCCTAGGAGATCACCTAGTCTCACCCCCTTGCCAAGACAAGGTCACCTAGATAAGGCGACCCAGGAACTCGTCCAGGGAGATTTTGAGTGTCTCCAGAGAGGGAAACTCCACAGCCTCCCCAGAGCTTTCCACTGCTCTGCCACCCTCAGTGTAAAGAAGTTCTGTCTCATGTTGAGGTGGAATGTCTTGTGCTTTAATTTATGGTCACTGTACTTAAACCAGTTGCTGGGTACCACTGAAAACAATCTGGCACCATTTTCCTGACACTCACCTTTGAGATATTTCTGTGCATTGATGAGATCCCCTCTCAGTCTTCTCTTCTCCAGACCAAACAGTCCCAGCTCCCAGAGTCTCTCCTCATGGGAGAGAAGCTCCAGACCCCTGATCATCCTTGTGGCCCTCCACTGGACCCTCTCCAGGAGCTCCTTGTCTCCCTTGTGCTGAGGAGCCCAAAGCTGGACACAGCACTCCAGGTGTGGCCTCACTGGGGCTGAGCAGAGGGGGAGGATCACCTCCCTCACCCTGCTGGCCACACTCTTGCCAGTGCAGCCCAGGATGACCTTGGCCCTCCTGGCACGGGGCACTGACGGCTCATGGACACCTCGTGATCCACCAGGAGCCCCAGGTCCTTTTCCACAGAGCTGCTCTGTAGGAGGTCAGCCCCAGCCTGTGCTGGCACTTGGGGCTGTTCCTCCCCAGGTGCAGGACCTGGCCCTTGCCCTTGTTGAGCCTCACCAGGTTTCTCTCTGCCCAACCCTCCAGCTGATCAAGGTCCCATTGAATGGCAGCAGAGCTTTCAGGTGGATCAGCCACTGCCCCCACTTTAGTGCCACCATGAAACTTTTTACGACAACCCTATATATTCATAACATTGAAATACTGATATGCCTGACTAAGACTTTTAGTTTTCTCTAACACCAACAGGATTAATGTAAAATTTTATAGGATTCTGACCTGACCAAAATCCTACTAGAGATTTTTGGTTTTGCAAGTTGAATAGTTCATGCCAATAGAGCTACCATAAGCAGGCACCAGATTGTTATGAATACAGATTGAAGACCCTTATATTTACAGAGAACAGAAAACATCTTGGGTAATCAAAGATCTCCTGGCAAAATGAAGTCCAAACAGTAGCTTGAAAGGAATGAAGAACTAAATAGACTATTGAGAGACTTGAACCTAGTTTCCCAGCCTCAGATTTCTTGCTCAGGTAAAGGTCCCATTGTTTCAATTGGGATCTGCAACATAGGGTTTGTCATAGAGCTTCAGGATCTGCCCTATTTATTTAGATCTGAAATCCTTACCCTTCATACACCCTGTGTAGTTGTACTGTAAACCAGACTGGAATACAAAATGTGTAACGACACAAAAACTGGAAGACTGTCTTAAATCCAAAACATAAATGCTATGCACAGATTAGTTGTAAAAAAGGGAGTTTACTTTTCAACCACTTTTAAAGGAGTAGATAGGATACTAATGCGGCATCTCCTTTGAATTATGTGAAGAATATGGATTTGCAGTATTTAAGTCCTTGGCAAAGACCCTTATGGATCTGGCCATTGCTCAAATGTTTAGGATTTTCATGCACAATACTCTTATAAATTCTGTAAAGAGTGTTTTCAGAGCTTTGCCTTCTAGACTATGTAACCAAGGCTTTTTTTGAGGCAAGGCTGAACTGCTTGCTTGCCTGTCTGCTTCACATTAAAATAAAGATTAAAATCTACCTATGAGTACTTAACTATATGCTAGTCTCTAAACTGCTCTTAAGGCACAAAAGTAAAATTTTCAGTCACCCAGTTTCAAAAATTCTCAAGGACCTCTTAAACTAATAGATTACAGATTATTAATTTATCTCTTTATTTAAAAATTAAGTTTAAATTGTGACTTTTAATTTGGAGTTAAAATCATATGATCTCAACAAATCATTTCTATAGAAAATCATTTGTGCATAAGTTTTGAAACTGACTAAGTCCACTAAAGTTTTCTTTTGTTGTCATTTTGATACAATCAAGATTTGATAACAGATCAGTAGAAGTGTGTTTGCTAGCCATATTCCATAATCACAGACTCTCACTAATTTTCATTGGTTTTTCTCCTTTTATTATTTTCTTTTTTCCCTTGTCTAATGATTTTCTTAAATATTAATACCTTGATTCCATATATTTCAACACAAGTCTTGAGGATTTTTGGCAAACTTTGTCAAATATAATAAAAAACTTAATCTATTTCATAGTTATATCAATGTTGAAACCTTTCCTTATATCCTCTCTCATTTCCCCACACCTGCCAGATTTTATAAAATGTTATACACAGTTTGTGATAGTATTGCATTAATATACTATCCTGTTTAATATATATTCAAAAAGGAAGAAAAAAACCCCTCACAAAACAAGGGAAAGCGCTTTGAAACTTCTACATTTCTAGCCTTTAATTAAAATTGAATCACTTGGTCTATGGGTTAGTAGCGTATTCAGTTCTCTGGGAGATTATAACTGCTAGCTCATTAGACTGTTTTTCGCGTTAATTTACTGAAAAGGGTGGTATATTTGTAATACAGCTTGTAATGCTATAAAATGGCTCATCAGTCTGTTTTATTCATGTAAAGTCCACATAAGGGCACTGGTCTGTTACTGGCAATAAACCTTTGGTGCATTTTCTAAAGACCTGCATATTACTTAGTGATTTATAGACCCTGTCCTGACACCATACTAACAAGGAAAGGCATAACCCAGTCGACAGTACTGAAAAGCATAAGTACATCAAGTGACTGTGACATACACGAAGAGAAGACTACCTTGTTCTTGAGTGTAACATGCATTTCAGAAGACTTGGCAACATCCAGCACACTACCATTTTTAGTTTTGCATCACTTCTCTTCCAGAAAAATTAAATATAGTCCCTGCTCCTTTTATGTCTGCGTTGTGATACTTGAGTTAAACACTGTTCTTATTGCATACTCACCCTGTGAATCCATATCACCATAAAGATATTTTTTATCTAGGAATCCTTTACTTCTCTGAATACCCACACTCAATGTTTTGTCATGGAATAATAAAAAAACACATATGCTTTTAAATAATTTTTTCTTCAACCTGGAACAGGTTGAAAATAGCAAAATTATATTATTCTGTAGCCTCAAAAACTTACGAAGAATTTTACCTCTTTTTTTTTTTTTGTTACAGTGAAAAGAGATTTCTTTAAATACTAGTTTAGAATATGGAAAAATAAATTTAATTACACTAATATTAGAGAGGGCATAATGAATAGAAAAGGTATCTCCCCAGTTTAATTTTGCTTTTTATAACAAATAGAAACAGCTTAAAAAGGAGAAAGCATAGGTTTTGCTTCAATATTAATCATTTGCCTGGTGACAGGAAGTAATTTGGTATAGAAGAATTCTCAAAAACTTCCTTTAAGATTGGAAAGTTTTTAGAATGCTAGATAAAGCATTGAAATGACACAGTCTGCAAGACAGCTAATTTAGGAAGTTTCATTTGCATCCTTCTCTCAAAAATCTATGCAATTAGATAAATTTCAATCAATTTCAAACTGTTTGCGACGCCTTCTTTGCAGTTACTGAGTGAAAAAAGGGAAAATAACTATAAATGGGAATAAGCATGCAAAAACCACTAAAAAAAGCACAAAGCAAATAATACCAAAAGAAGAAAACTATTTTCTGCCAATATATTTTCATTACTGCAATAGCTAGCATTTGACAGATCAATAACGGTGATGATGAGGCCCTATGTCTCTCAAAAGCAAGGGTTTTTTTTCCATGTAAGTAACATATTTTTTGAATGAAGAGCCATACTAATATGGTAGTATGCTTACAAAATATCAGGTAGCATTTCCCAAAATCTGTGGGGTTTCAGTTAAGTGTTCAACATTGAATGAATTTTCAAAACTCACGCATTTCAAAAGTTATTCTGTTTAGCAGGACTTACAAAAAGTTGTAATATGGGATCCTTAAGGGACTTCTATTACCAATCTGCTTCATCTTTTTCCAACATGACAAAATCCCTCTAACTTGGTGATACAGTGCTTCCATATCACATAATATGGTTAAGTGACAGACTTCAGCAGAAACATAGATTTAGATAGTTTATAGTTTATAATACAAAGCTGAATTAATCTCTGTTTGGATCAACACTCTTCCTTGGAAAGTTGCAAAAAATATGGAATGTATACCTTCAAGTTAAAAAAATAACTAAATGATGAAAATAATGAAAATAAGCAATTCTTATAGAGTAAAGCAAATCTCTAATAACATATCATGAAAAGCTCTATATGCTCCTTTCATTATTTATCCTTTTGGATTTTCTTCATCTGTTAACCACATTAACTTTCTGGTTTAAGCAAAACACAAGTAAAGTATATGAGTAAATTTAAGTAAAATGCTCTTACACAGTACTTTTCTCTCCATTCTATAGAGCACCTTAAATATAGATAGCAAATACTGCTCAAGTTACTAACAGTCCGAGGACCAATTGCATTGTGTTTCAAGGGGGGATTTTAAATAAAAATAGGATTAACTAAGATATCTACATTGAGTTTTATACTCTATATGCCCCCACAGCATTTGCTTAATAATCAAGCAAAGGATAATGGAACCTAGTGATGTGTAATGTCAGAACATGGAGCTGTATTAAAACTCAGATGAAGAAGGTAACTACAGATAGATTAAGGCTTTACAAAGCTTTCCTACTTTCCCAGATACCAAACCACATATACTTGGAATCAAATTTGTTACTCAAGCTAACCGTTTGCATATGGATAGTATTCCTTAATATTGATTTCTGTTCATCATGGAAGGGATGAGGGTGTTAGGGCTGGGGAGGGGAACAAAAAGATGATTAAAAGGAGGGAAATAATATCAATAAAACAGTGAAGCCTTGAAAAAAACCACCACATAACTCTACTGCACTGAAATACATTGTAAGAAAATGTGAAAGAATGTTTAAAGTCAATTCAAATATTTCCCAGAAGTACGGTGATGTTTTTATATGTACAATATGTCTGGCTGATTTTACTACACTAACACAAACAATTACAATTCTATTAAAACATTTCTGCCTGTGATTAGTACAAAGTGGGCTTGCTTCTCACTCTTCACAACAGGCCCATAAAAAACAACACCAGTGCTTTTTCTTTGTGAGAAGTAGATGTTATTGTTGTTGTTGTTAGCATTATTGTTATTATTATTGTTGTTGTTATTTTCTGTAGTCAGTTCTTGGATTCCTGAATGATTAAGTAGAATTAATGTTTCTTGAATGTTGAGAAAGTGGAAAAAATCAAATTCTCTGTCACAGGGAATGTGGTGCAGAACCGCTACCATGGACCTCTGGAGGGTGAGACGGGAGCTGTTTCGGCAGGCTTGGGTTTCTCTCTGTTTATGTGAAACGGACATTGGCATATCTTGCCTGGACTTTTCCTGTGGGGTTCATATGGTAGGCAGGGTGGGGAATAGTTGTCTGAGCCATACCAAGGTCAGCCTGCTAGAGCTGACAGTTTCTGTCTCTGTACAAAGAAAAGAATCAATACTTTTGGACTACGGCTGTGCCCTCAGTGTAAAACAACAAACATGCAGCGTCTGACATGTTTCTAGGTGATTTGTGGCAGAACCTCTTGTCTGATCTGTATCCAGGAGCTGCTGTGTTACTGCTCTGTGCTTTTCTTCTCTCTCTCGCCCCCCCCAGCTCTGTGATGTCTAATACTTTACTCAGGTACAGAGGCGTGTGTTCTACCCTACAGCTACTTGTCACTCAATAAATCACACCTACAAGCACAGTCTGCACATAGTGATCTGGGCTTTAACAAAGGATCAGAGGGACAAAGTGCAGGCAAGATACTGTAATTATAACAAAAATAAAACATTCAGGGGGTTGTAGCAAAGGCATGGGCTCCCAGGCACTAATAAAATGTTATTAGAATTGCAGTTTTGTTTCAGTCCTTCAGGTTTCGTTTTTAACAAATTTTCCATCTTAGATTCTCTTGTTCATCATCCTTCCAAGCTAAAACACAAAGTTTGGGGAGATGACCTATTTTTGTCTGTCTGTCTGTCTATCTATCTATCTATCTATCTATCTATCTATCTATCTATCTATCTCTATTTTTAAAAAAAGTTTATATAAATAGATACACTATATATAAGTATATAAATACATATATATACTATATATGTGTGTGTGTATATATATACACACTATATGTAAGTACATATATAGATGTGTGTATATACTTTTTTCCCCCTTTTTCTTTGATAACAGAATAACCCTGTATTCTATTCTGTGGGTCCCTGTCTCCTACAGTCAGTGCCAGTATTAATTCCTCAGTTTCTGAATGTCAATTATTGCACCAGTTCTGTCAAAATCGAACTATAAATATCACCCAAAAGCAAAATCAGCACTAACAAAACAGTTACCTGAACAGAACTTTAACAAAATTATTTGGATAGTCTTGAACCAATCAAGGTTTATGCAGTATGCATTTATTTTTTTGGTTTTTTTTGACAGCATAATTTGTGTGGAAATATTTCCTCAGTAAAATTTAACATATATCACACAGATATAATTGCCTTGGAAGGATTTTTACACCGGGCTTGTTCTTCCAGGCACACTACTTCTCAGCAGTTAACCTGTTAGCCAACTCAGATACAAGTGCAATGGACAATTATTACCCATTCTGAGTACATTAAATGCACCCATTCATGTTATTTTAGCCATTCCAGTCAAACCAAACACCTTGTAATGCAGGGTGAGTTAATGCAGGGTGAGTAACTCACCACCGTGAAGGCATCATGTAAAGAACATGGGTTAGAGAAGCTCCAAATTTCCTTCCGATCCAGTCAGCAACCAAGAGGCCAATTTCCTCATCCACATAATGCAAAAGCAGTGGATCAATAACTGTAGTTTAACAACAGTTAGCTGCCAGTCATTGTCTGAGGGACTGAAATGTGTCCGCATGCAAAATACATCTTAGATTGGCTGGGTCACAAGATCAAAGCTTCTATGCTGGATTTAATGTTGGGGGATGAGATCTGATTGGGAAGAAGCCCAGGATAAGGGGGAAGGAAAGACAGTCAAGGATTAGGCAAAGTCTGGAGCAAATGCTTTTAATTCATACTGGTTTTGGAGAAGTGAGATCACCACATCTGCTCTATGCATTGTTCACCTTGGCACTTTCCCACCATTTTGAACGGTGGCAAGCTTCCACATACATCCTTTTGCTGTTCCTTATTAAATCAGCATCTCACTATTCACAGAAAGAACAAGCAGCTTTGCTTGCATATTTTAATGAACAAAGACTTATTTAAGCACAGTCATTACAAATGAAAGTCATGTTGATGAGCTTGCAAAGGGTCAGCACTTTCTGACTAGGAACAACTGACCTTCTGCCCATACCATACTTGCTGATTTCTCCCACTGAGGAAAGCAAAGGACTATCACTCTTGCTTGCCCACACACAACAGAAATGATGTCACTGTCCCAAAACACCAATATTTTTATGAAGCACCTACTATTACTGACCTGAAGACCACCCCTGAATAAACAGAGGAAAAATACCAAATAAAAAAAACGCAAAAAACCAAAAAAGCCCCAAACCACTCCACAGAAAACAATGTTAGAAAGTTAACAACAGTCCTAAATCTGCTGAACATTTACTGCTGGCTTGAATAACTCCAGATGGTCCAAGGAGAATATCACTTTTTGATCCTTTAACTTAATACTCAAAACCACAATTAGAGCCCTGAATGTCAAACTCCTAATGATTCCCTTACTCTTCAGAATTCTGGCTAACTAGCTACACACTGTGACCCTTTCAACAACGGATCCAATTCTTTCCTCGAACTTTGTGAATCTGTACACAATTGGAGCTGTCTACTGGGAAACAACTGCATTTGCCATATGGTTGTCCTCCAAATAAACAAATAAAAATGATCCAAAACAAGAATTCTCACATTCTTTTTCTTTAGTTATCATAAAGTCCCATGGAAGTCATAAGTATGATACTTCACAAAGAATATACCAAAATAGCCCACATGCTCTTTTTCATTGAAGTACATGGTTGCCAATTAAAGCCCAGTAAAGGACTTTTCTCTTTTGCTCTTCCTAACTATCAGTTTGCTTTTGATTTTCAGAAGGCAAATACCACATCAAAAATGAAGAAGGTTTTCCATGATTTGTTCAAACCATTCATGGTCTTCCTAGGAAATAAGCCAATTTACAGATTGAAATGACTAATTCTTCTCCTATATTTGAAGTCATTCATAACAATGCACCACAATCAAAATTCAGCTTAACAGGAACATGAGGGTGTAGAGACTGGCAGCAGAAATGCACATCACACAACGTACAACAGAACTATGACAGCACTTTGTACAGTGGCTCTAAATTTGTAGAGACTTTACAGTGGCTTTTCAAAATGTGCCATACAATATGTATGCTGCAAATTCAACTCACATTTCATACAGCAGCAGACTTTCATGGTTGCAGAAAACATGTGCACAAGGACATCTCTAACTATTTGTAACTCACATGCTTTAAATCCCAGGCTTTAATCTGTAACCTTTTTTTCATGCATGTTGGTTTTCCACAACATATTGTTCTACAATTAGCACCAGTGATATCTGGTAGTGGTAGACAGTAACCCAAAACACCAAACATCAACATTACAGATAACTGTAATTTTGTAAAAAAAAAAAAAAAAAAAAGAAAAAGAAAAAAAAGAAAAAAAATCTGAAAAATATCTGGATCCAAACTTATTTTCATATTTTATAATGAAATTGAACAATAAATTTGGAATAAACAATTTTAATGCAGGTTATTCTGATGTCATATATTTGGCAAATTTTTTATGGTGTTTTTCTTGCTGTACTTTGTTTTTTACATATCCAGGCTTCAATACTGTGAAGTTTTAAAAACATATTTAACTTTATACACTTAGATAAGAGTACACAGTCTCAAGGCTCTATGCATTCTTATTATGAATATTGTCTATGATAAGGACCTTAGTCTTCTTTATGAGTAACGCTTCATAGAAACACAAATATATGTGTGTATTTTTAGTATGTGGAAACCTTAATTACTATAGATTTATTTGTATCACTTGGTAACCTCATAATGACTATGGATTTCACTTCACTTTATTTTCTACTTCAGGGATATATTATTCCACTTTTTAGAGCTAGGAGATTCACATTTTCTTTTACATATTCATTTTTTTATTGGATTCTATTTTATTTCATTTTAAATTATATATTATCTCACTGTAGAGTTCTTGGACACTTGCATCCGAAGATGTACTTTTCCTCTTGGGCTCTGTTTTCTACATGTTACCTTTATTTTTATCTCATCTTCAATTCTGTGCTTTCTTTCCTTCCAGTAATTTGGGCATCCCCTTGATCTTACTTACATGGCTTACTGAATTCCCCTCTCTTTCTCTTTCCACCCCCTCCTTCTCTTAATCTGTGTGCGTGTGTGTATGTGCCATGTCATGGGGACATACTTCCTATTATCTGCAAGTCAAAAATATTAAGAAGACACAATTACTATGTAATAGATCTCAAAACATAAGAAAATAATTACATACATAATAAGATTAACATATCATTTGAATTTGCATGTGCTATATTGATAATCAAAGACATGTTACCATAGTAGATATCAAATTTGTATTTCTTCCAAACATCAGTGGTCACCTTTCATCCTGAACAAGGTTTCTCATCTAACCCAAGCAGACTCCTCAAAAATATTTTCAGCAATGACTCTTTCCCCAGTGCTGTTTTTTTTCTCTTTTTAAATTGAAATCTCCTAATTCACTAAACCCGATAAAATGCATTTTTATATTATTCCACTGGTTAAATTTGTACAGATGTTATGTATTGTCAAAATACTAATTCTAGGCGCACTTTAGATCTACTGTTACAGCGTAAATCATAAGTAGAACCCAAGTTTACCAGGCTCACAGAAACACTAAGGCAGTCAGATCATGCACCAAGATTTCAGAGTACGCACAAAAACATCCTCAAAAGGACTTTATCATGATGGAATGAGGACTTGAGCTTTGTAAAATTGTCCCAACTATGTGTGAACAAAACTGATATTGAAAAATACATCAAGCAACAAGCAACAAATCTTCAGAGAGCTATTCTATCTGGGCTAGACAGTTTGCTTATATTTGTCTAATGTCATAACGATTTTCAGTCTTAGACATGCACTACTGCTCCTTTAAGAAACATAACCTTTAGCAAGTAAGCTAACTAAGGAAGTTAAGGATTGAAGACATTTCTAGCAGCTGCTAGCCAAAGGGCATGTAACTGACTTGCCATACCACGTAATTTTAGCCCAATTATGAGTTTTTAGTCAATAACCAGTGAGTTAAATTATCACATCCTATTAAATTTTGCTATTATTACTAGAAAGTTAGGTTATGCTACAATCATTACAGCTATCTTTCTGTGCACTGCCCTGAGCCAAGTCTATGTCCTGCTGTGGAATGGACTACAGAGGGCTATCAAAAAGAGTTCAACCCTTTCTCTTGATTAGGGTCTTTTCACAGGTAGTTTCAAAAGAGAGCAGACTCTAAAAATTGCATTTTCTATGCTTACAACTAAAATCCAAAAATATTTGACAGTGTCATTAGCAAAAAAATAAACTAAAATGCATCTGCAAGAAGCACTGTAATAGATATATACACATATACATGCAAACTTTAAAAAAAAACCCAAAAACATAATATGGCTGGCTTACCACTGAAAGACATAAAACTTAGGTTTGTGTTTACACCGTACCTCTGATTGGAAATTGGATAAAGCTACTGCTGTTAGCTGGAATAAAAATGTACACTGTAATATTGTTGACATTACTCATGTTGGACAGACTGTAATGTAAATATACATTTTGCTACAGCTAGAAATATGGTTTTGATAGATTCTCAGATTTTAAAAATTACTTTAAATCAGAGCAGGTCTCTGCCAAAATGATTTGATATTTCACAACCATATGAATGAAAAATATATGACAATGGATCAAATCTGGATCTGAATAACTTGACCTAGTGGCTTATGGTATTGTAATATCTCTCCAACCTCTCCCAGAATTTTCATACAAAGGAAAATATCTTAGACTGTGCTGAGGGGAATAGAATTAGTCACAGTATCAGCATGTTCAGAATTTAAAAGACTTTCAAATTTATCAGATCTTCATAAACCACATGTCACGTTTTTAGGTCATATAGTAATTACGAGGTATATGAAATACTTCATATATTGACTGGGTTGATTGAATATAGTAAGTCATTACTAGATGATAAAGGATGGCAGAGAACAAGATACAAAGAAAACATTAAACTATAGATTTCACTTTTTAAACCTGAGAGTCAACAATTTTCAAAGGAAACTTCCATCTCATCTCCCCACAGTACACTTGAAGCTAGAAGTGTCTTATTCCTTCCAAGTGCACATCAGATTCTATTTTGCCTGCAGAAGCTGTTCTGGTTTTGCCCACAAAGTATCACAAGCCTCTGATGCCATTTTGTTATGTCTTCTTACCAGCATTTGGTTCTGCTGGCAGACTCTGTTATCTGATAAGAAATAGCTCTCATAGATCTTCTAAATACTTACTAAATTCCAGTGTGAATAAAACAAACAGAACCACCTTAAACTACTACTGATGACCAGGAAACCTCCAAACACATCCAAAAACTCAATTATATTGCCCCCTTTCTAGTTTTCTTCCTCAACATCTTCCTGGTTGGCTATCATTGTCATGACAAAAGAAATTTCATAATAATGGGCATAGCAAAATGAAAATTGAATCAAGCACATGCAATTTTAGCTAACATTGTTCCACTTCTTTTAAAGTCCTCTCCTTATTTCTAGATCAGTGAGCCTATACAGTTCCTGATAGATCATCACAAATTGTTGGGATGAAGATTAACAGTACTTGCAGCATCCCACCCTAGAATTGACTCATTGTAAAAATAAGGTTTGTTCTATGTTTGTACAAAACCCAGACTCCTGGCCCATAGCTGGAACTTCTATGCACCATTGTAATACAAATAATGAACACAGTCATAACAATAAAAAAAAATTATTAAGCAGCTAAACTTATTTCTATACTAGTGCTCTCAGTTATTTGAGCTAGTGACAGCACCCAGCACTGACATTTGTTTCCAGTTTTGGAGACTCTGGGCTACTCCTCATTGCTCCTTGTACAGCGCAGAAAAGAGCAGAAAAAGCACTGTGTGGTTTCTGCAGCTACACAAGCGAATACAGCATTAAAGAATTTAGTTTCACCCTAAGGCCTTCTGACTTAATCTTTGATCTTGTTTCATCTGCTTATCCACTGTCTCTTACCTGGTAATTTATGAAAATAAATGCATAAATAAAAGTATTCCACTGTGAAATCAATAGAATAAGCAACAAAAAATAAACCACAAAAAAATCATGTTGCCTCACTCCCATTATAATTCATGAAGAGTGTTTACATAATTCCATCTTCAAAGTCAGACATTTGCAAAATTTAGCGGCTATCACCCACCTCTGAAATGCAAAATCATATGCAGATCCCCTTCAGCTAGCTACCATATGATCCCAAAAGCATGCCCCAAGTAGCACATCCCAGGTTATTTACCAGTCTCCAGCATCCCTACTTGCAAAAAGAAAGTTAGATTAGATGATCCCAATGGGTCCCTTCAAACATGAGACATTTTATGTTTCTATGAAGAGAAAACCTTGTCCTCAGACAATTTCAGCTTAAATGAGTCTCTTCCTCTTACAGGTGGTAATTTACAAATCTCAAAATGATGCAGAGATACAACATGGTTGTTGCCACACTGTGGCAGAGTGACAGACACCTCTTTACACAATAATTTTTGATACCTATCCATCCTGGTTTACCTGCTCCCTCAAACCTCCCTTCTAGGCAACAAAGCACACCTACACGCGTGAGAAAGTATACCTAGCAACAGAACTCAACCCCCATACAAATTAATACCTACATCAATTCAACTTTGAAAAAAAAATTGAAAACCAGGTGGGAATCGGTAGATTCAAAGAAAAGACAGTGGCTGATGTGGGGAAATGACAGACTTATTTCCCTTTTTTTTTCTTTAAAAAAATTATTATAGTCATGATTATTTTTTTCCCAGTTCTAGCAGTGATATCTATCCAATTATTTGTTTAATTTTTAATCACAGATCTTACAAAAACCACTTTGCCAATCCCACTTCTTTCCTGTTTATGCCATTCTAGTTTTCCACTACAAACCTCAGCTCTAGTAGATATATATTTCAATTTCAGTAAAGGCAGAATAACAGCTAGACTCACTAACTTCTAGAGAGCAGATGAAATCTAATTCAGACTTGTCTGCATGGCTCAAATGAAAAATATGTACTTTTTTTCATTTACATGCTTAAGGTATTTCAACAGAAGTCCAGGTATAATGCCACAATGAATTTGTACCCTTATTGTAATGTGGTTTTAGTATCCTCTTTTTTTCATTAGGAAAACATCGAACAAATAACTCACAGATATTTTATTCAGAAATCTTCATCCTGGTTCACAAACTCAAATGAGACACACTCTTAATAATAAAGATGGTGCTAGGCAAGAGATCATTACTAAGGCTTAATTGAAAAAAATCTAGATGCAGATTCAACAGCATCAATGCTTAAATTTTCCAGTAACTACTTTTTTTAAAAAAAATAGCATTAGGTCAGCCATTTTTTTATTTCTTAGCGCAGAATAAATTTAAAAGAACCCTTCATGTTGTTATATACAGACTTCTACTGCATCAGTTCATTGTAAATTGGAATAATTCAAACACAATCAAGGACAAGTCTAGCAAGCGCCTGCTACATCAGACACTAATTGCCCAATTCACAAAAATAATATTTGTGAGTATATTACATGGGTTTTGTGATACCTGTTGACGCCATAGAAAACAGCATGTTTCAAACCAGTTTTTTAAAAGAAAATACATACACATGGTAAGAAAGCACTGGGAGGATGTAATCAGACACACAAAAGATGCACACAGGGATATAGAAAAATGTGGCACTGTTTATTGTCTATCAGCTGCCACTAAAACGGCACTCAGAACAATTTTCATTATTTTAAATGGGGATTTTTAAATGGGGATTTTCATAATTTCTTGGCGTCCAAAATTTCACTGAAATTAATCAGTGTCTCGTGCAGGAAACTCAGGACCCATGTAGCACCCATTAGCTCTCCTGTTTAAAGTCAGGCCCCAATCCTTGCAGTACTCCCAACCTATAACTGAGCAAGCCTAAGCGTTGTTGCCAAATGCAGAGATGTGCTGTGGACCTCTCGGTTACTCAAATTTATGTATTTTGTTTTCTACTTAATTGTTTTTTTCCAGCAATGAAAAGAATTCTGTAACCAACTAATGCAGCATCTGAGGAAAGTTTCTTGTACAACTTAACTAGTGATTTTATGGTTAGTTGCTAAAACCATGATCTGTCTGAACATCAAAGAACACCTCTTTGGTTTACATAAGGAATATCTAATAAACTTAACATGCCAGTGAAATATTTTTTGTACCAAAGCAGCACAAAACAGCACTGCCCACAAATGTTGAGCTGCATTTATAATAAACTTTGATGTGCCTTGAGAAAGCAGTGTCTGGAGGGTATTTATACTTAATGAGGCAGGGGACAATGGGTTAAAAGAGCACAATTCCCATCCTAGGAAAGAAAAAAAAAATACTTAACTGTAATTGAGAGTAGAGCATGTAGCTGTTTTATCCAGAAGTTTGAGTAACTTTCTTCAGAGTTCTGTTATAAGAACAGACAAACAAAAAGACCCTAACAGATCACAAAAATATAGCATGAAAACTTGTTGGATAATCACAATGTTTGCACTATTATATCAAAAACCTCACCCAACAACTTTACAAAACAAGGTAAGTTGCCTTAAAAGCACATTTATATCCCATGCACAAAATCGGTTCAATTTAAATCTCTGAATATTTTTTAACCTAACATGATTCTAGAAAGAGGGGGTGGCTTGTTTATTTCTGTCAGAGAAAAGAGGGTCCTTAAAGTATTATTTTATAAATATTAAAGTAATTTGAACTGTTTCCATTACACTGCAGCTAGCACACTAACATTTACATACATTTAGTACAGCCACCCTCACCTCCCATTCTCAGTGTTCACTTTCAGATTTACTCTAAGATTTAACAATGTCTGCAGCACTATCTGTTCATTCTGTAGTTATTTTGTTCCTTCTTACTCCTCCTCTAGTCTGTCATAGTTTAACTCAATTATTTAAGTAATCTAAAACATACACACACAGAATGTTTCACAGAAATATCTCTTGGTGTATATTAGCTCAAAGAAACTAGTCTGGGGAACACAAAGCTTTTATTTATTCATTTTCTAGTGACATCACTAAAGAATTGTTTCTTCATAGCTTCACGCAGGATGAAAACAAACGTGGTTGATGTATTACAGGGATTAGGCAGAAGGAAAGTGACAGCCTTGAAGGCCAGTATGTAAATTGCAGAGGTTGCAGAGGCCTTGCAAAAGGAAAAAGTTCTTTTGAAAGGATGAGTAGAGAATTCCAGCATCTTAGATATAGCAGAAACGTGTAAAGCCAAAACTTTTTATTTTGTTTTCTACAACTTCATATCAGTAAACTACATGACCTAAATATACTGCAAAATCATTTCAAATATATTCAAAATGGGGTGAAACCTGTGCTATTAAAGCACTCTAGGAAAAACATATTTAACATTCTTTTCATTTAGAAATACTGGTAATATTTTAACTGTCCAAAACCAAACTTTTCAAATTCACTGACCTGTAGTTCAGCACCTACAGACATATTAAAATCCCTGAATCTGACATGCACCATTTTTCCATTTTACCTGGAATCCCAACAGGGATTTAAAGTGCTGAGCACCTCCAGGTCCCAGTGTTCTGCCAGTTTCCTTACAGGGCCCAGGCCTTCACTTTCTGACTCCTGCTCCTACACACTCAAACAGCTCCCCAGCATTCTACAGACTGCCCTGATATGAGCCTAAATTTGCTGATAAACACAACACAGATTTCTTGTTACAGGCAGAAGGGAGGACTAGTACAGAACTCCCAGCTGCAAATTTTAAAATCTTTTGAGTCAAGGCTGTATGTATATAACTTCTTTAATCACAACAGTTTCCTTAGTATTTCTATACTAAAATAACCAGTTACTTCACCTGCAGGGTATACAAGGAGAGGTTTATACTCCAGAAACACTGGTGTTCCATACACTGTCTTTCCCGTACCATTGCATCCTGTTTGGGCACCCTTAGACAACACAATATAAGTGACTAACAAAAAATACTTCCAATTTTAGCAATGAAAATAGTTTTAAAGTCCAAAAGAATAACCTCTTTATTTTAAAAAAAGGACTATTTTCTAATTACTATTTTTGACATTGATTCCTTCAAGGGAAATGGAAAAATTTACCAAGGATGCCAGACCTATCTAACCAAAACTCATCCACTGCAAATTCATGTACTCAGATATTATAGTACTCTCAATTCCAAACAGAAACTCTCCAAAGAAAACTGGAATTCCACAAACAGGCGACTGGATAATGGAACAAAAGTGAGCACAATTTTAGAAGCTGACTGTAATACAGGCAGAAGAAAGCCCCCATCATGTATCCCTGGTCCCTTCTGCTCACAGGAAGAAAGCCCAACAATAATTTGCTGGTAACTGTCAGAATTTAAAGCATCCCACCAGTACATATGCTGACGATAGTAAAAGCATGGGCTGTGACCTCTGGCTGGGTGTCCTACCTTCAGTTAGAGCCTTGCAGAATTATTCCAGATGCCAAAAATCTGCCTGGGATAAATCTGTAAACTTGTGAACTTTCTTAACTTTAGAGATGCCTACGACTATCACTTTCAACCAACTTTCTGCTTTCTCAGGCCACTGCTCAGCAAAAGTCAGTTTGTCTCTGCCCATTTTTAGAAACAACTGCATTTGCATTCAACAACTATTAGAAATAATTTAGCTTTGTACAGGCATTTTCTCCGTATTTTTATGAATGCTGATAATTCTTTACTTGAGGAACATTCAAGTGAAAAGGAAATTGAGACCTTTTACCCAATATATTCTTTTACTCCTTTTTCAACAAGTTCAAGATTATGTGTTTACTTACTTCTCTGAAATCTGGTGCAGTATAATTTCTTCATTTACTAGGACAGTTGGCACAAAGTGAAGAAAATACCATGTCAGTAAATGCCCCTTCTACCTTCAACAAAATGAAGCTGACAAAATTTTAAAAGCACTCCTCTGCACAGGGGTCCCAAGCCTTTCTTTGTAAATATCTCTGCTATAGCCCAGTTCTAAATGAATCAGACTGATATGTAAAGAATAATGGATAAGTTGTGCTAAAATCTGTAGGCAAAAGTTCTGTTCACAAGATAGGCTTCTGTTTGGAAACTACAAGGTAAGTTTTGCAAATCATGCACCAAACCATTGCTTGCTTTACCCATCATCATCAGGTGCGATCTTAAGCAAAACTTTATCAAAGTAACATGCCACTTTCCTGCATGCTGATTTTACAAAACTCACTCTCTGAATGTTGTTCAACATGATGTCATCACACTGTAACTCACTTCATTTACAGTATCTGTTTCACTTCTACTCACAAGCTAATATAACTCATTTCTTTTTTTTAACTGCACACAGGCTGCTAGACACATGTGCACAGCAAATGGAATCTGAACTTAGCTTAACAGCCTCATTTATTCCTGATGGTTTAAATTATTTCATCACAATTAATGACACCCCCTCAGCTTCCTGTGCAGCGCTGCCAGATGTTCAGAGACCACAAAGCCACTCTCTTTGACGGCTAGTGACAAGTCGTCCTCTGAAGGACGTTCCCTCAGTGCACAGGCCGGATGACACCTCCATTGCTTAGCACCTCTCTACCTCCCCAAGTAACCATGGTGAAAGAAGGAGGAAGACATGAGAAACCAGTCAGCACATTAGTAAGGACAAATTAAGTAAAGCGTTCTGAACCTGATGCATCTCATCTCCTCCTACTGGAGTTTCAAGCCTGATTGTTTCATGAAAAGATGGACAACTGTTTGTCTTGATCTTCAAGGTGTGAAGTTTTCTGTGTTCCTTCAAAAATAACTTTTCCTTTCTTTAATGGGGGAAAAAAATAAAGGAAAAAATTTAAATAGTAACCACATGGCCAACAATCTCTAACCTACAATGTTATCTCACTATCCTATCATCTTCAAAAGCAGAATGCAAAAAACCTGGAGTCTTAGAAAAGTTTTAGGCGTATTCAGCTTGGGTTTTGGGTTCTGTTTTGCTCAGTGCGAAGATGATTTTCCCTTACAGGTTTCTTCTCACACGTTTCAGGTATTTTTCTCTATGGGAGTTATCTAGAGATCTTAGAAGGGGCAAAAGTGAAATAGTGAGTCTGGGCATGCAAAAAATGAGGATTCAACATCATTTCTCAACAGGCATAGGCAGAAATGGTAACAACTTTACAACAACAACCTTGGAATAACAAAACAGCAAGTGTCTTGCATTTTTAAGATTAAAACCCAAGTAAGTCTGCTGCTCTGTTCCTGAAGTTCCATCCACTATTTTGAGCACATATGGCAGACATTCTACTGACTTTTTTTCCTAATTAAAAAGAAATTGCTGATCTGTGTCAGGGACTGAAGATCTGCTCAGTTTGCCAGAAAGTGTAGTCTTTAAACAGAAAGGACACCTGTGCTAGCCCACCTGATAGGAAGGCCAGGAGCTGGAAAGTCTGTCCCTCTGTCTCTCTCTCTCTGTTTTCATTCTTTGTTTGTTTGTTTCGGGGGTGGAGGTGGGGGGGTGGGTGGTCATGTTTGCTTTGGGTTTTTTTTTTTTTTTTGTTTTGTTTTGTTTTTTCCTTTTTTTTTTTTTTTCTTTTCACTAGACATTTGTAAAAGCAGACTTGGAAGGGAAAAATAACCCCTATCAATACAAACTCTAGATAGCAGTGCCAGAAAATTTTTGTACGTGAGTCTGATTATGCGTGTGGTCACCCCAGAGTTATTTCTGCTAAGGTAAAAATTAGTTCGTTCCTTAGATTACAAAAAGTTACTTTGAAGGAAAGTCTCCTCAGAAGTTTCCTAGAAATCCAGTAGTAAAACTGCAGGAAAGTGAGAGCTAATGCATCATCTACAGTCTGTAACAGGCACACTTTTTTCCACCTACGTTTTTCAAAGTGTTTTAAAAATCTTTCACAGCACAGATATCATATTGAGTTTCTTTTAGTTGCTCATTTCAATAACTTCATCAGACAATCCTGTAAAATGTTACACTTTAGCTTCAGCTTGAGGAGGAGAAGAAAGTCTTATAATGTGACAGTGACAGAAACTCCCGAGGAGTCTCAAACTGGCATTACTTTTTCCATATATATACATATGTTTGTATAAGCTTATATGCGAAATAACGGCCAAAAAATAAAGCAAAGTTGCCTAGATATGTACAAATGGAAAAAACCCAACCTACCCTGAAATGCACTGAGATTTATGGAGAGTCACATGGACTTCATTCTGTTGTCTCTAAATGTTTTATTGGGGGGAGTGGAGGAGCTGAATAAACTTTAAACTCTCATGTAGGGATGTATAGCCTGTGTATCTTTGGCAGATGTGGAAAGGAGATGAAATGGGCAGGGGAGAATCGAATATCCCATCACTGCAGGTTTGTGAAGGGGAAAGAGCACAGCAAAGATCTCACATCTGGCAATCATTTGTCAATAGCTGGAAAGAGAACGGCAGGAAACTTTCTGGCTCTTGTAGAAGATGAAAAGACAAAAAACATGTGTCACACATGCACAGTACTAGTACAATGACTACTACATTTATTTCCCTGCACCACCTTTTTTTTTTTAATTTAATGATCTTCAGATATACTTTAATCCATGGTCAAAATCATGCAGTCACTTGACTTGTTAAAGCTGCAGTGTATGTACATTTTTCAAATAAACCCCAGGGCTGATGTTAGAAAATCAAAATCATTCAAGCGTAAGCTGCCTGGTACTTTGGGCAGGAATCCTTGTGGTTTAGTCAATAAACAGAATCTAAATGAAAGACACCACAGTAACTAGACAGTAATGTTTCGAACAGTTCTTAACACAAAAAAAGAAAGACAGAGAAACAGAGGCTGACCAAGCGTCCAGATACAGTGCTACCATGTCCACAGAGATCATTCTAGTGCAAGCAGCATCTGTATTTAAGCACAAGGTCACTTGCTGTTTCTTTACAAAAATATATATTTAGGGCTATTTCTTCTATAGTTCTGGGTTTGATTTTGTTTGTGCTTCCTCCCCTCCATTCCCCTGCCCCTTTATTGTTTTTTTTTTCCATAGAGATTTACCCTGCAGAAATTTCTGCTAAATAAAACATAAAAGGGTCACTTTCTTTTTTCTGAACTACAATGACAGATTTAACTAACTCACAACTACAACACCGTACAATATTACAAACACTACTAGGGAAAACGTCATTACAAACTACAAAAATTGAATAGATACGGGTACCACTGATGGCTTTTCATACCTAGATATCAGTTTATACCTCTGCTTTTAAGGAGAAACTGCTGCAGCAGAAGCACATCTTGTCCCTGTGATTCTGCAAGTAAAAGCTGCAGTTTTTTAAACTGGCAAAATCACAGTAGCCTGCCAAATTTATAACAGGGCAATATCTCTGCCTAACAAGTCTGATCATGGTTAATTACAACGCAGACCAGAGAGCAGCCACAATTATTCATTATTACAGGAAATACCTTATTTAAATTTTATGGAAATTTGCACTTGTACTTCAGTATGCCTGGGAAAAGAACTCCAGTCACACAAGGAAGGACCTCAAGCATCTGAAACACTCAAGGCGCTACCTACAAACTGGAAGAAAACTGTTGCCTTGATATTTAGATCAAGACATAGCAATGATGATATTTACTGAGTTAAACTGCCATGAAATATTGTTCTCAAGCAACTCTTTTTAGTTTAATCACAGGAGTTGTAAACATCAGCAAAATGCTACGAAGTGTATTTTAATTGAAAAAGAAAAAAGCCTCAAACCTATGGCTATAAACATATAGGCAGACAAACAGATAGTCAGATAAATATTTTCACCTACAAACATGTACATATATATCTTTGTGTGCGGTGTGGCACAAATTGCATCCATCCTTTACAACTGGCTCGTGCTCTCCTTGACACCCGTCACAGTGCAATGGAGTTTCAGGTACCAAATTTGCAGACAGTGAGAAAAGATGGGCAGAGAGATGGAGATGCTTTTGGGAAGCCCATCAGTATCACCATACCAAGAAGACCATATCATTAAGTCTCCCTGGCATAAGCAAGTGCAGCAGGGCACCAGGGAAAAACATGCTTCCACACATGTGGGCATGGGTAGGGAAATACACCTTTTTTTCTACTTTAGTTTACTAAGCACTGGGGCACAGAGGTTCTTTTTTCTTTTTTTTTTTTTTTTCTCTTTTACCTTCTGTGTGTGTATAAACAATTCTGCTGATTTAGCTTTCGTTCAGTGTTCCTCCACCAATTAGCTGTATATCAGATGGTGGTTGTACCCATCCCATTTATGCTCTGAGCTATCATCTCACTCTCACTACAATTGCAAATATAGGCCTCCGAGTGTAAATTTACATGAATCATTATTCCTGGCAATATAAGGAGCTTCAAAAACAGGTTTAACTTTGTTCTAATACTTCAATATCACAAAATATGACAAAAGATAACTCCAGGGATGAGTTAGCCCTGAAAATGGTTTCCCAAAACATCAAAGAAGGTGATTTCACCTCAGATCATTCTACAGATCAAGTTTGCAGCATAGCCCAGTGAACAACTGTGTTAGTAGCAATGGAATGGTGACTGAGCAAAGGTGTTACACCATACAGAAGCCAGGATGGAGAAAATATGTGTTATCTATCAGAGAAAATTCTGACAACTTCACAGCAAGCAGGAATAAAGCATTAGAAATAATATGTTACACTGAAAAGTTCTCTATCACGATTGCATGAAACTACAAATGGAATAATTATTTTTTGCTGCTAGATCCCCCTGACTAGCTGTACATAAATCCACACATAACAGTAAGAGATAAGTAACAGTGACAATATTCAACACTTAATAAAAGTATTCCACCTTCAAAAAACTGTCTAAACATTAATAAACAACTATTCTACCAGATATATTCTGCGAAGACAGTAGGGTTACTATTTAAGCTGGAAGTAAACTTTAATGACTGTTGCTAGTCTGCCATTCTGCTTGCACTTCATGATTATGTTTGCTTTTATACACTAATAAAACATTATATATGCACTTACAGACATACTAAGATAACGAAGGTACACTTTTTCAAAATTCTTTACTGTGAGGTCGGTGAGGCACTGGAACAGGTTTCCTAAAGAAGTGGTGGATACTTCATTCTTGGAAGTGTTCAAGGACAGGTTGGATGGGCCTCTGAGCAACCTGGTCTAGTGGAATGTGTCCTTTCCCATGGCAGGGGGGGCTGGAAGTAGATGGTCTTTAAGATCCTATCCAGCCTAAATCATTCAATGATTCTATGGTTCTTACTCTGCTCTCTGCTCTCCTGTGTAGTACTCTAAGCAGGAAGAAACACCACTAGCTATCACAGCATCATCTCCAAGCTCTCCTAAGCCACTAAGGAAAACAAATAAGGCCTGGAGCACACTCTCTAAGTCCACCCACACAAACATTTATTTTAGTAAATGTGGCCTCTTTGTTGAAAGTCTCAGGTCCATTATGAACATACTTTTTCTCAGTCACAGCTTGACAACAGAGAGAAGGCATTCTCTTATCTGAGAAGGTTCACAAAATCAAATAGTTTCCTATTAACTGAATATGTGCCCATTAGTTGATGTGGTGGTTTGGTTTTTTTTTTCCCCTTGCTTTATTCGTGTTGTTTTTTTTCTTCATAAAAGTATCAAATAGGGCAAAGAGAGGGCTGGACAAAAACTAGCCTTTAAAATATGATGACTCGTGGATCAAGGGCAACATTCATATCTTTTTCAGTGCTGGAAATATTTTGTTATTTTTAGTGGAAACAATGACAGCTTCCAAAAATTGCAGACCCAGCTCACGATGTTCACTGGACAACACCAACACAGACTCCAAGAAAATAAGGTTCTAACCCACTGCTTTCCTTTCTGACCCACTCAAAACTACCAGCTCTGATTCTGCTTGAGAGATCCTTCCAAATGTCAAGTGCAAATCCTCTCCACTGAATGAAATAATGAAACATACAGATTTTGCCAAAATTCAAACTATGTGTGTCTCAAGCAGTACTTTTCTTTTTATCATCTCAAGTCATATTTTAAAGTTATTGTTGGAGTTCTCTACACTGCAGGTTGCCATGCAGGGATAGTAGAGCTAAGACAGAAATGAATTTGGGCAAAGAAAACATCCTGAATGACTCTGAAGCCATGAGTTCTGCCTTCTAATGGCAGAATATGTTACTTAATTTTGCTCTAGAGAAAAGCAGCCCACACAGAGCTTCATGAACTTGCAGTTTGCTTTTTGGGCTGTAAGCTATTTTGAATCTCTCCACTACAAGGCACACTACCACACAGGCAAACTGAAACACCTTGCACTATTCAAGCTGCTTTCAAGCAAACAAACAAAAAGCTGGTGACCTGCTAAAAGCCAGTGGCTGCTAAAACAAAACTGAAGGCTGTGTCCATTTTCCAACGATTTACTCCTTCTGGTTCTGAGCATAAAACAACACAGGAAACACACCATGTTCCCAAAGCCAGTGCATTGCATGCTTTTTCACCTCATAAAATCAATGTCATGTGGGTCTGTTTCTCCACTGTACACTCAGTACAGTAGTCAACATTACTGTGCAGGCGTGCTTTTGCCACAAAAGTAGTGTTTAACAAAAGATGGCTACCAGCTAAACTGCAGTTTGATTGTCAAATTAATATTTCTCACCTATAGACCATTTTGTTAATACTCTTTTATTTCTCCCTCTCTCTTAAATGCCTCAGTTTTTAAGTATGTTTCCTATTAATGTAGTATTAAACTTGAGAGCTTTCTCACCTATTGCCTGGATCATGTCACTCCCTTCTTTGATGTGAAATGTAAAGGAAACTGATTCAAGTCCAGGCACTTCATCCTTAACTTCAAGGCTCTGAACAACTCTGCTTCTGGCTATGTTTCTGTTCTCCATCATATTCTTTTCATTCTACTCCCTGCAGCCAATAGCCTTCCTCTTGCCTTGCCTATTTAGCTACCTCTTGTCTTCCATGTCTTTTTTCACACCTGTGCAGCAATCCTCTTCTCCTGCAATCCACTCATCCTTTAAAACAACTGGTTTTTTATGTAAAGCACAAAGACTTTAAGTCACATAGAAAACGTTGTCTGTGGCTTACATAAAATATCAACAGTGAAGCTCAGAGAGACAGTCACTTAGGGCCAGTGGTTCACACCTGGACGACTCTGAACATCAGTTTCAGTTATGAATGTTTACAAGAGAGGGCCATCTACTAGTGGTCTTTCACATAGTGCTAGGTTTACTAACTACCCTTCAATAAAACACTCTTTTAAAGTCATTATTAATACTTTCAAACCTTTTCCTACAAAAAAATCTTTCTATCATTGGCTGCTACTATACATATATGCCTTATTTTTTTGTAAGAGTTCAAATAATTTTAAATGTAAATTATGCCTTCACAGGGTAATATTTATGCTGAAAAATTCTCAAGAATCAGAAAACAGTGATGTTTAGGATTTTTAAGAGATTTACAATCAAATATATGAGGAAGAACAATCTTCTGCCCTTAGCAGCAGGATTATTGAGCAGATGTTACAAGAGAAGAAAGTGATGATCTGAACATAATCTTAGTCCCACCTGCAAGAAGAAAACTGAAATAAAAGAGCCAGACTGGGGAGTCCTTACTTTGGAAAATAAAGCTAGAACAGAATTTAGTTGAAATGTTACACTTTTTAAAAGAAAAGGAAAACAAAACATTGAACGCAAGATAACTTTTTTCTCACTGTAATTTTTTTGTCAAGTATCAACTATGCAAGACACCTGTCATGTCGAAAAAATTCAAAAATCTGGAAGAAAAATAGAAGACAATTTACACCGTGAAACTGAAGGGAGAATATCTTCAGGAAACTTCTGTCTGCACTCTCATGTAGCGATAATTTTGGGGGTTTCTTTGAGTTTGTAAGCCTGCTAGGAAGGCACCTACACATGGATAACATGTCTCAAACAGCTTTGGAGATTTTATATGGCAGAGACATGGACAGTAAACTACACAGAGATGGCAAGGACATAAAGGAATTCCAGAGCTATCACAATGAAATGAAAGCAGAAATGCCGTTTGATAAGAAGGCTAAAACATAGTACCAGGTCCTATCTGAATGTTTATGCTTTCTCTACATAAACCATTAGTTTACACTGAACTCTTAACCTCAGAAGGACTAAAAAGTAGTAGTGACCTGATATACCATTGCAATATTCCTGCCTTAGAAGTCAGCTTCCTTTGTTATGGATGGAATGTTATTCTGCATAAACGGTGTTAAACACCTGCCCTCTCCACCATTTATTCCATTTCACAGCTCTTATAAAAATTCATTTCAGAACTCGTCTAAAAGGATAGAGAATCTATCTTTCACATGAATGCCCTTCCATTTTGGGCAAATGAAATCCAAGAAATATCACAGAATGGAGTCACATGTTTGAAACTTTATGTGGTAGCTCACCATTAAGTGCAATGTGGCAAGTAAAACTGACCACTTTAATCCAGAAAATGTATTTACTTTCCAGAATTATACTGCCCAGACAAAATTCCATGTTTGAAATGAAGCACCTGTGGAATTTAAAATTTCCACATAGATTATTTTAAAAAGTATCTTTTTCAAGACCACCAAAAGATATTAGATCCACTATTAACTGTATAAAGTAAATTGATCTGTTCTCTTTTTTTTCCTAAATGAGCAACAGACTTTTATATGATGTTATTTTTCTTGTCTAGTCAACTCTCACGGCCTCAGAGTCACAAGCTGTGCTCTCTGCAGAACAAGACTATGGTGGGTTTTAGCATGATGATTAGCTCCTCTACCTTATCATCCCACGGTCAGCTCAATCTGCGATACGACGCAGGTTTATTTCTGAGTCTTAAACCTCAGGTTATCTTAGTTACCATCCTGCCCTCTTTTAGAGTCACAGTCTAGGTCAGCGCATTCTAATCTAATAAGGTCCAAAACACTGAATCCCAAAAAGCAGATTAATACTGTATCATTGTTCTCAGTTTCTGATTTTGACTTATTTCTGATTTGAAATTTCCATCCTAGTTTTCAAATGTCTTCATGGAGGCAGAAATCTCAATTTCCAGGGATCTGAAATTATTCCAATGACTCATTTTGACAACGTATTTTAACACAGTGCAAACAGCAAATAGCATGGTCCTAGTCCTGACTTCTTTGATTTGTCCTTTTATCTTCCTACTTTCACTCTTCCATGAATGTGGGACTTTCTTCACTATCTTTTTCAAGCCATTAAGTCAGCTTTCTTCAGGTCTCAGCTTTTTCTTTCCTCTCCAGTGTGGCCAGTTCAACCTCAGTGACTTTTTATTTTCCATTTCTGCATGTTTCTGTTTTCCGTAACTACAGTATCCTATGTAAACGTCTGCATTTATAGTCGAGCTTTTCTTTCTCCTATGCTTCAAGGATCCTCTTGCTGCTTAAGAGCTTGGACAACATCTTTAGAGACAAGATGCTGTGTGGGACAACTTTTCCTCCCAGTAGTGGTCATGGGGAACTCCTCCCACCTGCTGTTACTTAAAATCCCAGAGTGGTTGTATACCTAGAAGAATACCAGCAGGAAAATGTGCATGCAATGCAGCAGCAGAAATCAAAGAAGAAAGCCAACACTACAGAACTAATCAGATCTCTGTAAGCCAGCAGCAAGTGTTTCATAGACCATCAAAAATTAATGACTCTGGAAACTGCTCCATCTTACTTTTCTACTCATGATCATCACTGTAACTGTTCAAATCAATATGAATAGCAATATGGCAAATGAGAGCACAAAATAATTTCTAGAATCTGTTCCTCACTTTAGCTCTCCAGGCTCAATGGATTCCCTCCACTCCAAACTATTATATCCAATGATCTATTCCATTAGGGTCTGAACTAGACCTTAATTTTCCAGAAAGGTGTTTGGTATCTGCCAAACTCCAGGGTAGCAGATGACAAGTTTTGCATCAGTTTTGAATATACTAAAACTTGAGGACTTTGATTTTAAACTTTAAAACTTAAATATAAAACCATATACATCATATTTCAAGAACAAGGAAGACAAGAATGTTATTACTCTGAATGTTAGCAAATAGATTCCTGGACACACAGAAGCTCCCTTAACACATTTTAAGTCACACAAAAAGCTGCCAGATAAAGTTGATCTCCCAGGAATGACAAAAGTATTCTCTAATAAATGTAATACAGAAATGTACACTACAATCTGCTTTGTCATCTATTTTCCCAAATGGTAAAAATATTAAAACCAGGTTGAGAACAAGTATAATTAGCCAAGCATTTAGTGTCTTTCACTTCATGAATTCTAATATTATCCAGGTCTCTGAACCTTATTTGAATGATGAATGAATAAATGGAATAAAACCCCATTATTAGTCTGATAAAATTTGCACCTGAGCTGTCTTTTTTTCTTTGGTTCTTTTTATTTTTGTGCTGTGTTGTACATGGCAGGCAGTGTACGAGGATTCAGATGCTTTGGATTCTGACTGTCATGCAAATTCATAGTTTGACACTGTTTGATATTGTGCTGACTGCTACTAAAAATTTTGAAATAATGTTCAAGCTTTAATGATTGGATGACATTTTTCAAGCTTTAATGATTGGATGATAAAAAGCTAAATTTCTTTCTGTCAAAAAAGCAGAAATGAATGAAAAGGTCTTTAAAGTGTCCCTCTCTGATCCCTGGGGCATAGCAGCGCTGAGAGCACAGCTACTGTGCAGAATCTCTCTCAAAGGAATAACAACTCTATCTGAAGGAGCTATTTACAATTTGCCTTGTGTATCATCAGCAGAAACAAAAGATACAAGAAGCATAAAGGCATTTTTCCCCATCTATCCCTCCTGACATTTATCCCTCCCACCCATATAGGAAAAAAGGGGAGAGGGAAGTAGAGACATGGCGTTTTATGTAAACTAGGGGTATTTGAGGTAATAGTTATTCTGAGCTATGGAAGAAATGTCTGCCAAATCCTTCACTCTGATATAATCCTCCTCACACTGATATGAACACACATGTACACGTTGCCTTTCCATACTAAGGCTGTCCAGGGGCAATAAGAACATGGAATAAAATAGGAATGATGCTGTTCTGACCACGAGTTGAAAAGATAGGCCAAAGGGAGAGAAGAAGTGACAAGAGGTAGAAGTGAAAGACACTTCAATGACTGGTGCAGCTAATGGAAAGCGCCCAGAGCCAGATGTTTCTTGTAAATAACAATGAGACTCAGAATGCCTTTTCAGGCCAGAGCCAGTGACTGTCAAGGAAAGGTTAAGAATTATGGAATTTTAACAGGTCATAGGGAAAATCTGCAACAGGCAATGGACAGATCAAAGACATGTCACCAGTGTGGGAATATGACTGACACTGTGGAAATTCTTCTGTAGTTCAAAGGGACTTGAGGGCTGCCAGAAGGCAACCCTGAAACTCTTGTGGAAGTACTGCATGTTCTTCAGTCCCAGAGATGGTGCCAGGAGTCTGGATACTGAAACCAGATGGAAGTTCAGGAAAATATGGAAGTACAGTCTAATTTTCAATATTTTTTCCTATTTCATAAGGGCAATCTCTGTCCTTTCTCTCTAACAATTTTTATTCTTTTACCTAAGCCATGCTAGAATGCAGGTTGATGCTTGTGGGATTTTTTCCTCAAAGGTTCTGCTGTGGCTTATTAGCACCAACAGAACCCTTCAGAGACATGCATGACTTCAGAATACAGAACAAATGTAAGGATCAGCAGATGGTCCATACACACACATAAGTAGCAAAAAAAAAAATTAAAAAGAGGATTTCTGAAGCAGGAGGCAAAGCTTGCCACACTTACTTTACTTAGTTCTGACATTTATGACACACAGTCATACAACTGCGCAGACCAAAGAACTCGAGTACAAGTATGGGTAAGGCTAAAGGACTTTGGCAAGAATACCATTTCACCAGCAGTGTAATGACACTTTGCATATCTCCACACTAACCCACACTAATGACTGAGATGGAGAGCTACTGAATGCAGTATACAATGTTTTCATCAGTACCAGAAAATTGCAACAGAAGTTGCTGCCTGGAGGAACAGAAAAATCCCATGAGACAAAGCATGGAGACAAAAAAAAAAAAAAAAAAAAAGAATCCTTGATTCAAGAGACACTGTTGTGACAAATATATTGTTAAAGGCCATACTTCCAGCTGGTTCCAAATATGCAACTATTTTACATGTCAAAATGTCACTATCTAAAGCATGTCACTATCTAAAGCATACTTTGCAAGAAAATTCAATAGATGATTACCCAACTTCCTTCCTAGTGCAGCTTTCTAAGAAATGGGTAGCATATCAGTAAAATCCTAACATTAAATCAGCGAGTTATTAGTGACAGAATATGAAAATAGTCTTTAGAGCAAGATCAATAAATAAAAGTAGTATATACTCTACAGGCAGAAGGAATGAATTTGGTTGTGGATAATGGAAGAAGAAAAGAGAGTGAACATGAATTCTTCTATAAGAAATTAGAACGTTGCCAATGCACATCTTGATTACTGAATTTGGCCATTTATATAAAACCCCTTCCTTCTCCATTATACAAACTTTTCAAGGCCTAAAACCAGAAGTACTTTACTTCCACTTTGCAATTGACTCTTTTCTAAAATTTTCATCATATTCTTGGTCAAAATTTAATGGGACACCTGGACAGGCTAAGGAGATTAAGTGCTATCAGATGGAACAGAAGTGCAGTAAAATTCTCCAACAGTACATCAGTACAACCAGGGGTTTTTTTGGGTTTGTTTGTGGGGTTTTTTTGAGCATTATGAAGAATCTTCACATTAGATGTTAGATTGGATTTCTCTTTCTTATTTCTCTACATTTCTATTTTTCCTGTGTTTCTGTCATTCTAAGCTCTACACATAGTTCTTTTCAATTAAAATTCTTGAAGATTTAATAAGTGTTTTCAAATAAAACTATTGGAACTTAAAGAGGCTAGTAATTTACTCTTGTGATAGCAGTACGTGGCGGCTCCCATGTTCTGCGCCAGTCAACCAACTCAATTTCAGACTGAGGTAAGCATCCACTGTTTTTCAGAGAGGAGAGGAAGGCTAGCTAAATAAATGATCTAAATATTAATACCCTAAGTCTTTCAAAACACAATTTATTTCTTTAGATAACACTAGACATGTAAAAGGGAGGAATATACATTACTCTGTAAATCAGCGCAACTTGGCACATGTTTTACTGTCCTTATCCCTGCTTATCCCACCACAGATAACACTAATCAAGTGGCAATGCTTACGCAACATTTCTGCGGTGAAAAACCATCTCATGTGCAAATCAAAACAAGAACTACGTGAATTTATTTCTAAGCATTTTATTACCATTGTTCAATTTCCCTGTAAGGAATGAGCAACCTGTTTGTTTGCTTCTCTCTCTTTGTTAAAGACAGCCCACTCCCTGGAGAAACCTATTTATTTGTTTTAAACATGTTTTTACAGGCCTTTTAATAAAACAGGAATGGGTGGGGGTCAGGGTTTGTGCAGGTAAAAAGCAGTATCTGAAAGTGGCCTTAATAGTTTGTCAGCTAGTGCCAAGGAACATCAAATTTAGTCCATGTTCAGAAGATGCAGATGCGCGTATTTCTGTCTTCCATTTCACATCCAAGGCTTAGAAAGTAGAATAACAATCTGCTGAAAACATAAAACTGGGAGTGTTTAACAGTTAAGTGCTCAAGAGTGCCCACATGAAAGGGTACCACTTAGGTCAGCCCATGGGTCCACACTGTCCTCTATGGAGATCTAAAAATCTGTTATTTGGTAGATGTTATGTGCTTACCTAAAAATACAAGAAAACTGCTAGAAACAGGCCAAAAAGAACTAAATAGTTCACAAGCAAACACTCTACATTCTAAGGCAATTTTGGTGACAATTCTACAAGGCAAAAATAGGAAACTTTCAAAAACTACTGTGGAAATTTTATCTTCACAATACTCTAAATATACCTGCAAGCAGTCTTTTTTTTTTTTTTCTGAATGAGTTAAGAACAAATAGATTTAAAAGAAATTAAAGCACATATACTTGCTCCAGTTTACACTTTATTTCTAGGCCTTGCAACTATTTCATTTTGCCACTGATTTTTGCAGCCACAGTAAGATGGCAATTTTCTTTAATTAACAAAGCCAACAAACTAACAATATTGCTACAAAGTCAACAATGAAACAACAAATCATTTATGTACCTTTCCGTCAAACTTTTCCTGTAGATACACGTACATATTGCTTTGTCTATTTCTCATTTTCTTTCCTAATTCAGACTACTTATATAAGCCAAGTATGTAAGTGTAAACATATGAAACATCACTTTATACATAAATGCTTTGCTTATTCATAGTCCAAATATCCAAATAATTTTTTTTCAAATTTGGCCTTGAAAGAACCTGCTGACAAGAATTATTTACATAACAGAGTTTAAAGCTATAGATTGTTGTGGGGGTTGAGCTATATGGGAAAAAAAAAATTGCAATTCTTTGACATTATAAACCAGCTGGAACTACTTTAACCGAAGCGTAAAAGAATATACTGAAAATACAAAGAATCTCAACCCACATTTCTAACGGAGATGCAATCAGGAAAAAAAAAATAAAACTAAGTGATAAGAAGTCACTGATTTTTTATTTTATTTTTTTGTCATGTGACAGCATGGTCTATGAAGACCGAACTTTAAGTCCCACTTAAAGAACTAACTCTACAACTGGTAATATTGAGTTTTGTGCCTTCAAGACCTTTCTCTTTTGATTAACTTGTCTTGACATGGTATGCACACCACAAACATAAGAGAGATAAAAAACTCATCCTTAAATGATATCTCAAGACCCTTTAAGAAAAATGCTCAAAATGACAATTTAATCTGTCTTATTATTAGAAATAATAATCTTTTTAATGATTGTAAGTAATTATAGGTATAATGTAAGTTATCATCTTTCGAGGTCTGTCTTTATTAGGAAGGTTGCATCAAAATACATATATTCATCTAAAAATGGATCATTGCAGTAGTTCAAAACCATAATTTAGACATATTTAGATAAGATCTACTCCTGCTAGTATAAATCTAATTTTGAGTTCATACACATTATCATGGTTTAAAAAATTGTTGCATCTCAGTTTAACAATGATACCTAAAGGCACATGCATTTATCACCCACTGTAAACCTGAGGTAAAATGTGGAAAATTAAAGTTCAGTGACAGAGGGGGTTTGCTTACATGTTTACTTCACATTTGTTGTACCAAGTAGACGAACTTAATTTGTGTGGCTCAGCAGACTTACAAGACCAAATCGTATTTTGAATTACTGGTCTAGTTCAATGTAGTTATACCAAAATTTAAACAGGTCTAAACAAGTAAGTCTGCATTTGAGCTTACTGTGTACATGTATGCTCCTCAAATTACCTTTTTTTTTGTTTGAGTTTTTGGATTTTTTTTTTTTTTTTTGGTTTGGTGGTTGACAGGGCAGGGGCATGAAGATCCAACTACTGGAAGCATAAGTGCAAAATACAGGGTTAATTTCTACTTTTTATTTGCAAGCCAAAGTATAAAAGTCTGAATTAGCATATTTCAAAGTATCAAAAGGCAAAAATATTAATGCTAAATGTATTATTTTTAATTACCTCATTTTTACACCAGTATCACTGTTTTATGAAATCCAAAAAATGCTTAGCAATGAATGCTTAGCATTCTCTGAAATTCCCAACTATCATGTATTGAAATTACTCCCTTCAAAATATAACACTAAAATCAAAATGGTTCTCAATCTTTTTTCACCCTGAAACAAGAGACTGCAAAATGAATTTAGTGCTATCTCTGCTTTACGCAGCAAGTTAGTTGTACTTTCCCATTGCTATGCATACAGAGAAAATGCATCTTCTGTTTTAAAAAAGATCAAAGAGCTTTATTTTATTTTAACATCCGACCTGTAGCTGAATTTGACCTTCTGTCAAATTACCTCTTTTAAGAATGATATGAGAAATCTGATTGCAGGGAATTTCCAAAATTTTCTTCATCACAGTTTTTAGAAATGTATTACCATTTACTGCAATTGACTTAGAAAATTACTTTTAACAGTTACCTATAGTAGCATAAATATGTACATACATTATATGATCATAGATCACTGACCACATAGCTTCAATAAGAGCAATTTTTAAATTTTCATTTGCAGGCCATCATGTGCAAACTCTTAGTGAGTTTATACTGAATATAGTTTGAAACTTCTATCATATTAAAAATGCATATTGTTTAGAATTTAAGAAAGGTGTTAAGAAGGGTTTCTGAAATTTGAAGTAATTATTCTGTCTATGAATCATTATTTTCCTTTATGGCTGACTGCTTGTTGATTTTATAACCTTCCTTAAGCCTTGTCAATTTAACTGTTTAAAAACCCCACCCCTAAACCTTCGTAAATGGGAACTAATCAGATTAACATCTTTAATTGACAATACTATCTAATTTTATGCAAGCAAAAGAATAAAGCATAAAGCCAAATACAGATGTCCTAACAGCTCTCATGTAATATATAACACAGGATACAGTTTATTATAGGTTGTTTGGGGATTTCTTTTCTTTCCTTGTGCTACATTCTTTAAAAAAAAAATGTCCAGTACAACTGGATTTTCTGGGAGATACATGGAAAAATGAGAAATTACAGTGTGTGCATCCACTCCATACTGTGAAACACTTCAAACAAGTCTTGTGCTTTTCTTTGCTGCTAAAATGCACTACACTAATTTTTAACTTCAAAATTCTGGAAGAGTAAATTGTACATCAGTACATCAGGAAAAAATTACACATTTAAACAGACTCATATGTGTACAGAGAGACTATATACATACTTACATAAGATGGAAGAAGTTCCTCTGATTTTTATTCATTAATTTTTTTCTTATTTTAAGTACCGTAGGCTTACTTTCACTGCTTTCCATGCTAGCCTGTCAGTATTAAGCATCATTAGTTTTCATTTACTCTTGCATACAAAGTTTGATATCACTGATAGCATGTCATTCAGAAATCAATTATATATCTATATAATACACGGCCTGAATGAACCCTAGCAAGAAAGGAAACTATCTAGCAGTAAAAATGCTAACATGAGCAACAATAAACCTAAGACCATAGACAACCTTTGAAGTGACATGGTTATTGTAAATGACTGCAAGACACTAAATCTTCTCTGTGACCTTTGTGACCACTTCTCACTTGCAAAACCAAAACCCATCACATTGCCTGTGCCATTTAAACAAAAATATGCATACAAAACTTTTGCACCCTAAGATGCTTAGATAAATATATATAAATATCTAGACCATTTTGTCACATGAGAGACCTAATCAGTCCTTATTTACACCCTTGCTGTTTCTTTGACCTCAGCAATTTCCCAAGAGTACATGCAAAAAGCCTAAGGGAATTGGCTTATTTGTGTGCACATGAGCACAAATTCCACGACAAAATTGTCCAAACACAGGTGTCTAAATTTTGCAAAGACAGTCTGATTTTTAGAGATCTAGGTAACCCACAAATGTCACAGAGGTCCCAACTTCACTACCATGTACACAGCCACGCAGAATACTTTCCTAGTAATCACGAGTAATTTGTACATAAAACCAATTAATGTATTACATATATGATGCTTTTACACCACAAAGAGCTCTGAAGACTTCACAGTAATTTATTTTTAAAAATCCACTAAAAATCACACATGGCACATGACTTGAGTAGCGTGAAACCATATAAAAACACAGAGACACTGAAAAAAATCAAGTATGACTCAAGACAAAGTTTCTTTCCAAGGACTGTATCTGCAGGACTGTTGTTCCAAGTTGCCGATTCTTGCTCTACTAAACAGTCCTGTTTAAACTTTGCTTAAAAGTTAATACTACAACTAATGCCAGTTGGAAGGATAAGCTTATTCCCCTAAAGAAATAAAATCTCACAAATGTGCAGTATTGTTATGTTTTGTTACTTAGTCCTTTTGCAGTCTAAAATTAAATCCTCCTGAGTCATGTCAACCATTAATACAAAGAGATGTTTAAAAAATGTAAAAAGGAATGAGGGAGTAGTAATGGTAACATACAGTACCATGAGCTGCTTTGGCCTCTCAGCCAGGGGTGTACAGTTAACAGATCATTCCTGGCCATCAACAGACAAGGAGGGGAAAAAACCTCCCTCCCCTTGTCCCAGGCCATGGGCTGGGGCAGCAGAGCAGGAGGGGGACGGGGGAGAGATCTGGCAGTTTACAGAAGGCAACCCAGCTCCCTCCTAGCGCATTCCTTTCCCTCTACCTCCCAATCTCTTTGCGTGTGCCTTGTCATATTTTCTTCAGCTGCTAATTGTCTGGATTGAGAGATTTTAAACAGCCGCAGCTTAGGAAAAGCGAAACCTGTCTAAGTGACTATTGCAGCCCGTAAGCTTCGTGCTGCCGGGTAAAATTTTCCAGGGGAAGTGCTCTTCTGATAGTTCTCGAGTCACTAAGTCACCCTCCCTCCTCCTCTCCCCACCACACACACTCCCCTCGAGGCCTGAATGCACTTGTGGCAATAAAACATTCATGCGACTTGGAATTTTAACACAATGCCATTTCCCTAGTTTAACCTGAAAGGAATGCACTAGTCACAACAGACTACATCATCCTGCCATTAAGCCCTGCCAAGGAACCGCTTTTTTGGCTGTGCTGGGCCAGCGTTGACGGGAAAGGAGTACACAGACCCACACACAGAGCACAGAGGGGCCACCTCTGCTTCCTCAGCCTTCTCCAGCAACACCCAGCTCTTAACCATGACCCCTGGCCTGTGTCAGCACCGTGACAGCCCTGTGATGCATGTGTCACTTCAGGACTTCTGCAGAGTCACAACACTGAGCAGGCAATTCCTGCCTTTCACTGACTTGCTGCTCTGTCTCAACATGCACTTGAACATCTGCCAGAGGGTGGTTGCTTCCCCCCGTCTTCTTTTTTCCTACATTTTCCAGCAGTTTTTTAATATATACACTATTGTTACTGTAGAATGTCTTCTGTTTAAATCCAAAGACCTTTCAGCAACTATACACCCTCCCCCATCCAAGCGAAAAAAAAAATTAAAAAATCAACAAAAAACCAAACCCAACCTTTCCAATTGCCACTGGTAATTAGCCCTTTTTTTTTTTTTTTTTTTTGGTAATTCAAGAAAAAGGGAAGAAAAGACAGAAGCATTTCCTTGATGATTTACAAAGAATGATGATGTCAATAGCAAAACATTGAGTATCTCATTTGCCTTTTGTTAGTGCTTTTGTGTAACAGGATTGCTGCAAAAACTGTAATGCACCATAGCGAAACTCAAGAAGTCTTTACCTGTCATTTTGATTTTTGAAACAGTTTTAAGACCTGAGTTTACTTTGTTGTACTTACTTCTGAGTGACAAGCAGCAGAGAAAACTTCACCAAAAAGAATTTTGGTGCTCCTTGCCCTTCATTACTACTCCCTTTAATTCCTCTGCAGTTGTGCTACCTTTGCTTTAAGTGGACAGAGTGCACTGAACAAACAAGCAAGGAAACATTTTTTAAAAAACTGGAACCGTACCTTTAGCCATTTTGGCACTCACTGTAAAAAGGGAACTGATACCACTGATACCATGTGTCCTTGCTATGTCCCTTATGCAGGTGTCTGTCCATTATTACAGATGTCTGTAAACCATATAAGGAGATAAAAGCATTCCTGCAGTACACAGCATTGATTGTAACTCATGAGAGTCAACTAGCATTCCCTTGTGACTGATTATAATGTTATCATAATTATTGACATGCCACTGTGGTTCCACAGATGCTTTACAGAATGACCCAAGAGGATAGGTCCCTCTGCCCAAGGAGTTTACAAAGGGAATGAGACATGACCATTTGTGCACCAAGTATAGGGTGCATATAGAAGAGGAGGTGGAAGAGAAAGTGGTTACCCCATCTGAAGGCCCAGGAGATATGCTTTAGTCAGACGGTATCTCATTCCTACATCATAAAATCTGGAACACTATCTCCACATGTAATCACCCAGAGGTCAGGGGAAACAAACACAGGTTAGAAAGATATTCATCAGTTCACAACATCCAAGTGCTGCAACAGATTAACAGCTTTGCTGATGAAGAATGCCTTGTGTCATTGGCATTTAAAATAATTTCTCTGTGATTTTTCATTGAGAATTATGTTTCCGGAATTGAAAAGAAAGCAGCAGTTCCTCTTGACTCCAGGTTTGTCTGAATAAAGTGTACGTTTATAGGGAATTCAAGCTTGATTTGCTGTTTTCTAGAATGTCAGAGATTTTATAAATGCCAAAGCAACCACAGTGAACAGTGGTTAGTATCACATACTTCACAGAAAGAAATCTACTGTTGGACAAACATAGGCTAGATTGTCCCCGAACAGATTTTTAAAATCTCCACCCTGTTATGGATTAGTTTATGGCATGATGCAACGATATAGATAATCTGGGGGGAAAAGCTTCTGCTCTGCAGTACTGTTCTAGTGTCTGCAGAATTTCCTTCTGATTACAGCAAATAATTTTGACTCTTCATCTAAATTGCAATTAGTACTTGTGTTAGGCAATATGGAAGTAAAAGAAGTGCTTCCTTACACACACAAAGTATTTTCCAACATGCTTGAATGTACAGAGTAAAGTTTGCTTTATGCTTACCATGAATATGTAACACAGCGATGTAACTGTTCAGCATGAGGAATTTCATTTGAAGCAAAGACAAAAGTTAAGCAGGCATATATGCAATCAAAGCTGTTCCACAGCTGAAGGTAAACAATCCTTTAAATTTAGTCTATGGATGATAATATAGTGACTCAGAACACAGAGTTCCAGAAACTGTTTTTCTGTTCTGAAAAATCTAGCTTTGCTGCTAGAAATCCATAATTGTTCGTTTAGAGGTACACTCTGCAATTTAGAAAATCTTCAACAGCTAAATGACCCAAACCCATGAACTGTAAAAGACCTGCCATCATTTTAAAAGGCCTACTTTTAACTTTGCCTAGAATAAGTGCATTCAGCATTTATACAGGAGGCTTGTAGGCTCTACAAACCTATGCCTGCAAGCTCATATATAGACAAGTAGCCCTGGATTTCTAGTGCTCAATATGACCTGTCTCTGCTTATAATCACTTCTCATTTAAAAAGGTTTCTCCTCATGCAGTTCTGATAATGAGCACTTGCTAATTTCTACTAAATTCTGCTTTATACAGCTCAATTGAGTCTTTCCTAATGTAAAAAGAAATATCCCTGCTCTTCCATTAAATTACTCTGGTAACAGTTCACTGTAGCACAGACTAGTCAGCTAGAGGGGCTTCCTTATTTCATATATCCATTCAGAGAAGGGAGGGTAATGGGTAGACAGCATAGCAGATCTGCTCCTGTTTCATACAGTTCTGCTGTATAGTATCCATTCAAAAGAGCAACAAAACAAACAGTACTTACACAATAACTTGGAGTAAAATTTACTTGATAGGTAGTAGAGTTTATATTTTGCTTGTGACAAAACTGTCACACTTGGTTGTAATATATACCCAAGTAATTTAGACTACCAGTACTGAACCTCATTTTTTTCCTATGAATGCCTAAGATTTTCTTATGGTGAATGTATAAAGAGATACAGACTGCTCTCTAGGATATATGATCTGCCTCCCTTAATTATCTTTCACAGGCAGCTTAGACACAAATCTCAAGGAGCATGTAGACTACAGATGGAGAGAACATAGCTATGCTGCTGAGGGATCAAGAGGTCTTTCAGGGCTGCAGAGTTGAAGAATACAATTTAATTTTGAGTAAAGATGCAAAAATTGTCTGTTTGCAACTACTGAAACAAGGACTTTTCTCATATCAACAACTGTACTGCAACAAAAATTTAAGAACATATATACAGCACAAGCTGATGGCTCTCTAAGTCACAGCTAAGAACATCTATGGGTGGTGATATACCTTAATAATTTCAGTCATACATTCCTGCCTACACTTCAGACAGACATTCTCATGGACTGAATTAGATACAACTTCAGTGTAATTACAGAATCAGTTGATTTTTTCTATTTTAGGAGTGGTTTATTTGCCCTTTACCTTCTAGACATCATGAAGCAATACAAGGAAGTGTCAAGAAGCCATTAGGCCAGCCAAAACAAAACTAAACGCTTAGAAAGACACTATGAGGCACCATATCTATTTTTTTTTCAGGTCCCTCAGTATTATTAAGGAGTTAAAATTAACATGATGCAGGATAGGGAAAAAAAAGTTATATCCTTGATTCTTCACTGTACTGTTTCTGACAGGCGACAAAGTATCCATCTCGGAAAGAGGAAAGATCTCTGAAGCTCCTCTCTGTAGAAAGATCATCAAGTTATCCATTGTGTACACACACTTCCCCAGCATACCAAGAATCTTACTATTTCCTAAATGTTTCACAAAAGGCTTGGTTCGAGCTGTTCCAAATTGCACTCAGTCCCTTCCACTGAGAAAGAAAACACTCTGCGATCCTGACATATTCTTTAAGTTCTGTTCATGGCCTTGGATTTTATATGCTATGTTTTCTTTAGGTTCATAGATGAATCCTTGAATGATAGAATGGATGAAGGTAGCAAGCACGTACTAAATGTCTTTGCTCAACTAGCCTATACTCTGCTGACAGGGATAAAAGAGATATTAGAGTATTAGAAAATCAACCCAGTCCATCAGAATTCTGCCCATATAGAATATGTGGGAAAGCAGGGCTATACAGGGTGCGGGAAAAAAAAATTCAACCACTTTTCTGAGGGAGGATGCCTTGAGTATTGGGAGTTTGGCACAAAACCAGAGAAAGTAAGATAGTGGTCTGAAGAAAGCAAACAGACTCCTTGGAACTGAAAAGCTAAGGTAGTATCTCTGAGAAATATAAATCACATTAATGCCTTCATGGAGGATGGACATTTAGCACAAACAAAAATGCAGTGAAAGTTGCAAGAGAATTAACATCTGGGTGCCTGTCTGGCTCCTCCTCCACAACACTAAGAATCTTTTGCTATTTAGGATTTGGAATCAACGCGGCAGCTAGCGCCAGAGGAGACAGCTGCAGAGTCCTGAAAAGGCAGCAAATGAGTGAATTCACATCTTCAGTTAAAGGTTTTCTGGCTGCTTGTTCAGGTTCCTGTATCTCTGGAGAAGCATCTGATATGACAGTCTTCTACTGGGTTCATAGGGCTTGGATGCTGAGGTATCAAACTAGTACAACTCTTCTGTTCCTCCAAAGACCTGGAAGAAGCAGCTTATTCAGCTGCCAGGGTCTGGCTCTGGGGGCTCCCACATCACCAGCTGCACGAAAGTCTTCCCAAGAGGTTCAATACAGACTTCTTCCCAGGCAAAATTAGTAGAAACATTCAAACAAATGCATAATTCTGGAAGAAACTAGCCTTGACATGCTAGAAAATGGCTGCCTGCTCTGGAAATTGGGAATAGGGAAATTGGGCACAGAAAGACTGCTACATGAACTCTGCTATTTCCATCAACTACCCCCTTTGACTCCCACACAGATATTCACACAGTGTGTTCAGGAAATTAGGCAGTTCCTACGAAAGACTCTTTATCTGAAGCCTGGCCACCAGCACTCCCTTCCTTTGTCCTTCCACCATGACATTAGATCAGGGTCTCAACCTGAAAACTTAGTCAATATGCATGCCTGCATCTATTTCAAATCACTGAGGGCTGTGGAACCAGATCATGGCCTGACACGACTGACATTCATTTCAGAAGGCAGGTGAAGAATCATTGTTACTGAAAAGAGGTTTGTGGAGTGCAATAACTAAAATGTAGAGAAGAGTCTGACAAAGGAGATGCAGTTCAACCTGTCATTCATAATTTTTTCTTATTTAGCAGCCCTAGCTATGAACTGTTCCTCTTACTGGGAACTGATAATGATCCTGGCATCTTTGGCAGAAAATGATGCACAAATATATTAAAAAACCAGAAGAACTTAATTGTGGAGCAATAGCAATACCTCATACTAAATTCTCTACAAAGACAGTTCCTCTGGTTACAAACAGGTGTGTCACGTAGAAATTCAGTTTCTACTTTGCCATACTACTCAGGGAAGTACCTTAATTCTCTATTTGGATGCCAGCTTCCACAAGAAATAAAGTACCATGACACAGATTTATGTAACACTATTTTTCTTTCCTAAAAGTTAAATGGGTCATATATATATATGTGTGTGTGCGTGCGTGTGTGCGTGAACCTCCAGTCAATTGCATATAGCTTACTCATTCTAGTAAGTTCAGCTTCTAATGTGTGTCTCATAAAAATAATAACAAGAATGAATAGAAGTCTTTCTGATAGACTGCAATTTAAAAAAAATTCTTTTTAATTGCACAGAATGACCACTCCAGCCTTGCTTATAGTCAGATTATCTACAGATGTAGTCCATTCTCCACATTTTCTTGTTCCTTTGTTGGGCTCCCACTGAATTTTAAAGTCTGACAAGACAGCATAGATTTCTAATACAACAACAGAAGGCATGAGCACAGCACCAACTGAGGTTTTGACTCAACCAGTGCAAGGAATAATCCTAGTGAAGATAGGAAACTGCAACCTGGATACTGCTCCACGGGCTCAAGAAAGAGCTTGCTTAAAATCTGTGGTCACTAAAAATGCCAAAAATCTTATACTTTTTTCTATGGCAAGATGGTATGTGAACTTCTTCCAGCTTTAATATAACTCATGATATGACTTGCAGATATGAAAGATCAGATATTGCAGATTTGAACCAAATTTGGGACAATGAAGGAAACCCTGATCTCTTTCAGCTTTTGTCATCTGTATTGTGAGTGGCTTTATTTCTAGCTGATCATTTCTTCATTGGTCCTTCTGTAGATCCTTACTCTTATTTCACCTGTTCCACAAACAGCATCCAGAAGCTTCTGCAAAAACCTTTATTAAAGATTAAATTATGCATTAACTGAAACTAGGTGCTCCGAGATCACTTCCATGGCATTAATTTTTGTAGGGCCCCTAAGCTGAGTGTTCCACTCGCACCATTAAAACAATCTCCAATGGTGCAGAGACCCTTTCTGCCTAAAAAAATAGAAACAGATCTATCTGCATCTGCAATGTATCAGATGCACATCAGCACGGCACCTCTGGTTTACATAAGTAAATGCAGCAGGGCACACTTGGTTTGTCCTCTGCAGCTTGCACGAAGCTACAGAGGCAATACCGGCTCTGCGCCTTACTCTGAAGGAAGTGCTACTGAGACCCAGTGTCTTCTGTTTCCATTTCAGTGGTGGTTTCAGCTCACATCTGACAGCACAGTTAAAAAGACAATAGCTGTCTAATCCCCTCATCTCTATGATGGCATAAATCTAATACCCCTATCAACCAGAAAATAACTCTATGGAATCTGGACCGGTTACTCAGACAGGACATTATTTTAACCTTTGCCTGTTGAGTTTAGGTTTTAAATGTAAGCATCTCAAGGCAAAAAACACTTTTGACTCTATATTTGAAAACAGATATACGTTTTGCAAGTTGGAAGCCAAATAGATGCAAAACCTATAAAAAGATAAATAGGCAACAAACCTAATCCAGACTTTCATACAGTTGAAATGCCTCTTTGTGTTAATGGCGATTAAGATTTACAAAACTTGGCCCCTAATTAGTATAAATATTATGCAATTATTAACAGATTATGCTAATGGATATTAATAAAATAGATGACCCAC